>NW_028123715.1:0-573197 GCF_965194805.1 Balaenoptera borealis | reverse complement strand
CCTGAAATCTGTTTCCTGCAATTCTGCCTTGCTTTCAAATCCTCTTCGTTGCCTTCCCTCAATATATTTGTGGACGAGAGTTATCATTTCTAAGTCTGCAGGTTTGTGAATTGCAGTGCCCCTGAGCTCCATTCTTCAACTCGCTTTCTTGGGAGCTGGCCGCAAAAGCGCAGGATTGCTTCAGGCCGTATTCTGGTTCCTGGCGGCAGGCTGAGCCTGTGTTTAATTCTTCTTCCTGATGGGAAAATAGAATGACCTGTGCCTGCCCCAACACCTAGAGCTAGTCTCTCATTGGTTCCCCCTCTTCCCGTTCATCCTCAGGACAATTTGCAACCTGTACGGAACAGGAGGATAAAGGTGCTGATTCTCCAAGGAGGGAGATTGCTAGTAAAGCGGCTGGAATGGTGAACCGGAGCACAAGGAGATGAGAAATGAGGTGCGTTTTAGAAACCTTTCCCGATCACACGGTGTACCATCTTCGGGGTTTCTCATGCATGTTTTCAATGTAGGACGATGCCCTTGAACCTGGAGATTTGGGACCCATGGGATGGGTACCACGCTGTATTACTTTAAAGGGTCTGCGTTAGCTCAGCCTACCTCACCAAACCTCTCAGCCCCAAGAGTGTCCACCCTTATGTCTCAATCAGCTGTGGGTCTAGATATGGTCAATCCAGGTGGCATCACAGCCCCTGAACGAATTTTGTAAGAATTTCTCTCTCTTTCACTGTCTTTGTTTCACGGGTTTTTTAAAGTAATTGATTTTTATAATGGGGTTTAGCTGCTTTTCACTGCTGTGTTTATGCCGCTTTACACCCACTTGACTCACTTACAGAGAGATATCAATACATAGGTTTTAAGATTCTTACTAGTCAGATATATTCTTGGGCGGTGAATAGGGGGTGTTGAGTCCAGTTCACTGAGCAAGGAGTAGGTCTTGTCTATTACATATTGGGTTTCTGGAACGGTATCTGAGCTAATTTGAAACCCTTGTTTTATGCATCACCCCACCTCACCTTTCCCGTTAAGCAGCCATAGTGTGTTTTCTAAACGTGTGACTCTGTTCTGTTTTGTAATTCAGTTCAAGGGTAGCGGTTTTTACATTCCCTCTATAAGTGATATCTTATGATAAGTGTCTTTTTCTGTGTGACTTATTTCACTTAGAATCGTCATACCTAAATCCACTCATCATGCTGCTACTAGCCTTATGACATTGATTTCATGGCTGAGTGATATTCCATTGTACATAAGGACCGCAACTTCTTTATCCATTCTTCTCTTTCCTGGGATATTTAAGGTGTAACGAAGTGGAGGTTCTTGTCAACAGAGTAGCCCACAACTTTGGGGTGCCTGTGTCTTGCTGATTTTTAGTTTTCCCAATTTATACGCCCATGAGAGGAAGTGCCCTATGGTCTCTAAGCTGAGTTTTTTAGATGTTTCAGGACACACCGTACACTTCTCCAGAGTGGCTATTAGCAATTTACATCCCGCCCGTCAGCGTAGCAAGGCTCCCATTTCTCCATGGCCTGTCCTGCATTTCTGGTTTTGACACTTTATTCAGCATGGCCCTTTTGACCGATGGGAAGCGAGACTTCTTTGTAGCGCTGATTTGCCTTTCCAGGTTGCTTGGTTGGCCAAAAAGGGCGTATGCGTTTTTTCCTGAATATATTCAGGAAAAACGCATACGCCCTTTTTGGCCAAGGGCATCATTGTCGAGGTTTTGCCGCTTTTCCTGTGCTTTAAAGGCGATTCGAATCTACCTCCTGAAATCTGTTTCCTGCAATTCTGCCTTGCTTTCAAATCCTCTTCGTTGCCTTCCCTCAATATATTTGTGGACGAGAGTTATCATTTCTAAGTCTGCAGGTTTGTGAATTGCAGTGCCCCTGAGCTCCATTCTTCAACTCGCTTTCTTGGGAGCTGGCCGCAAAAGCGCAGGATTGCTTCAGGCCGTATTCTGGTTCCTGGCGGCAGGCTGAGCCTGTGGTTAATTCTTCTTCCTGATGGGAAAATAGAATGACCTGTGCCTGCCCCAACACCTAGAGCTAGTCTCTCATTGGTTCCCCCTCTTCCCGTTCATCCTCAGGACAATTTGCAACCTGTACGGAACAGGAGGATAAAGGTGCTGATTCTCCAAGGAGGGAGATTGCTAGTAAAGCGGCTGGAATGGTGAACCGGAGCACAAGGAGATGAGAAATGAGGTGCGTTTTAGAAACCTTTCCCGATCACACGGTGTACCATCTTCGGGGTTTCTCATGCATGTTTTCAATGTAGGACGATGCCCTTGAACCTGGAGATTTGGGACCCATGGGATGGGTACCACGCCGTATTACTTTAAAGGGTCTGCGTTTGCTCACCAAACCTCACCAAACCTCTCAGCCCCAAGAGTGTCCACCCTTATGTCTCAATCAGCTGTGGGTCTAGATATGGTCAATCCAGGTGGCATCACAGCCCCTGAACGAATTTTGTAAGAATTTCTCTCTCTTTCACTGTCTTTGTTTCACGGGTTTTTTAAAGTAATTGATTTTTATAATGGGGTTTAGCTGCTTTTCACTGCTGTGTTTATGCCGCTTTACACCCACTTGACTCACTTACAGAGAGATATCAATACATAGGTTTTAAGATTCTTACTAGTCAGATATATTCTTGGGCGGTGAATAGGGGGTGTTGAGTCCAGTTCACTGAGCAAGGAGTAGGTCTTGTCTATTACATATTGGGTTTCTGGAACGGTATCTGAGCTAATTTGAAACCCTTGTTTTATGCATCACCCCACCTCACCTTTCCCGTTAAGCAGCCATAGTGTGTTTTCTAAACGTGTGACTCTGTTCTGTTTTGTAATTCAGTTCAAGGGTAGCGGTTTTTACATTCCCTCTATAAGTGATATCTTATGATAAGTGTCTTTTTCTGTGTGACTTATTTCACTTAGAATCGTCATACCTAAATCCACTCATCATGCTGCTACTAGCCTTATGACATTGATTTCATGGCTGAGTGATATTCCATTGTACATAAGGACCGCAACTTCTTTATCCATTCTTCTCTTTCCTGGGATATTTAAGGTGTAACGAAGTGGAGGTTCTTGTCAACAGAGTAGCCCACAACTTTGGGGTGCCTGTGTCTTGCTGATTTTTAGTTTTCCCAATTTATACGCCCATGAGAGGAAGTGCCCTATGGTCTCTAAGCTGAGTTTTTTAGATGTTTCAGGACACACCGTACACTTCTCCAGAGTGGCTATTAGCAATTTACATCCCGCCCGTCAGCGTAGCAAGGCTCCCATTTCTCCATGGCCTGTCCTGCATTTCTGGTTTTGACACTTTATTCAGCATGGCCCTTTTGACCGATGGGAAGCGAGACTTCTTTGTAGCGCTGATTTGCCTTTCCAGGTTGCTTGGTTGGCCAAAAAGGGCGTATGCGTTTTTTCCTGAATATATTCAGGAAAAACGCATACGCCCTTTTTGGCCAAGGGCATCATTGTCGAGGTTTTGCCGCTTTTCCTGTGCTTTAAAGGCGATTCGAATCTACCTCCTGAAATCTGTTTCCTGCAATTCTGCCTTGCTTTCAAATCCTCTTCGTTGCCTTCCCTCAATATATTTGTGGACGAGAGTTATCATTTCTAAGTCTGCAGGTTTGTGAATTGCAGTGCCCCTGAGCTCCATTCTTCAACTCGCTTTCTTGGGAGCTGGCCGCAAAAGCGCAGGATTGCTTCAGGCCGTATTCTGGTTCCTGGCGGCAGGCTGAGCCTGTGGTTAATTCTTCTTCCTGATGGGAAAATAGAATGACCTGTGCCTGCCCCAACACCTAGAGCTAGTCTCTCATTGGTTCCCCCTCTTCCCGTTCATCCTCAGGACAATTTGCAACCTGTACGGAACAGGAGGATAAAGGTGCTGATTCTCCAAGGAGGGAGATTGCTAGTAAAGCGGCTGGAATGGTGAACCGGAGCACAAGGAGATGAGAAATGAGGTGCGTTTTAGAAACCTTTCCCGATCACACGGTGTACCATCTTCGGGGTTTCTCATGCATGTTTTCAATGTAGGACGATGCCCTTGAACCTGGAGATTTGGGACCCATGGGATGGGTACCACGCTGTATTACTTTAAAGGGTCTGCGTTAGCTCAGCCTACCTCACCAAACCTCTCAGCCCCAAGAGTGTCCACCCTTATGTCTCAATCAGCTGTGGGTCTAGATATGGTCAATCCAGGTGGCATCACAGCCCCTGAACGAATTTTGTAAGAATTTCTCTCTCTTTCACTGTCTTTGTTTCACGGGTTTTTTAAAGTAATTGATTTTTATAATGGGGTTTAGCTGCTTTTCACTGCTGTGTTTATGCCGCTTTACACCCACTTGACTCACTTACAGAGAGATATCAATACATAGGTTTTAAGATTCTTACTAGTCAGATATATTCTTGGGCGGTGAATAGGGGGTGTTGAGTCCAGTTCACTGAGCAAGGAGTAGGTCTTGTCTATTACATATTGGGTTTCTGGAACGGTATCTGAGCTAATTTGAAACCCTTGTTTTATGCATCACCCCACCTCACCTTTCCCGTTAAGCAGCCATAGTGTGTTTTCTAAACGTGTGACTCTGTTCTGTTTTGTAATTCAGTTCAAGGGTAGCGGTTTTTACATTCCCTCTATAAGTGATATCTTATGATAAGTGTCTTTTTCTGTGTGACTTATTTCACTTAGAATCGTCATACCTAAATCCACTCATCATGCTGCTACTAGCCTTATGACATTGATTTCATGGCTGAGTGATATTCCATTGTACATAAGGACCGCAACTTCTTTATCCATTCTTCTCTTTCCTGGGATATTTAAGGTGTAACGAAGTGGAGGTTCTTGTCAACAGAGTAGCCCACAACTTTGGGGTGCCTGTGTCTTGCTGATTTTTAGTTTTCCCAATTTATACGCCCATGAGAGGAAGTGCCCTATGGTCTCTAAGCTGAGTTTTTTAGATGTTTCAGGACACACCGTACACTTCTCCAGAGTGGCTATTAGCAATTTACATCCCGCCCGTCAGCGTAGCAAGGCTCCCATTTCTCCATGGCCTGTCCTGCATTTCTGGTTTTGACACTTTATTCAGCATGGCCCTTTTGACCGATGGGAAGCGAGACTTCTTTGTAGCGCTGATTTGCCTTTCCAGGTTGCTTGGTTGGCCAAAAAGGGCGTATGCGTTTTTTCCTGAATATATTCAGGAAAAACGCATACGCCCTTTTTGGCCAAGGGCATCATTGTCGAGGTTTTGCCGCTTTTCCTGTGCTTTAAAGGCGATTCGAATCTACCTCCTGAAATCTGTTTCCTGCAATTCTGCCTTGCTTTCAAATCCTCTTCGTTGCCTTCCCTCAATATATTTGTGGACGAGAGTTATCATTTCTAAGTCTGCAGGTTTGTGAATTGCAGTGCCCCTGAGCTCCATTCTTCAACTCGCTTTCTTGGGAGCTGGCCGCAAAAGCGCAGGATTGCTTCAGGCCGTATTCTGGTTCCTGGCGGCAGGCTGAGCCTGTGTTTAATTCTTCTTCCTGATGGGAAAATAGAATGACCTGTGCCTGCCCCAACACCTAGAGCTAGTCTCTCATTGGTTCCCCCTCTTCCCGTTCATCCTCAGGACAATTTGCAACCTGTACGGAACAGGAGGATAAAGGTGCTGATTCTCCAAGGAGGGAGATTGCTAGTAAAGCGGCTGGAATGGTGAACCGGAGCACAAGGAGATGAGAAATGAGGTGCGTTTTAGAAACCTTTCCCGATCACACGGTGTACCATCTTCGGGGTTTCTCATGCATGTTTTCAATGTAGGACGATGCCCTTGAACCTGGAGATTTGGGACCCATGGGATGGGTACCACGCTGTATTACTTTAAAGGGTCTGCGTTAGCTCAGCCTACCTCACCAAACCTCTCAGCCCCAAGAGTGTCCACCCTTATGTCTCAATCAGCTGTGGGTCTAGATATGGTCAATCCAGGTGGCATCACAGCCCCTGAACGAATTTTGTAAGAATTTCTCTCTCTTTCACTGTCTTTGTTTCACGGGTTTTTTAAAGTAATTGATTTTTATAATGGGGTTTAGCTGCTTTTCACTGCTGTGTTTATGCCGCTTTACACCCACTTGACTCACTTACAGAGAGATATCAATACATAGGTTTTAAGATTCTTACTAGTCAGATATATTCTTGGGCGGTGAATAGGGGGTGTTGAGTCCAGTTCACTGAGCAAGGAGTAGGTCTTGTCTATTACATATTGGGTTTCTGGAACGGTATCTGAGCTAATTTGAAACCCTTGTTTTATGCATCACCCCACCTCACCTTTCCCGTTAAGCAGCCATAGTGTGTTTTCTAAACGTGTGACTCTGTTCTGTTTTGTAATTCAGTTCAAGGGTAGCGGTTTTTACATTCCCTCTATAAGTGATATCTTATGATAAGTGTCTTTTTCTGTGTGACTTATTTCACTTAGAATCGTCATACCTAAATCCACTCATCATGCTGCTACTAGCCTTATGACATTGATTTCATGGCTGAGTGATATTCCATTGTACATAAGGACCGCAACTTCTTTATCCATTCTTCTCTTTCCTGGGATATTTAAGGTGTAACGAAGTGGACGTTCTTGTCAACAGAGTAGCCCACAACTTTGGGGTGCCTGTGTCTTGCTGATTTTTAGTTTTCCCAATTTATACGCCCATGAGAGGAAGTGCCCTATGGTCTCTAAGCTGAGTTTTTTAGATGTTTCAGGACACACCGTACACTTCTCCAGAGTGGCTATTAGCAATTTACATCCCGCCCGTCAGCGTAGCAAGGCTCCCATTTCTCCATGGCCTGTCCTGCATTTCTGGTTTTGACACTTTATTCAGCATGGCCCTTTTGACCGATGGGAAGCGAGACTTCTTTGTAGCGCTGATTTGCCTTTCCAGGTTGCTTGGTTGGCCAAAAAGGGCGTATGCGTTTTTTCCTGAATATATTCAGGAAAAACGCATACGCCCTTTTTGGCCAAGGGCATCATTGTCGAGGTTTTGCCGCTTTTCCTGTGCTTTAAAGGCGATTCGAATCTACCTCCTGAAATCTGTTTCCTGCAATTCTGCCTTGCTTTCAAATCCTCTTCGTTGCCTTCCCTCAATATATTTGTGGACGAGAGTTATCATTTCTAAGTCTGCAGGTTTGTGAATTGCAGTGCCCCTGAGCTCCATTCTTCAACTCGCTTTCTTGGGAGCTGGCCGCAAAAGCGCAGGATTGCTTCAGGCCGTATTCTGGTTCCTGGCGGCAGGCTGAGCCTGTGGTTAATTCTTCTTCCTGATGGGAAAATAGAATGACCTGTGCCTGCCCCAACACCTAGAGCTAGTCTCTCATTGGTTCCCCCTCTTCCCGTTCATCCTCAGGACAATTTGCAACCTGTACGGAACAGGAGGATAAAGGTGCTGATTCTCCAAGGAGGGAGATTGCTAGTAAAGCGGCTGGAATGGTGAACCGGAGCACAAGGAGATGAGAAATGAGGTGCGTTTTAGAAACCTTTCCCGATCACACGGTGTACCATCTTCGGGGTTTCTCATGCATGTTTTCAATGTAGGACGATGCCCTTGAACCTGGAGATTTGGGACCCATGGGATGGGTACCACGCCGTATTACTTTAAAGGGTCTGCGTTTGCTCACCAAACCTCACCAAACCTCTCAGCCCCAAGAGTGTCCACCCTTATGTCTCAATCAGCTGTGGGTCTAGATATGGTCAATCCAGGTGGCATCACAGCCCCTGAACGAATTTTGTAAGAATTTCTCTCTCTTTCACTGTCTTTGTTTCACGGGTTTTTTAAAGTAATTGATTTTTATAATGGGGTTTAGCTGCTTTTCACTGCTGTGTTTATGCCGCTTTACACCCACTTGACTCACTTACAGAGAGATATCAATACATAGGTTTTAAGATTCTTACTAGTCAGATATATTCTTGGGCGGTGAATAGGGGGTGTTGAGTCCAGTTCACTGAGCAAGGAGTAGGTCTTGTCTATTACATATTGGGTTTCTGGAACGGTATCTGAGCTAATTTGAAACCCTTGTTTTATGCATCACCCCACCTCACCTTTCCCGTTAAGCAGCCATAGTGTGTTTTCTAAACGTGTGACTCTGTTCTGTTTTGTAATTCAGTTCAAGGGTAGCGGTTTTTACATTCCCTCTATAAGTGATATCTTATGATAAGTGTCTTTTTCTGTGTGACTTATTTCACTTAGAATCGTCATACCTAAATCCACTCATCATGCTGCTACTAGCCTTATGACATTGATTTCATGGCTGAGTGATATTCCATTGTACATAAGGACCGCAACTTCTTTATCCATTCTTCTCTTTCCTGGGATATTTAAGGTGTAACGAAGTGGACGTTCTTGTCAACAGAGTAGCCCACAACTTTGGGGTGCCTGTGTCTTGCTGATTTTTAGTTTTCCCAATTTATACGCCCATGAGAGGAAGTGCCCTATGGTCTCTAAGCTGAGTTTTTTAGATGTTTCAGGACACACCGTACACTTCTCCAGAGTGGCTATTAGCAATTTACATCCCGCCCGTCAGCGTAGCAAGGCTCCCATTTCTCCATGGCCTGTCCTGCATTTCTGGTTTTGACACTTTATTCAGCATGGCCCTTTTGACCGATGGGAAGCGAGACTTCTTTGTAGCGCTGATTTGCCTTTCCAGGTTGCTTGGTTGGCCAAAAAGGGCGTATGCGTTTTTTCCTGAATATATTCAGGAAAAACGCATACGCCCTTTTTGGCCAAGGGCATCATTGTCGAGGTTTTGCCGCTTTTCCTGTGCTTTAAAGGCGATTCGAATCTACCTCCTGAAATCTGTTTCCTGCAATTCTGCCTTGCTTTCAAATCCTCTTCGTTGCCTTCCCTCAATATATTTGTGGACGAGAGTTATCATTTCTAAGTCTGCAGGTTTGTGAATTGCAGTGCCCCTGAGCTCCATTCTTCAACTCGCTTTCTTGGGAGCTGGCCGCAAAAGCGCAGGATTGCTTCAGGCCGTATTCTGGTTCCTGGCGGCAGGCTGAGCCTGTGGTTAATTCTTCTTCCTGATGGGAAAATAGAATGACCTGTGCCTGCCCCAACACCTAGAGCTAGTCTCTCATTGGTTCCCCCTCTTCCCGTTCATCCTCAGGACAATTTGCAACCTGTACGGAACAGGAGGATAAAGGTGCTGATTCTCCAAGGAGGGAGATTGCTAGTAAAGCGGCTGGAATGGTGAACCGGAACACAAGGAGATGAGAAATGAGGTGCGTTTTAGAAACCTTTCCCGATCACACGGTGTACCATCTTCGGGGTTTCTCATGCATGTTTTCAATGTAGGACGATGCCCTTGAACCTGGAGATTTGGGACCCATGGGATGGGTACCACGCTGTATTACTTTAAAGGGTCTGCGTTAGCTCAGCCTACCTCACCAAACCTCTCAGCCCCAAGAGTGTCCACCCTTATGTCTCAATCAGCTGTGGGTCTAGATATGGTCAATCCAGGTGGCATCACAGCCCCTGAACGAATTTTGTAAGAATTTCTCTCTCTTTCACTGTCTTTGTTTCACGGGTTTTTTAAAGTAATTGATTTTTATAATGGGGTTTAGCTGCTTTTCACTGCTGTGTTTATGCCGCTTTACACCCACTTGACTCACTTACAGAGAGATATCAATACATAGGTTTTAAGATTCTTACTAGTCAGATATATTCTTGGGCGGTGAATAGGGGGTGTTGAGTCCAGTTCACTGAGCAAGGAGTAGGTCTTGTCTATTACATATTGGGTTTCTGGAACGGTATCTGAGCTAATTTGAAACCCTTGTTTTATGCATCACCCCACCTCACCTTTCCCGTTAAGCAGCCATAGTGTGTTTTCTAAACGTGTGACTCTGTTCTGTTTTGTAATTCAGTTCAAGGGTAGCGGTTTTTACATTCCCTCTATAAGTGATATCTTATGATAAGTGTCTTTTTCTGTGTGACTTATTTCACTTAGAATCGTCATACCTAAATCCACTCATCATGCTGCTACTAGCCTTATGACATTGATTTCATGGCTGAGTGATATTCCATTGTACATAAGGACCGCAATTTCTTTATCCATTCTTCTCTTCCCTGGGATATTTAAGGTGTAACGAAGTGGAGGTTCTTGTCAACAGAGTAGCCCACAACTTTGGGGTGCCTGTGTCTTGCTGATTTTTAGTTTTCCCAATTTATACGCCCATGAGAGGAAGTGCCCTATGGTCTCTAAGCTGAGTTTTTTAGATGTTTCAGGACACACCGTACACTTCTCCAGAGTGGCTATTAGCAATTTACATCCCGCCCGTCAGCGTAGCAAGGCTCCCATTTCTCCATGGCCTGTCCTGCATTTCTGGTTTTGACACTTTATTCAGCATGGCCCTTTTGACCGATGGGAAGCGAGACTTCTTTGTAGCGCTGATTTGCCTTTCCAGGTTGCTTGGTTGGCCAAAAAGGGCGTATGCGTTTTTTCCTGAATATATTCAGGAAAAACGCATACGCCCTTTTTGGCCAAGGGCATCATTGTCGAGGTTTTGCCGCTTTTCCTGTGCTTTAAAGGCGATTCGAATCTACCTCCTGAAATCTGTTTCCTGCAATTCTGCCTTGCTTTCAAATCCTCTTCGTTGCCTTCCCTCAATATATTTGTGGACGAGAGTTATCATTTCTAAGTCTGCAGGTTTGTGAATTGCAGTGCCCCTGAGCTCCATTCTTCAACTCGCTTTCTTGGGAGCTGGCCGCAAAAGCGCAGGATTGCTTCAGGCCGTATTCTGGTTCCTGGCGGCAGGCTGAGCCTGTGTTTAATTCTTCTTCCTGATGGGAAAATAGAATGACCTGTGCCTGCCCCAACACCTAGAGCTAGTCTCTCATTGGTTCCCCCTCTTCCCGTTCATCCTCAGGACAATTTGCAACCTGTACGGAACAGGAGGATAAAGGTGCTGATTCTCCAAGGAGGGAGATTGCTAGTAAAGCGGCTGGAATGGTGAACCGGAGCACAAGGAGATGAGAAATGACGTGCGTTTTAGAAACCTTTCCCGATCACACGGTGTACCATCTTCGGGGTTTCTCATGCATGTTTTCAATGTAGGACGATGCCCTTGAACCTGGAGATTTGGGACCCATGGGATGGGTACCACGCTGTATTACTTTAAAGGGTCTGCGTTAGCTCAGCCTACCTCACCAAACCTCTCAGCCCCAAGAGTGTCCACCCTTATGTCTCAATCAGCTGTGGGTCTAGATATGGTCAATCCAGGTGGCATCACAGCCCCTGAACGAATTTTGTAAGAATTTCTCTCTCTTTCACTGTCTTTGTTTCACGGGTTTTTTAAAGTAATTGATTTTTATAATGGGGTTTAGCTGCTTTTCACTGCTGTGTTTATGCCGCTTTACACCCACTTGACTCACTTACAGAGAGATATCAATACATAGGTTTTAAGATTCTTACTAGTCAGATATATTCTTGGGCGGTGAATAGGGGGTGTTGAGTCCAGTTCACTGAGCAAGGAGTAGGTCTTGTCTATTACATATTGGGTTTCTGGAACGGTATCTGAGCTAATTTGAAACCCTTGTTTTATGCATCACCCCACCTCACCTTTCCCGTTAAGCAGCCATAGTGTGTTTTCTAAACGTGTGACTCTGTTCTGTTTTGTAATTCAGTTCAAGGGTAGCGGTTTTTACATTCCCTCTATAAGTGATATCTTATGATAAGTGTCTTTTTCTGTGTGACTTATTTCACTTAGAATCGTCGTACCTAAATCCACTCATCATGCTGCTACTAGCCTTATGACGTTGATTTCATGGCTGAGTGATATTCCATTGTACATAAGGACCACAACTTCTTTATCCATTCTTCTCTTTCCTGGGATATTTAAGGTGTAACGAAGTGGAGGTTCTTGTCAACAGAGCAGCCCAAAACTTTGGGGTGCCTGTGTCTTGCTGATTTTTAGTTTTCCCAATTTATACGCCCATGAGAGGAAGTGCCCTATGGTCTCTAAGCTGAGTTTTTTAGATGTTTCAGGACACACCGTACACTTCTCCAGAGTGGCTATTAGCAATTTACATCCCGCCCGTCAGCGTAGCAAGGCTCCCATTTCTCCATGGCCTGTCCTGCATTTCTGGTTTTGACACTTTATTCAGCATGGCCCTTTTGACTGATGGGAAGCGAGACTTCTTTGTAGCGCTGATTTGCCTTTCCAGGTTGCTTGGTTGGCCAAAAAGGGCGTATGCGTTTTTTTCTTAATATATTCAGGAAAAACGCATACGCCCTTTTTGGCCAAGGGCATCATTGTCGAGGTTTTGCCGCTTTTCCTGTGCTTTAAAGGCGATTCGAATCTCCCTCCTGAAATCTGTTTCCTGCAATTCTGCCTTGCTTTCAAATCCTCTTCGTTGCCTTCCCTCAATATATTTGTGGACGAGAGTTATCATTTCTAAGTCTGCAGGTTTGTGAATTGCAGTGCCCCTGAGCTCCATTCTTCAACTCGCTTTCTTGGGAGCTGGCCGCAAAAGCGCAGGATTGCTTCAGGCCGTATTCTGGTTCCTGGCGGCAGGCTGAGCCTGTGGTTAATTCTTCTTCCTGATGGGAACATAGAATGACCTGTGCCTGCCCCAACACCTAGAGCTAGTCTCTCATTGGTTCCCCCTCTTCCCGTTCATCCTCAGGACAATTTGCAACCTGTACGGAACAGGAGGATAAAGGTGCTGATTCTCCAAGGAGGGAGATTGCTAGTAAAGCGGCTGGAATGGTGAACCGGAGCACAAGGAGATGAGAAATGAGGTGCGTTTTAGAAACCTTTCCCGATCACACGGTGTACCATCTTCGGGGTTTCTCATGCATGTTTTCAATGTAGGACGATGCCCTTGAACCTGGAGATTTGGGACCCATGGGATGGGTACCACGCTGTATTACTTTAAAGGGTCTGCGTTAGCTCAGCCTACCTCACCAAACCTCTCAGCCCCAAGAGTGTCCACCCTTATGTCTCAATCAGCTGTGGGTCTAGATATGGTCAATCCAGGTGGCATCACAGCCCCTGAACGAATTTTGTAAGAATTTCTCTCTCTTTCACTGTCTTTGTTTCACGGGTTTTTTAAAGTAATTGATTTTTATAATGGGGTTTAGCTGCTTTTCACTGCTGTGTTTATGCCGCTTTACACCCACTTGACTCACTTACACAGAGATATCAATACATAGGTTTTAAGATTCTTACTAGTCAGATATATTCTTGGGCGGTGAATAGGGGGTGTTGAGTCCAGTTCACTGAGCAAGGAGTAGGTCTTGTCTATTACATATTGGGTTTCTGGAACGGTATCTGAGCTAATTTGAAACCCTTGTTTTATGCATCACCCCACCTCACCTTTCCCGTTAAGCAGCCATAGTGTGTTTTCTAAACGTGTGACTCTGTTCTGTTTTGTAATTCAGTTCAAGGGTAGCGGTTTTTAGATTCCCTCTATAAGTGATATCTTATGATAAGTGTCTTTTTCTGTGTGACTTATTTCACTTAGAATCGTCATACCTAAATCCACTCATCATGCTGCTACTAGCCTTATGACATTGATTTCATGGCTGAGTGATATTCCATTGTACATAAGGACCGCAACTTCTTTATCCATTCTTCTCTTTCCTGGGATATTTAAGGTGTAACGAAGTGGACGTTCTTGTCAACAGAGTAGCCCACAACTTTGGGGTGCCTGTGTCTTGCTGATTTTTAGTTTTCCCAATTTATACGCCCATGAGAGGAAGTGCCCTATGGTCTCTAAGCTGAGTTTTTTAGATGTTTCAGGACACACCGTACACTTCTCCAGAGTGGCTATTAGCAATTTACATCCCGCCCGTCAGCGTAGCAAGGCTCCCATTTCTCCATGGCCTGTCCTGCATTTCTGGTTTTGACACTTTATTCAGCATGGCCCTTTTGACCGATGGGAAGCGAGACTTCTTTGTAGCGCTGATTTGCCTTTCCAGGTTGCTTGGTTGGCCAAAAAGGGCGTATGCGTTTTTTCCTGAATATATTCAGGAAAAACGCATACGCCCTTTTTGGCCAAGGGCATCATTGTCGAGGTTTTGCCGCTTTTCCTGTGCTTTAAAGGCGATTCGAATCTCCCTCCTGAAATCTGTTTCCTGCAATTCTGCCTTGCTTTCAAATCCTCTTCGTTGCCTTCCCTCAATATATTTGTGGACGAGAGTTATCATTTCTAAGTCTGCAGGTTTGTGAATTGCAGTGCCCCTGAGCTCCATTCTTCAACTCGCTTTCTTGGGAGCTGGCCGCAAAAGCGCAGGATTGCTTCAGGCCGTATTCTGGTTCCTGGCGGCAGGCTGAGCCTGTGTTTAATTCTTCTTCCTGATGGGAAAATAGAATGACCTGTGCCTGCCCCAACACCTAGAGCTAGTCTCTCATTGGTTCCCCCTCTTCCCGTTCATCCTCAGGACAATTTGCAACCTGTACGGAACAGGAGGATAAAGGTGCTGATTCTCCAAGGAGGGAGATTGCTAGTAAAGCGGCTGGAATGGTGAACCGGAGCACAAGGAGATGAGAAATGAGGTGCGTTTTAGAAACCTTTCCCGATCACACGGTGTACCATCTTCGGGGTTTCTCATGCATGTTTTCAATGTAGGACGATGCCCTTGAACCTGGAGATTTGGGACCCATGGGATGGGTACCACGCTGTATTACTTTAAAGGGTCTGCGTTAGCTCAGCCTACCTCACCAAACCTCTCAGCCCCAAGAGTGTCCACCCTTATGTCTCAATCAGCTGTGGGTCTAGATATGGTCAATCCAGGTGGCATCACAGCCCCTGAACGAATTTTGTAAGAATTTCTCTCTCTTTCACTGTCTTTGTTTCACGGGTTTTTTAAAGTAATTGATTTTTATAATGGGGTTTAGCTGCTTTTCACTGCTGTGTTTATGCCGCTTTACACCCACTTGACTCACTTACAGAGAGATATCAATACATAGGTTTTAAGATTCTTACTAGTCAGATATATTCTTGGGCGGTGAATAGGGGGTGTTGAGTCCAGTTCACTGAGCAAGGAGTAGGTCTTGTCTATTACATATTGGGTTTCTGGAACGGTATCTGAGCTAATTTGAAACCCTTGTTTTATGCATCACCCCACCTCACCTTTCCCGTTAAGCAGCCATAGTGTGTTTTCTAAACGTGTGACTCTGTTCTGTTTTGTAATTCAGTTCAAGGGTAGCGGTTTTTACATTCCCTCTATAAGTGATATCTTATGATAAGTGTCTTTTTCTGTGTGACTTATTTCACTTAGAATCGTCATACCTAAATCCACTCATCATGCTGCTACTAGCCTTATGACATTGATTTCATGGCTGAGTGATATTCCATTGTACATAAGGACCGCAATTTCTTTATCCATTCTTCTCTTCCCTGGGATATTTAAGGTGTAACGAAGTGGAGGTTCTTGTCAACAGAGTAGCCCACAACTTTGGGGTGCCTGTGTCTTGCTGATTTTTAGTTTTCCCAATTTATACGCCCATGAGAGGAAGTGCCCTATGGTCTCTAAGCTGAGTTTTTTAGATGTTTCAGGACACACCGTACACTTCTCCAGAGTGGCTATTAGCAATTTACATCCCGCCCGTCAGCGTAGCAAGGCTCCCATTTCTCCATGGCCTGTCCTGCATTTCTGGTTTTGACACTTTATTCATCATGGCCCTTTTGACCGATGGGAAGCGAGACTTCTTTGTAGCGCTGATTTGCCTTTCCAGGTTGCTTGGTTGGCCAAAAAGGGCGTATGCGTTTTTTCCTGAATATATTCAGGAAAAACGCATACGCCCTTTTTGGCCAAGGGCATCATTGTCGAGGTTTTGCCGCTTTTCCTGTGCTTTAAAGGCGATTCGAATCTACCTCCTGAAATCTGTTTCCTGCAATTCTGCCTTGCTTTCAAATCCTCTTCGTTGCCTTCCCTCAATATATTTGTGGACGAGAGTTATCATTTCTAAGTCTGCAGGTTTGTGAATTGCAGTGCCCCTGAGCTCCATTCTTCAACTCGCTTTCTTGGGAGCTGGCCGCAAAAGCGCAGGATTGCTTCAGGCCGTATTCTGGTTCCTGGCGGCAGGCTGAGCCTGTGTTTAATTCTTCTTCCTGATGGGAAAATAGAATGACCTGTGCCTGCCCCAACACCTAGAGCTAGTCTCTCATTGGTTCCCCCTCTTCCCGTTCATCCTCAGGACAATTTGCAACCTGTACGGAACAGGAGGATAAAGGTGCTGATTCTCCAAGGAGGGAGATTGCTAGTAAAGCGGCTGGAATGGTGAACCGGAGCACAAGGAGATGAGAAATGAGGTGCGTTTTAGAAACCTTTCCCGATCACACGGTGTACCATCTTCGGGGTTTCTCATGCATGTTTTCAATGTAGGACGATGCCCTTGAACCTGGAGATTTGGGACCCATGGGATGGGTACCACGCTGTATTACTTTAAAGGGTCTGCGTTAGCTCAGCCTACCTCACCAAACCTCTCAGCCCCAAGAGTGTCCACCCTTATGTCTCAATCAGCTGTGGGTCTAGATATGGTCAATCCAGGTGGCATCACAGCCCCTGAACGAATTTTGTAAGAATTTCTCTCTCTTTCACTGTCTTTGTTTCACGGGTTTTTTAAAGTAATTGATTTTTATAATGGGGTTTAGCTGCTTTTCACTGCTGTGTTTATGCCGCTTTACACCCACTTGACTCACTTACAGAGAGATATCAATACATAGGTTTTAAGATTCTTACTAGTCAGATATATTCTTGGGCGGTGAATAGGGGGTGTTGAGTCCAGTTCACTGAGCAAGGAGTAGGTCTTGTCTATTACATATTGGGTTTCTGGAACGGTATCTGAGCTAATTTGAAACCCTTGTTTTATGCATCACCCCACCTCACCTTTCCCGTTAAGCAGCCATAGTGTGTTTTCTAAACGTGTGACTCTGTTCTGTTTTGTAATTCAGTTCAAGGGTAGCGGTTTTTACATTCCCTCTATAAGTGATATCTTATGATAAGTGTCTTTTTCTGTGTGACTTATTTCACTTAGAATCGTCGTACCTAAATCCACTCATCATGCTGCTACTAGCCTTATGACGTTGATTTCATGGCTGAGTGATATTCCATTGTACATAAGGACCACAACTTCTTTATCCATTCTTCTCTTTCCTGGGATATTTAAGGTGTAACGAAGTGGAGGTTCTTGTCAACAGAGCAGCCCAAAACTTTGGGGTGCCTGTGTCTTGCTGATTTTTAGTTTTCCCAATTTATACGCCCATGAGAGGAAGTGCCCTATGGTCTCTAAGCTGAGTTTTTTAGATGTTTCAGGACACACCGTACACTTCTCCAGAGTGGCTATTAGCAATTTACATCCCGCCCGTCAGCGTAGCAAGGCTCCCATTTCTCCATGGCCTGTCCTGCATTTCTGGTTTTGACACTTTATTCAGCATGGCCCTTTTGACTGATGGGAAGCGAGACTTCTTTGTAGCGCTGATTTGCCTTTCCAGGTTGCTTGGTTGGCCAAAAAGGGCGTATGCGTTTTTTTCTTAATATATTCAGGAAAAACGCATACGCCCTTTTTGGCCAAGGGCATCATTGTCGAGGTTTTGCCGCTTTTCCTGTGCTTTAAAGGCGATTCGAATCTCCCTCCTGAAATCTGTTTCCTGCAATTCTGCCTTGCTTTCAAATCCTCTTCGTTGCCTTCCCTCAATATATTTGTGGACGAGAGTTATCATTTCTAAGTCTGCAGGTTTGTGAATTGCAGTGCCCCTGAGCTCCATTCTTCAACTCGCTTTCTTGGGAGCTGGCCGCAAAAGCGCAGGATTGCTTCAGGCCGTATTCTGGTTCCTGGCGGCAGGCTGAGCCTGTGGTTAATTCTTCTTCCTGATGGGAAAATAGAATGACCTGTGCCTGCCCCAACACCTAGAGCTAGTCTCTCATTGGTTCCCCCTCTTCCCGTTCATCCTCAGGACAATTTGCAACCTGTACGGAACAGGAGGATAAAGGTGCTGATTCTCCAAGGAGGGAGATTGCTAGTAAAGCGGCTGGAATGGTGAACCGGAGCACAAGGAGATGAGAAATGAGGTGCGTTTTAGAAACCTTTCCCGATCACACGGTGTACCATCTTCGGGGTTTCTCATGCATGTTTTCAATGTAGGACGATGCCCTTGAACCTGGAGATTTGGGACCCATGGGATGGGTACCACGCTGTATTACTTTAAAGGGTCTGCGTTAGCTCAGCCTACCTCACCAAACCTCTCAGCCCCAAGAGTGTCCACCCTTATGTCTCAATCAGCTGTGGGTCTAGATATGGTCAATCCAGGTGGCATCACAGCCCCTGAACGAATTTTGTAAGAATTTCTCTCTCTTTCACTGTCTTTGTTTCACGGGTTTTTTAAAGTAATTGATTTTTATAATGGGGTTTAGCTGCTTTTCACTGCTGTGTTTATGCCGCTTTACACCCACTTGACTCACTTACAGAGAGATATCAATACATAGGTTTTAAGATTCTTACTAGTCAGATATATTCTTGGGCGGTGAATAGGGGGTGTTGAGTCCAGTTCACTGAGCAAGGAGTAGGTCTTGTCTATTACATATTGGGTTTCTGGAACGGTATCTGAGCTAATTTGAAACCCTTGTTTTATGCATCACCCCACCTCACCTTTCCCGTTAAGCAGCCATAGTGTGTTTTCTAAACGTGTGACTCTGTTCTGTTTTGTAATTCAGTTCAAGGGTAGCGGTTTTTAGATTCCCTCTATAAGTGATATCTTATGATAAGTGTCTTTTTCTGTGTGACTTATTTCACTTAGAATCGTCATGCCTAAATCCACTCATCATGCTGCTACTAGCCTTATGACATTGATTTCATGGCTGAGTGATATTCCATTGTACATAAGGACCGCAACTTCTTTATCCATTCTTCTCTTTCCTGGGATATTTAAGGTGTAACGAAGTGGAGGTTCTTGTCAACAGAGTAGCCCACAACTTTGGGGTGCCTGTGTCTTGCTGATTTTTAGTTTTCCCAATTTATACGCCCATGAGAGGAAGTGCCCTATGGTCTCTAAGCTGAGTTTTTTAGATGTTTCAGGACACACCGTACACTTCTCCAGAGTGGCTATTAGCAATTTACATCCCGCCCGTCAGCGTAGCAAGGCTCCCATTTCTCCATGGCCTGTCCTGCATTTCTGGTTTTGACACTTTATTCAGCATGGCCCTTTTGACCGATGGGAAGCGAGACTTCTTTGTAGCGCTGATTTGCCTTTCCAGGTTGCTTGGTTGGCCAAAAAGGGCGTATGCGTTTTTTCCTTAATATATTCAGGAAAAACGCATACGCCCTTTTTGGCCAAGGGCATCATTGTCGAGGTTTTGCCGCTTTTCCTGTGCTTTAAAGGCGATTCGAATCTACCTCCTGAAATCTGTTTCCTGCAATTCTGCCTTGCTTTCAAATCCTCTTCGTTGCCTTCCCTCAATATATTTGTGGACGAGAGTTATCATTTCTAAGTCTGCAGGTTTGTGAATTGCAGTGCCCCTGAGCTCCATTCTTCAACTCGCTTTCTTGGGAGCTGGCCGCAAAAGCGCAGGATTGCTTCAGGCCGTATTCTGGTTCCTGGCGGCAGGCTGAGCCTGTGTTTAATTCTTCTTCCTGATGGGAAAATAGAATGACCTGTGCCTGCCCCAACACCTAGAGCTA
The DNA here is from genome assembly GCF_965194805.1 of Balaenoptera borealis. NCBI lineage: Eukaryota > Metazoa > Chordata > Mammalia > Artiodactyla > Balaenopteridae > Balaenoptera > Balaenoptera borealis. Next base: position 553,565 of record NW_028123715.1, on the reverse strand, counting down.
GTCTCTCATTGGTTCCCCCTCTTCCCGTTCATCCTCAGGACAATTTGCAACCTGTACGGAACAGGAGGATAAAGGTGCTGATTCTCCAAGGAGGGAGATTGCTAGTAAAGCGGCTGGAATGGTGAACCGGAGCACAAGGAGATGAGAAATGAGGTGCGTTTTAGAAACCTTTCCCGATCACACGGTGTACCATCTTCGGGGTTTCTCATGCATGTTTTCAATGTAGGACGATGCCCTTGAACCTGGAGATTTGGGACCCATGGGATGGGTACCACGCTGTATTACTTTAAAGGGTCTGCGTTAGCTCAGCCTACCTCACCAAACCTCTCAGCCCCAAGAGTGTCCACCCTTATGTCTCAATCAGCTGTGGGTCTAGATATGGTCAATCCAGGTGGCATCACAGCCCCTGAACGAATTTTGTAAGAATTTCTCTCTCTTTCACTGTCTTTGTTTCACGGGTTTTTTAAAGTAATTGATTTTTATAATGGGGTTTAGCTGCTTTTCACTGCTGTGTTTATGCCGCTTTACACCCACTTGACTCACTTACAGAGAGATATCAATACATAGGTTTTAAGATTCTTACTAGTCAGATATATTCTTGGGCGGTGAATAGGGGGTGTTGAGTCCAGTTCACTGAGCAAGGAGTAGGTCTTGTCTATTACATATTGGGTTTCTGGAACGGTATCTGAGCTAATTTGAAACCCTTGTTTTATGCATCACCCCACCTCACCTTTCCCGTTAAGCAGCCATAGTGTGTTTTATACACGTGTGACTCTGTTCTGTTTTGTAATTCAGTTCAAGGGTAGCGGTTTTTACATTCCCTCTATAAGTGATATCTTATGATAAGTGTCTTTTTCTGTGTGACTTATTTCACTTAGAATCGTCGTACCTAAATCCACTCATCATGCTGCTACTAGCCTTATGACGTTGATTTCATGGCTGAGTGATATTCCATTGTACATAAGGACCACAACTTCTTTATCCATTCTTCTCTTTCCTGGGATATTTAAGGTGTAACGAAGTGGAGGTTCTTGTCAACAGAGCAGCCCAAAACTTTGGGGTGCCTGTGTCTTGCTGATTTTTAGTTTTCCCAATTTATACGCCCATGAGAGGAAGTGCCCTATGGTCTCTAAGCTGAGTTTTTTAGATGTTTCAGGACACACCGTACACTTCTCCAGAGTGGCTATTAGCAATTTACATCCCGCCCGTCAGCGTAGCAAGGCTCCCATTTCTCCATGGCCTGTCCTGCATTTCTGGTTTTGACACTTTATTCAGCATGGCCCTTTTGACCGATGGGAAGCGAGACTTCTTTGTAGCGCTGATTTGCCTTTCCAGGTTGCTTGGTTGGCCAAAAAGGGCGTATGCGTTTTTTCCTGAATATATTCAGGAAAAACGCATACGCCCTTTTTGGCCAAGGGCATCATTGTCGAGGTTTTGCCGCTTTTCCTGTGCTTTAAAGGCGATTCGAATCTACCTCCTGAAATCTGTTTCCTGCAATTCTGCCTTGCTTTCAAATCCTCTTCGTTGCCTTCCCTCAATATATTTGTGGACGAGAGTTATCATTTCTAAGTCTGCAGGTTTGTGAATTGCAGTGCCCCTGAGCTCCATTCTTCAACTCGCTTTCTTGGGAGCTGGCCGCAAAAGCGCAGGATTGCTTCAGGCCGTATTCTGGTTCCTGGCGGCAGGCTGAGCCTGTGGTTAATTCTTCTTCCTGATGGGAAAATAGAATGACCTGTGCCTGCCCCAACACCTAGAGCTAGTCTCTCATTGGTTCCCCCTCTTCCCGTTCATCCTCAGGACAATTAGCAACCTGTACGGAACAGGAGGATAAAGGTGCTGATTCTCCAAGGAGGGAGATTGCTAGTAAAGCGGCTGGAATGGCGAACCGGAGCACAAGGAGATGAGAAATGAGGTGCGTTTTAGAAACCTTTCCCGATCACACGGTGTACCATCTTCGGGGTTTCTCATGCATGTTTTCAATGTAGGACGATGCCCTTGAACCTGGAGATTTGGGACCCATGGGATGGGTACCACGCCGTATTACTTTAAAGGGTCTGCGTTAGCTCAGCCAACCTCACCAAACCTCTCAGCCCCACGAGTGTCCACCCTTATGTCTCAATCAGCTGTGGGTCTAGATATGGTCAATCCAGGTGGCATCACAGCCCCTGAACGAATTTTGTAAGAATTTCTCTCTCTTTCACTGTCTTTGTTTCATGGGTTTTTTAAAGTAATTGATTTTTATAATGGGGTTTAGCTGCTTTTCACTGCTGTGTTTATGCCGCTTTACACCCACTTGACTCACTTACAGAGAGATATCAATACATAGGTTTTAAGATTCTTACTAGTCAGATATATTCTTGGGCGGTGAATAGGGGGTGTTGAGTCCAGTTCACTGAGCAAGGAGTAGGTCTTGTCTATTACATATTGGGTTTCTGGAACGGTATCTGAGCTAATTTGAAACCCTTGTTTTATGCATCACCCCACCTCACCTTTCCCGTTAAGCAGCCATAGTGTGTTTTCTAAACGTGTGACTCTGTTCTGTTTTGTAATTCAGTTCAAGGGTAGCGGTTTTGACATTCCCTCTATAAGTGATATCTCATGATAAGTGTCTTTTTCTGTGTGACTTATTTCACTTAGAATCGTCGTACCTAAATCCACTCATCATGCTGCTACTAGCCTTATGACGTTGATTTCATGGCTGAGTGATATTCCATTGTACATAAGGACCGCAACTTCTTTATCCATTCTTCTCTTTCCTGGGATATTTAAGGTGTAACGAAGTGGAGGTTCTTGTCAACAGAGCAGCCCAAAACTTTGGGGTGCCTGTGTCTTGCTGATTTTTAGTTTTCCCAATTTATACGCCCATGAGAGGAAGTGCCCTATGGTCTCTAAGCTGAGTTTTTTAGATGTTTCAGGACACACCGTACACTTCTCCAGTGTGGCTGTTGGCAATTTACATCCCGCCCATCAGCGTAGCAAGGCTCCCCTTTCTCCAAGGCCTGTCCAGCATTTCTGGTTTTGACACTTTATTCATCATGGCCCTTTGACCGATGGGAAGCGAGACTTCTTTGTAGCGCTGATTTGCCTTTCCAGGTTGCTTGGTTGGCCAAAAAGGGCGTATGCGTTTTTTCCTGAATATATTCAGGAAAAAACGCATACGCCCTTTTTGGCCAAGGGCATCATTGTCGAGGTTTTGCCGCTTTTCCTGTGCTTTAAAGGCGATTCGAATCTACCTCCTGAAATCTGTTTCCTGCAATTCTGCCTTGCTTTCAGATCCTCTTCGTTACCTTCCCTCAATATATTTGTGGACGAGAGTTATCATTTCTAAGACTGCAGGTTTGTGAATTGCAGTGCCCCTGAGCTCCATTCTTCAACTCGCTTTCTTGGGAGCTGGCCGCAAAAGCGCAGGATTGCTTCAGGCCGTATTCTGGTTCCTGGCGGCAGGCTGAGCCTGTGGTTAATTCTTCTTCCTGATGGGAAAATAGAATGACCTGTGCCTGCCCCAACACCTAGAGCTAGTCTCTCATTGGTTCCCCCTCTTCCCGTTCATCCTCAGGACAATTTGCAACCTGTACGGAACAGGAGGATAAAGGTGCTGATTCTCCAAGGAGGGAGATTGCTAGTAAAGCGGCTGGAATGGCGAACCGGAGCACAAGGAGATGAGAAATGAGGTGCGTTTTAGAAACCTTTCCCGATCACACGGTGTACCATCTTCGGGGTTCCTCATGCATGTTTTCAATGTAGGACGATGCCCTTGAACCTGGAGATTTGGGACCCATGGGATGGGTACCACGCCGTATTACTTTAAAGGGTCTGCGTTAGCTCAGCCAACCTCACCAAACCTCTCAGCCCCACGAGTGTCCACCCTTATGTCTCAATCAGCTGTGGGTCTAGATATGGTCAATCCAGGTGGCATCACAGCCCCTGAACGAATTTTGTAAGAATTTCTCTCTCTTTCACTGTCTTTGTTTCACGGGTTTTGAAAAGTAATTGATTTTTATAATGGGGTTTAGCTGCTTTTCACTGCTGTGTTTATGCCGCTTTACACCCACTTGACTCACTTACAGAGAGATATCAATACATAGGTTTTAAGATTCTTACTAGTCAGATATATTCTTGGGCGGTGAATAGGGGGTGTTGAGTCCAGTTCACTGAGCAAGGAGTAGGTCTTGTCTATTACATATTGGGTTTCTGGAACGGTATCTGAGCTAATTTGAAACCCTTGTTTTATGCATCACCCCACCTCACCTTTCCCGTTAAGCAGCCATAGTGTGTTTTCTAAACGTGTGACTCTGTTCTGTTTTGTAATTCAGTTCAAGGGTAGCGGTTTTGACATTCCCTCTATGAGTGATATCTCATGATAAGTGTCTTTTTCTGTGTGACTTATTTCACTTAGAATCGTCGTACCTAAATCCACTCATCATGCTGCTACTAGCCTTATGACGTTGATTTCATGGCTGAGTGATATTCCATTGTACATAAGGACCGCAACTTCTTTATCCATTCTTCTCTTTCCTGGGATATTTAAGGTGTAACGAAGTGGAGGTTCTTGTCAACAGAGCAGCCCAAAACTTTGGGGTGCCTGTGTCTTGCTGATTTTTAGTTTTCCCAATTTATACGCCCATGAGAGGAAGTGCCCTATGGTCTCTAAGCTGAGTTTTTTAGATGTTTCAGGACACACCGTACACTTCTCCAGTGTGGCTGTTGGCAATTTACATCCCGCCCATCAGCGTAGCAAGGCTCCCATTTCTCCAAGGCCTGTCCAGCATTTCTGGTTTTGACACTTTATTCAGCATGGCCCTTTTGACCGATGGGAAGCGAGACTTCTTTGTAGCGCTGATTTGCCTTTCCAGGTTGCTTGGTTGGCCAAAAAGGGCGTATGCGTTTTTTCCTGAATATATTCAGGAAAAAACGCATACGCCCTTTTTGGCCAAGGGCATCATTGTCGAGGTTTTGCCGCTTTTCCTGTGCTTTAAAGGCGATTCGAATCTACCTCCTGAAATCTGTTTCCTGCAATTCTGCCTTGCTTTCAAATCCTCTTCGTTGCCTTCCCTCAATATATTTGTGGACGAGAGTTATCATTTCTAAGTCTGCAGGTTTGTGAATTGCAGTGCCCCTGAGCTCCATTCTTCAACTCGCTTTCTTGGGAGCTGGCCGCAAAAGCGCAGGATTGCTTCAGGCCGTATTCTGGTTCCTGGCGGCAGGCTGAGCCTGTGGTTAATTCTTCTTCCTGATGGGAAAATAGAATGACCTGTGCCTGCCCCAACACCTAGAGCTAGTCTCTCATTGGTTCCCCCTCTTCCCGTTCATCCTCAGGACAATTAGCAACCTGTACGGAACAGGAGGATAAAGGTGCTGATTCTCCAAGGAGGGAGATTGCTAGTAAAGCGGCTGGAATGGTGAACCGGAGCACAAGGAGATGAGAAATGAGGTGCGTTTTAGAAACCTTTCCCGATCACACGGTGTACCATCTTCGGGGTTTCTCATGCATGTTTTCAATGTAGGACGATGCCCTTGAACCTGGAGATTTGGGACCCATGGGATGGGTACCACGCCGTATTACTTTAAAGGGTCTGCGTTTGCTCACCCAACCTCACCAAACCTCTCAGCCCCAAGAGTGTCCACCCTTATGTCTCAATCAGCTGTGGGTCTAGATATGGTCAATCCAGGTGGCATCACAGCCCCTGAACGAATTTTGTAAGAATTTCTCTCTCTTTCACTGTCTTTTTTTCACGGGTTTTGAAACGTAATTTATTTTTATAATGGGGTTTAGCTGCTTTTCACTGCTGTGTTTATGCCGCTTTACACCCATTTGACTCACTTACAGAGAGATATCAATACATAGGTTTTAAGATTCTTACTAGTCAGATATATTCTTGGGCGGTGAATAGGGGGTGTTGAGTCCAGTTCACTGAGCAAGGAGTAGGTCTTGTCTATTACATATTGGGTTTCTGGAACGGTATCTGAGCTAATTTGAAACCCGTGTTTTATGCATCACCCCACCTCACCTTTCCCGTTAAGCAGCCATAGTGTGTTTTCTAAACGTGTGACTCTGTTCTGTTTTGTAATTCAGTTCAAGGGTAGCGGTTTTGACATTCCCTCTATGAGTGATATCTTATGATAAGTGTCTTTTTCTGTGTGACTTATTTCACTTAGAATCGTCATATCTAAATCCACTCATCATGCTGCTACTAGCCTTATGACATTGATTTCATGGCTGAGTGATATTCCATTGTACATAAGGACCGCAACTTCTTTATCCATTCTTCTCTTTCCTGGGATATTTAAGGTGTAACGAAGTGGAGGTTCTTGTCAACAGAGCAGCCCAAAACTTTGGGGTGCCTGTGTCTTGCTGATTTTTAGTTTTCCCAATTTATACGCCCATGAGAGGAAGTGCCCTATGGTCTCTAAGCTGAGTTTTTTAGATGTTTCAGGACACACCGTACACTTCTCCAGTGTGGCTGTTGGCAATTTACATCCCGCCCATCAGCGTAGCAAGGCTCCCATTTCTCCAAGGCCTGTCCAGCATTTCTGGTTTTGACACTTTATTCATCATGGCCCTTTTGACCGATGGGAAGCGAGACTTCTTTGTAGCGCTGATTTGCCTTTCCAGGTTGCTTGGTTGGCCAAAAAGGGCGTATGCGTTTTTTCCTGAATATATTCAGGAAAAAACGCATACGCCCTTTTTGGCCAAGGGCATCATTGTCGAGGTTTTGCCGCTTTTCCTGTGCTTTAAAGGCGATTCGAATCTACCTCCTGAAATCTGTTTCCTGCAATTCTGCCTTGCTTTCAAATCCTCTTCGTTGCCTTCCCTCAATATATTTGTGGACGAGAGTTATCATTTCTAAGACTGCAGGTTTGTGAATTGCAGTGCCCCTGAGCTCCATTCTTCAACTCGCTTTCTTGGGAGCTGGCCGCAAAAGCGCAGGATTGCTTCAGGCCGTATTCTGGTTCCTGGCGGCAGGCTGAGCCTGTGGTTAATTCTTCTTCCTGATGGGAAAATAGAATGACCTGTGCCTGCCCCAACACCTAGAGCTAGTCTCTCATTGGTTCCCCCTCTTCCCGTTCATCCTCAGGACAATTTGCAACCTGTACGGAACAGGAGGATAAAGGTGCTGATTCTCCAAGGAGGGAGATTGCTAGTAAAGCGGCTGGAATGGCGAACCGGAGCACAAGGAGATGAGAAATGAGGTGCGTTTTAGAAACCTTTCCCGATCACACGGTGTACCATCTTCGGGGTTCCTCATGCATGTTTTCAATGTAGGACGATGCCCTTGAACCTGGAGATTTGGGACCCATGGGATGGGTACCACGCCGTATTACTTTAAAGGGTCTGCGTTAGCTCAGCCAACCTCACCAAACCTCTCAGCCCCACGAGTGTCCACCCTTATGTCTCAATCAGCTGTGGGTCTAGATATGGTCAATCCAGGTGGCATCACAGCCCCTGAACGAATTTTGTAAGAATTTCTCTCTCTTTCACTGTCTTTGTTTCACGGGTTTTGAAAAGTAATTGATTTTTATAATGGGGTTTAGCTGCTTTTCACTGCTGTGTTTATGCCGCTTTACACCCACTTGACTCACTTACAGAGAGATATCAATACATAGGTTTTAAGATTCTTACTAGTCAGATATATTCTTGGGCGGTGAATAGGGGGTGTTGAGTCCAGTTCACTGAGCAAGGAGTAGGTCTTGTCTATTACATATTGGGTTTCTGGAACGGTATCTGAGCTAATTTGAAACCCTTGTTTTATGCATCACCCCACCTCACCTTTCCCGTTAAGCAGCCATAGTGTGTTTTCTAAACGTGTGACTCTGTTCTGTTTTGTAATTCAGTTCAAGGGTAGCGGTTTTGACATTCCCTCTATGAGTGATATCTCATGATAAGTGTCTTTTTCTGTGTGACTTATTTCACTTAGAATCGTCGTACCTAAATCCACTCATCATGCTGCTACTAGCCTTATGACGTTGATTTCATGGCTGAGTGATATTCCATTGTACATAAGGACCGCAACTTCTTTATCCATTCTTCTCTTTCCTGGGATATTTAAGGTGTAACGAAGTGGAGGTTCTTGTCAACAGAGCAGCCCAAAACTTTGGGGTGCCTGTGTCTTGCTGATTTTTAGTTTTCCCAATTTATACGCCCATGAGAGGAAGTGCCCTATGGTCTCTAAGCTGAGTTTTTTAGATGTTTCAGGACACACCGTACACTTCTCCAGTGTGGCTGTTGGCAATTTACATCCCGCCCATCAGCGTAGCAAGGCTCCCATTTCTCCAAGGCCTGTCCAGCATTTCTGGTTTTGACACTTTATTCAGCATGGCCCTTTTGACCGATGGGAAGCGAGACTTCTTTGTAGCGCTGATTTGCCTTTCCAGGTTGCTTGGTTGGCCAAAAAGGGCGTATGCGTTTTTTCCTGAATATATTCAGGAAAAAACGCATACGCCCTTTTTGGCCAAGGGCATCATTGTCGAGGTTTTGCCGCTTTTCCTGTGCTTTAAAGGCGATTCGAATCTACCTCCTGAAATCTGTTTCCTGCAATTCTGCCTTGCTTTCAAATCCTCTTCGTTGCCTTCCCTCAATATATTTGTGGACGAGAGTTATCATTTCTAAGTCTGCAGGTTTGTGAATTGCAGTGCCCCTGAGCTCCATTCTTCAACTCGCTTTCTTGGGAGCTGGCCGCAAAAGCGCAGGATTGCTTCAGGCCGTATTCTGGTTCCTGGCGGCAGGCTGAGCCTGTGGTTAATTCTTCTTCCTGATGGGAAAATAGAATGACCTGTGCCTGCCCCAACACCTAGAGCTAGTCTCTCATTGGTTCCCCCTCTTCCCGTTCATCCTCAGGACAATTAGCAACCTGTACGGAACAGGAGGATAAAGGTGCTGATTCTCCAAGGAGGGAGATTGCTAGTAAAGCGGCTGGAATGGTGAACCGGAGCACAAGGAGATGAGAAATGAGGTGCGTTTTAGAAACCTTTCCCGATCACACGGTGTACCATCTTCGGGGTTTCTCATGCATGTTTTCAATGTAGGACGATGCCCTTGAACCTGGAGATTTGGGACCCATGGGATGGGTACCACGCCGTATTACTTTAAAGGGTCTGCGTTAGCTCAGCCTACCTCACCAAACCTCTCAGCCCCACGAGTGTCCACCCTTATGTCTCAATCAGCTGTGGGTCTAGATATGGTCAATCCAGGTGGCATCACAGCCCCTGAACGAATTTTGTAAGAATTTCTCTCTCTTTCACTGTCTTTGTTTCACGGGTTTTGAAAAGTAATTGATTTTTATAATGGGGTTTAGCTGCTTTTCACTGCTGTGTTTATGCCGCTTTACACCCACTTGACTCACTTACAGAGAGATATCAATACATAGGTTTTAAGATTCTTACTAGTCAGATATATTCTTGGGCGGTGAATAGGGGGTGTTGAGTCCAGTTCACTGAGCAAGGAGTAGGTCTTGTCTATTACATATTGGGTTTCTGGAACGGTATCTGAGCTAATTTGAAACCCTTGTTTTATGCATCACCCCACCTCACCTTTCCCGTTAAGCAGCCATAGTGTGTTTTCTAAACGTGTGACTCTGTTCTGTTTTGTAATTCAGTTCAAGGGTAGCGGTTTTGACATTCCCTCTATGAGTGATATCTCATGATAAGTGTCTTTTTCTGTGTGACTTATTTCACTTAGAATCGTCGTACCTAAATCCACTCATCATGCTGCTACTAGCCTTATGACGTTGATTTCATGGCTGAGTGATATTCCATTGTACATAAGGACCGCAACTTCTTTATCCATTCTTCTCTTTCCTGGGATATTTAAGGTGTAACGAAGTGGAGGTTCTTGTCAACAGAGCAGCCCAAAACTTTGGGGTGCCTGTGTCTTGCTGATTTTTAGTTTTCCCAATTTATACGCCCATGAGAGGAAGTGCCCTATGGTCTCTAAGCTGAGTTTTTTAGATGTTTCAGGACACACCGTACACTTCTCCAGTGTGGCTGTTGGCAATTTACACCCCGCCCATCAGCGTAGCAAGGCTCCCATTTCTCCAAGGCCTGTCCAGCATTTCTGGTTTTGACACTTTATTCAGCATGGCCCTTTTGACCGATGGGAAGCGAGACTTCTTTGTAGCGCTGATTTGCCTTTCCAGGTTGCTTGGTTGGCCAAAAAGGGCGTATGCGTTTTTTCCTGAATATATTCAGGAAAAAACGCATACGCCCTTTTTGGCCAAGGGCATCATTGTCGAGGTTTTGCCGCTTTTCCTGTGCTTTAAAGGCGATTCGAATCTACCTCCTGAAATCTGTTTCCTGCAATTCTGCCTTGCTTTCAAATCCTCTTCGTTGCCTTCCCTCAATATATTTGTGGACGAGAGTTATCATTTCTAAGTCTGCAGGTTTGTGAATTGCAGTGTCCCTGAGCTCCATTCTTCAACTCGCTTTCTTGGGAGCTGGCCGCAAAAGCGCAGGATTGCTTCAGGCCGTATTCTGGTTCCTGGAGGCAGGCTGAGCCTGTGGTTAATTCTTCTTCCTGATGGGAAAATAGAATGACCTGTGCCTGCCCCAACACCTAGAGCTAGTCTCTCATTGGTTCCCCCTCTTCCCGTTCATCCTCAGGACAATTAGCAACCTGTACGGAACAGGAGGATAAAGGTGCTGATTCTCCAAGGAGGGAGATTGCTAGTAAAGCGGCTGGAATGGTGAACCGGAGCACAAGGAGATGAGAAATGAGGTGCGTTTTAGAAACCTTTCCCGATCACACGGTGTACCATCTTCGGGGTTTCTCATGCATGTTTTCAATGTAGGACGATGCCCTTGAACCTGGAGATTTGGGACCCATGGGATGGGTACCACGCCGTATTACTTTAAAGGGTCTGCGTTTGCTCACCCAAACTCACCAAACCTCTCAGCCCCAAGAGTGTCCACCCTTATGTCTCAATCAGCTGTGGGTCTAGATATGGTCAATCCAGGTGGCATCACAGCCCCTGAACGAATTTTGTAAGAATTTCTCTCTCTTTCACTGTCTTTGTTTCACGGGTTTTGAAACGTAATTTATTTTTATAATGGGGTTTAGCTGCTTTTCACTGCTGTGTTTATGCCGCTTTACACCCATTTGACTCACTTACAGAGAGATATCAATACATAGGTTTTAAGATTCTTACTAGTCAGATATATTCTTGGGCGGTGAATAGGGGGTGTTGAGTCCAGTTCACTGAGCAAGGAGTAGGTCTTGTCTATTACATATTGGGTTTCTGGAACGGTATCTGAGCTAATTTGAAACCCGTGTTTTATGCATCAACCCACCTCACCTTTCCCGTTAAGCAGCCATAGTGTGTTTTCTAAACGTGTGACTCTGTTCTGTTTTGTAATTCAGTTCAAGGGTAGCGGTTTTTACATTCCCTCTATGAGTGATATCTTATGATAAGTGTCTTTTTCTGTGTGACTTATTTCACTTAGAATCGTCATATCTAAATCCACTCATCATGCTGCTACTAGCCTTATGACATTGATTTCATGGCTGAGGGATATTCCATTGTACATAAGGACCGCAACTTCTTTATCCATTCTTCTCTTTCCTGGGATATTTAAGGTGTAACGAAGTGGAGGTTCTTGTCAACAGAGCAGCCCAAAACTTTGGGGTGCCTGTGTCTTGCTGATTTTTAGTTTTCCCAATTTATACGCCCATGAGAGGAAGTGCCCTATGGTCTCTAAGCTGAGTTTTTTAGATGTTTCAGGACACACCGTACACTTCTCCAGTGTGGCTGTTGGCAATTTACATCCCGCCCATCAGCGTAGCAAGGCTCCCATTTCTCCAAGGCCTGTCCAGCATTTCTGGTTTTGACACTTTATTCATCATGGCCCTTTTGACCGATGGGAAGCGAGACTTCTTTGTAGCGCTGATTTGCCTTTCCAGGTTGCTTGGTTGGCCAAAAAGGGCGTATGCGTTTTTTCCTGAATATATTCAGGAAAAAACGCATACGCCCTTTTTGGCCAAGGGCATCATTGTCGAGGTTTTGCCGCTTTTCCTGTGCTTTAAAGGCGATTCGAATCTACCTCCTGAAATCTGTTTCCTGCAATTCTGCCTTGCTTTCAAATCCTCTTCGTTACCTTCCCTCAATATATTTGTGGACGAGAGTTATCATTTCTAAGACTGCAGGTTTGTGAATTGCAGTGCCCCTGAGCTCCATTCTTCAACTCGCTTTCTTGGGAGCTGGCCGCAAAAGCGCAGGATTGCTTCAGGCCGTATTCTGGTTCCTGGCGGCAGGCTGAGCCTGTGGTTAATTCTTCTTCCTGATGGGAAAATAGAATGACCTGTGCCTGCCCCAACACCTAGAGCTAGTCTCTCATTGGTTCCCCCTCTTCCCGTTCATCCTCAGGACAATTAGCAACCTGTACGGAACAGGAGGATAAAGGTGCTGATTCTCCAAGGAGGGAGATTGCTAGTAAAGCGGCTGGAATGGCGAACCGGAGCACAAGGAGATGAGAAATGAGGTTCGTTTTAGAAACCTTTCCCGATCACACGGTGTACCATCTTCGGGGTTTCTCATGCATGTTTTCAATGTAGGACGATGCCCTTGAACCTGGAGATTTGGGACCCATGGGATGGGTACCACGCCGTATTACTTTAAAGGGTCTGCGTTAGCTCAGCCAACCTCACCAAACCTCTCAGCCCCACGAGTGTCCACCCTTATGTCTCAATCAGCTGTGGGTCTAGATATGGTCAATCCAGGTGGCATCACAGCCCCTGAACGAATTTTGTAAGAATTTCTCTCTCTTTCACTGTCTTTGTTTCACGGGTTTTTTAAAGTAATTGATTTTTATAATGGGGTTTAGCTGCTTTTCACTGCTGTGTTTATGCCGCTTTACACCCACTTGACTCACTTACAGAGAGATATCAATACATAGGTTTTAAGATTCTTACTAGTCAGATATATTCTTGGGCGGTGAATAGGGGGTGTTGAGTCCAGTTCACTGAGCAAGGAGTAGGTCTTGTCTATTACATATTGGGTTTCTGGAACGGTATCTGAGCTAATTTGAAACCCTTGTTTTATGCATCACCCCACCTCACCTTTCCCGTTAAGCAGCCATAGTGTGTTTTCTAAACGTGTGACTCTGTTCTGTTTTGTAATTCAGTTCAAGGGTAGCGGTTTTGACATTCCCTCTATAAGTGATATCTCATGATAAGTGTCTTTTTCTGTGTGACTTATTTCACTTAGAATCGTCGTACCTAAATCCACTCATCATGCTGCTACTAGCCTTATGACGTTGATTTCATGGCTGAGTGATATTCCATTGTACATAAGGACCGCAACTTCTTTATCCATTCTTCTCTTTCCTGGGATATTTAAGGTGTAACGAAGTGGAGGTTCTTGTCAACAGAGCAGCCCAAAACTTTGGGGTGCCTGTGTCTTGCTGATTTTTAGTTTTCCCAATTTATACGCCCATGAGAGGAAGTGCCCTATGGTCTCTAAGCTGAGTTTTTTAGATGTTTCAGGACACACCGTACACTTCTCCAGTGTGGCTGTTGGCAATTTACATCCCGCCCATCAGCGTAGCAAGGCTCCCCTTTCTCCAAGGCCTGTCCAGCATTTCTGGTTTTGACACTTTATTCATCATGGCCCTTTGACCGATGGGAAGCGAGACTTCTTTGTAGCGCTGATTTGCCTTTCCAGGTTGCTTGGTTGGCCAAAAAGGGCGTATGCGTTTTTTCCTGAATATATTCAGGAAAAAACGCATACGCCCTTTTTGGCCAAGGGCATCATTGTCGAGGTTTTGCCGCTTTTCCTGTGCTTTAAAGGCGATTCGAATCTACCTCCTGAAATCTGTTTCCTGCAATTCTGCCTTGCTTTCAGATCCTCTTCGTTACCTTCCCTCAATATATTTGTGGACGAGAGTTATCATTTCTAAGACTGCAGGGTTTGTGAATTGCAGTGCCCCTGAGCTCCATTCTTCAACTCGCTTTCTTGGGAGCTGGCCGCAAAAGCGCAGGATTGCTTCAGGCCGTATTCTGGTTCCTGGCGGCAGGCTGAGCCTGTGGTTAATTCTTCTTCCTGATGGGAAAATAGAATGACCTGTGCCTGCCCCAACACCTAGAGCTAGTCTCTCATTGGTTCCCCCTCTTCCCGTTCATCCTCAGGACAATTAGCAACCTGTACGGAACAGGAGGATAAAGGTGCTGATTCTCCAAGGAGGGAGATTGCTAGTAAAGCGGCTGGAATGGCGAACCGGAGCACAAGGAGATGAGAAATGAGGTGCGTTTTAGAAACCTTTCCCGATCACACGGTGTACCATCTTCGGGGTTTCTCATGCATGTTTTCAATGTAGGACGATGCCCTTGAACCTGGAGATTTGGGACCCATGGGATGGGTACCACGCCGTATTACTTTAAAGGGTCTGCGTTAGCTCAGCCAACCTCACCAAACCTCTCAGCCCCACGAGTGTCCACCCTTATGTCTCAATCAGCTGTGGGTCTAGATATGGTCAATCCAGGTGGCATCACAGCCCCTGAACGAATTTTGTAAGAATTTCTCTCTCTTTCACTGTCTTTGTTTCACGGGTTTTTTAAAGTAATTGATTTTTATAATGGGGTTTAGCTGCTTTTCACTGCTGTGTTTATGCCGCTTTACACCCACTTGACTCACTTACAGAGAGATATCAATACATAGGTTTTAAGATTCTTACTAGTCAGATATATTCTTGGGCGGTGAATAGGGGGTGTTGAGTCCAGTTCACTGAGCAAGGAGTAGGTCTTGTCTATTACATATTGGGTTTCTGGAACGGTATCTGAGCTAATTTGAAACCCTTGTTTTATGCATCACCCCACCTCACCTTTCCCGTTAAGCAGCCATAGTGTGTTTTCTAAACGTGTGACTCTGTTCTGTTTTGTAATTCAGTTCAAGGGTAGCGGTTTTGACATTCCCTCTATGAGTGATATCTCATGATAAGTGTCTTTTTCTGTGTGACTTATTTCACTTAGAATCGTCGTACCTAAATCCACTCATCATGCTGCTACTAGCCTTATGACGTTGATTTCATGGCTGAGTGATATTCCATTGTACATAAGGACCGCAACTTCTTTATCCATTCTTCTCTTTCCTGGGATATTTAAGGTGTAACGAAGTGGAGGTTCTTGTCAACAGAGCAGCCCAAAACTTTGGGGTGCCTGTGTCTTGCTGATTTTTAGTTTTCCCAATTTATACGCCCATGAGAGGAAGTGCCCTATGGTCTCTAAGCTGAGTTTTTTAGATGTTTCAGGACACACCGTACACTTCTCCAGTGTGGCTGTTGGCAATTTACACCCCGCCCATCAGCGTAGCAAGGCTCCCATTTCTCCAAGGCCTGTCCAGCATTTCTGGTTTTGACACTTTATTCATCATGGCCCTTTTGACCGATGGGAAGCGAGACTTCTTTGTAGCGCTGATTTGCCTTTCCAGGTTGCTTGGTTGGCCAAAAAGGGCGTATGCGTTTTTTCCTGAATATATTCAGGAAAAAACGCATACGCCCTTTTTGGCCAAGGGCATCATTGTCGAGGTTTTGCCGCTTTTCCTGTGCTTTAAAGGCGATTCGAATCTACCTCCTGAAATCTGTTTCCTGCAATTCTGCCTTGCTTTCAGATCCTCTTCGTTACCTTCCCTCAATATATTTGTGGACGAGAGTTATCATTTCTAAGACTGCAGGTTTGTGAATTGCAGTGCCCCTGAGCTCCATTCTTCAACTCGCTTTCTTGGGAGCTGGCCGCAAAAGCGCAGGATTGCTTCAGGCCGTCTTCTGGTTCCTGGCGGCAGGCTGAGCCTGTGGTTAATTCTTCTTCCTGATGGGAAAATAGAATGACCTGTGCCTGCCCCAACACCTAGAGCTAGTCTCTCATTGGTTCCCCCTCTTCCCGTTCATCCTCAGGACAATTTGCAACCTGTACGGAACAGGAGGATAAAGGTGCTGATTCTCCAAGGAGGGAGATTGCTAGTAAAGCGGCTGGAATGGCGAACCGGAGCACAAGGAGATGAGAAATGAGGTGCGTTTTAGAAACCTTTCCCGATCACACGGTGTACCATCTTCGGGGTTCCTCATGCATGTTTTCAATGTAGGACGATGCCCTTGAACCTGGAGATTTGGGACCCATGGGATGGGTACCACGCCGTATTACTTTAAAGGGTCTGCGTTAGCTCAGCCAACCTCACCAAACCTCTCAGCCCCACGAGTGTCCACCCTTATGTCTCAATCAGCTGTGGGTCTAGATATGGTCAATCCAGGTGGCATCACAGCCCCTGAACGAATTTTGTAAGAATTTCTCTCTCTTTCACTGTCTTTGTTTCACGGGTTTTGAAAAGTAATTGATTTTTATAATGGGGTTTAGCTGCTTTTCACTGCTGTGTTTATGCCGCTTTACACCCACTTGACTCACTTACAGAGAGATATCAATACATAGGTTTTAAGATTCTTACTAGTCAGATATATTCTTGGGCGGTGAATAGGGGGTGTTGAGTCCAGTTCACTGAGCAAGGAGTAGGTCTTGTCTATTACATATTGGGTTTCTGGAACGGTATCTGAGCTAATTTGAAACCCTTGTTTTATGCATCACCCCACCTCACCTTTCCCGTTAAGCAGCCATAGTGTGTTTTCTAAACGTGTGACTCTGTTCTGTTTTGTAATTCAGTTCAAGGGTAGCGGTTTTGACATTCCCTCTATGAGTGATATCTCATGATAAGTGTCTTTTTCTGTGTGACTTATTTCACTTAGAATCGTCGTACCTAAATCCACTCATCATGCTGCTACTAGCCTTATGACGTTGATTTCATGGCTGAGTGATATTCCATTGTACATAAGGACCGCAACTTCTTTATCCATTCTTCTCTTTCCTGGGATATTTAAGGTGTAACGAAGTGGAGGTTCTTGTCAACAGAGCAGCCCAAAACTTTGGGGTGCCTGTGTCTTGCTGATTTTTAGTTTTCCCAATTGATACGCCCATGAGAGGAAGTGCCCTATGGTCTCTAAGCTGAGTTTTTTAGATGTTTCAGGACACACCGTACACTTCTCCAGTGTGGCTGTTGGCAATTTACATCCCGCCCATCAGCGTAGCAAGGCTCCCATTTCTCCAAGGCCTGTCCAGCATTTCTGGTTTTGACACTTTATTCAGCATGGCCCTTTTGACCGATGGGAAGCGAGACTTCTTTGTAGCGCTGATTTGCCTTTCCAGGTTGCTTGGTTGGCCAAAAAGGGCGTATGCGTTTTTTCCTGAATATATTCAGGAAAACACGCATACGCCCTTTTTGGCCAAGGGCATCATTGTCGAGGTTTTGCCGCTTTTCCTGTGCTTTAAAGGCGATTCGAATCTACCTCCTGAAATCTGTTTCCTGCAATTCTGCCTTGCTTTCAAATCCTCTTCGTTGCCTTCCCTCAATATATTTGTGGACGAGAGTTATCATTTCTAAGTCTGCAGGTTTGTGAATTGCAGTGCCCCTGAGCTCCATTCTTCAACTCGCTTTCTTGGGAGCTGGCCGCAAAAGCGCAGGATTGCTTCAGGCCGTATTCTGGTTCCTGGCGGCAGGCTGAGCCTGTGGTTAATTCTTCTTCCTGATGGGAAAATAGAATGACCTGTGCCTGCCCCAACACCTAGAGCTAGTCTCTCATTGGTTCCCCCTCTTCCCGTTCATCCTCAGGACAATTAGCAACCTGTACGGAACAGGAGGATAAAGGTGCTGATTCTCCAAGGAGGGAGATTGCTAGTAAAGCGGCTGGAATGGTGAACCGGAGCACAAGGAGATGAGAAATGAGGTGCGTTTTAGAAACCTTTCCCGATCACACGGTGTACCATCTTCGGGGTTTCTCATGCATGTTTTCAATGTAGGACGATGCCCTTGAACCTGGAGATTTGGGACCCATGGGATGGGTACCACGCCGTATTACTTTAAAGGGTCTGCGTTTGCTCACCCAACCTCACCAAACCTCTCAGCCCCAAGAGTGTCCACCCTTATGTCTCAATCAGCTGTGGGTCTAGATATGGTCAATCCAGGTGGCATCACAGCCCCTGAACGAATTTTGTAAGAATTTCTCTCTCTTTCACTGTCTTTGTTTCACGGGTTTTGAAACGTAATTTATTTTTATAATGGGGTTTAGCTGCTTTTCACTGCTGTGTTTATGCCGCTTTACACCCATTTGACTCACTTACAGAGAGATATCAATACATAGGTTTTAAGATTCTTACTAGTCAGATATATTCTTGGGCGGTGAATAGGGGGTGTTGAGTCCAGTTCACTGAGCAAGGAGTAGGTCTTGTCTATTACATATTGGGTTTCTGGAACGGTATCTGAGCTAATTTGAAACCCGTGTTTTATGCATCACCCCACCTCACCTTTCCCGTTAAGCAGCCATAGTGTGTTTTCTAAACGTGTGACTCTGTTCTGTTTTGTAATTCAGTTCAAGGGTAGCGGTTTTTACATTCCCTCTATGAGTGATATCTTATGATAAGTGTCTTTTTCTGTGTGACTTATTTCACTTAGAATCGTCATATCTAAATCCACTCATCATGCTGCTACTAGCCTTATGACATTGATTTCATGGCTGAGTGATATTCCATTGTACATAAGGACCGCAACTTCTTTATCCATTCTTCTCTTTCCTGGGATATTTAAGGTGTAACGAAGTGGAGGTTCTTGTCAACAGAGCAGACCAAAACTTTGGGGTGCCTGTGTCTTGCTGATTTTTAGTTTTCCCAATTTATACGCCCATGAGAGGAAGTGCCCTATGGTCTCTAAGCTGAGTTTTTTAGATGTTTCAGGACACACCGTACACTTCTCCAGTGTGGCTGTTGGCAATTTACATCCCGCCCATCAGCGTAGCAAGGCTCCCATTTCTCCAAGGCCTGTCCAGCATTTATGGTTTTGACACTTTATTCATCATGGCCCTTTTGACCGATGGGAAGCGAGACTTCTTTGTAGCGCTGATTTGCCTTTCCAGGTTGCTTGGTTGGCCAAAAAGGGCGTATGCGTTTTTTCCTGAATATATTCAGGAAAAAACGCATACGCCCTTTTTGGCCAAGGGCATCATTGTCGAGGTTTTGCCGCTTTTCCTGTGCTTTAAAGGCGATTCGAATCTACCTCCTGAAATCTGTTTCCTGCAATTCTGCCTTGCTTTCAAATCCTCTTCGTTGCCTTCCCTCAATATATTTGTGGACGAGAGTTATCATTTCTAAGACTGCAGGTTTGTGAATTGCAGTGCCCCTGAGCTCCATTCTTCAACTCGCTTTCTTGGGAGCTGGCCGCAAAAGCGCAGGATTGCTTCAGGCCGTATTCTGCTTCCTGGCGGCAGGCTGAGCCTGTGGTTAATTCTTCTTCCTGATGGGAAAATAGAATGACCTGTGCCTGCCCCAACACCTAGAGCTAGTCTCTCATTGGTTCCCCCTCTTCCCGTTCATCCTCAGGACAATTTGCAACCTGTACGGAACAGGAGGATAAAGGTGCTGATTCTCCAAGGAGGGAGATTGCTAGTAAAGCGGCTGGAATGGCGAACCGGAGCACAAGGAGATGAGAAATGAGGTGCGTTTTAGAAACCTTTCCCGATCACACGGTGTACCATCTTCGGGGTTCCTCATGCATGTTTTCAATGTAGGACGATGCCCTTGAACCTGGAGATTTGGGACCCATGGGATGGGTACCACGCCGTATTACTTTAAAGGGTCTGCGTTAGCTCAGCCAACCTCACCAAACCTCTCAGCCCCACGAGTGTCCACCCTTATGTCTCAATCAGCTGTGGGTCTAGATATGGTCAATCCAGGTGGCATCACAGCCCCTGAACGAATTTTGTAAGAATTTCTCTCTCTTTCACTGTCTTTGTTTCACGGGTTTTGAAAAGTAATTGATTTTTATAATGGGGTTTAGCTGCTTTTCACTGCTGTGTTTATGCCGCTTTACACCCACTTGACTCACTTACAGAGAGATATCAATACATAGGTTTTAAGATTCTTACTAGTCAGATATATTCTTGGGCGGTGAATAGGGGGTGTTGAGTCCAGTTCACTGAGCAAGGAGTAGGTCTTGTCTATTACATATTGGGTTTCTGGAACGGTATCTGAGCTAATTTGAAACCCTTGTTTTATGCATCACCCCACCTCACCTTTCCCGTTAAGCAGCCATAGTGTGTTTTCTAAACGTGTGACTCTGTTCTGTTTTGTAATTCAGTTCAAGGGTAGCGGTTTTGACATTCCCTCTATGAGTGATATCTCATGATAAGTGTCTTTTTCTGTGTGACTTATTTCACTTAGAATCGTCGTACCTAAATCCACTCATCATGCTGCTACTAGCCTTATGACGTTGATTTCATGGCTGAGTGATATTCCATTGTACATAAGGACCGCAACTTCTTTATCCATTCTTCTCTTTCCTGGGATATTTAAGGTGTAACGAAGTGGAGGTTCTTGTCAACAGAGCAGCCCAAAACTTTGGGGTGCCTGTGTCTTGCTGATTTTTAGTTTTCCCAATTTATACGCCCATGAGAGGAAGTGCCCTATGGTCTCTAAGCTGAGTTTTTTAGATGTTTCAGGACACACCGTACACTTCTCCAGTGTGGCTGTTGGCAATTTACATCCCGCCCATCAGCGTAGCAAGGCTCCCATTTCTCCAAGGCCTGTCCAGCATTTCTGGTTTTGACACTTTATTCAGCATGGCCCTTTTGACCGATGGGAAGCGAGACTTCTTTGTAGCGCTGATTTGCCTTTCCAGGTTGCTTGGTTGGCCAAAAAGGGCGTATGCGTTTTTTCCTGAATATATTCAGGAAAAAACGCATACGCCCTTTTTGGCCAAGGGCATCATTGTCGAGGTTTTGCCGCTTTTCCTGTGCTTTAAAGGCGATTCGAATCTACCTCCTGAAATCTGTTTCCTGCAATTCTGCCTTGCTTTCAAATCCTCTTCGTTGCCTTCCCTCAATATATTTGTGGACGAGAGTTATCATTTCTAAGTCTGCAGGTTTGTGAATTGCAGTGCCCCTGAGCTCCATTCTTCAACTCGCTTTCTTGGGAGCTGGCCGCAAAAGCGCAGGATTGCTTCAGGCCGTATTCTGGTTCCTGGCGGCAGGCTGAGCCTGTGGTTAATTCTTCTTCCTGATGGGAAAATAGAATGACCTGTGCCTGCCCCAACACCTAGAGCTAGTCTCTCATTGGTTCCCCCTCTTCCCGTTCATCCTCAGGACAATTAGCAACCTGTACGGAACAGGAGGATAAAGGTGCTGATTCTCCAAGGAGGGAGATTGCTAGTAAAGCGGCTGGAATGGTGAACCGGAGCACAAGGAGATGAGAAATGAGGTGCGTTTTAGAAACCTTTCCCGATCACACGGTGTACCATCTTCGGGGTTTCTCATGCATGTTTTCAATGTAGGACGATGCCCTTGAACCTGGAGATTTGGGACCCATGGGATGGGTACCACGCCGTATTACTTTAAAGGGTCTGCGTTAGCTCAGCCTACCTCACCAAACCTCTCAGCCCCACGAGTGTCCACCCTTATGTCTCAATCAGCTGTGGGTCTAGATATGGTCAATCCAGGTGGCATCACAGCCCCTGAACGAATTTTGTAAGAATTTCTCTCTCTTTCACTGTCTTTGTTTCACGGGTTTTGAAAAGTAATTGATTTTTATAATGGGGTTTAGCTGCTTTTCACTGCTGTGTTTATGCCGCTTTACACCCACTTGACTCACTTACAGAGAGATATCAATACATAGGTTTTAAGATTCTTACTAGTCAGATATATTCTTGGGCGGTGAATAGGGGGTGTTGAGTCCAGTTCACTGAGCAAGGAGTAGGTCTTGTCTATTACATATTGGGTTTCTGGAACGGTATCTGAGCTAATTTGAAACCCTTGTTTTATGCATCACCCCACCTCACCTTTCCCGTTAAGCAGCCATAGTGTGTTTTCTAAACGTGTGACTCTGTTCTGTTTTGTAATTCAGTTCAAGGGTAGTGGTTTTGACATTCCCTCTATGAGTGATATCTCATGATAAGTGTCTTTTTCTGTGTGACTTATTTCACTTAGAATCGTCGTACCTAAATCCACTCATCATGCTGCTACTAGCCTTATGACGTTGATTTCATGGCTGAGTGATATTCCATTGTACATAAGGACCGCAACTTCTTTATCCATTCTTCTCTTTCCTGGGATATTTAAGGTGTAACGAAGTGGAGGTTCTTGTCAACAGAGCAGCCCAAAACTTTGGGGTGCCTGTGTCTTGCTGATTTTTAGTTTTCCCAATTTATACGCCCATGAGAGGAAGTGCCCTATGGTCTCTAAGCTGAGTTTTTTAGATGTTTCAGGACACACCGTACACTTCTCCAGTGTGGCTGTTGGCAATTTACACCCCGCCCATCAGCGTAGCAAGGCTCCCATTTCTCCAAGGCCTGTCCAGCATTTCTGGTTTTGACACTTTATTCAGCATGGCCCTTTTGACCGATGGGAAGCGAGACTTCTTTGTAGCGCTGATTTGCCTTTCCAGGTTGCTTGGTTGGCCAAAAAGGGCGTATGCGTTTTTTCCTGAATATATTCAGGAAAAAACGCATACGCCCTTTTTGGCCAAGGGCATCATTGTCGAGGTTTTGCCGCTTTTCCTGTGCTTTAAAGGCGATTCGAATCTACCTCCTGAAATCTGTTTCCTGCAATTCTGCCTTGCTTTCAAATCCTCTTCGTTGCCTTCCCTCAATATATTTGTGGACGAGAGTTATCATTTCTAAGTCTGCAGGTTTGTGAATTGCAGTGTCCCTGAGCTCCATTCTTCAACTCGCTTTCTTGGGAGCTGGCCGCAAAAGCGCAGGATTGCTTCAGGCCGTATTCTGGTTCCTGGAGGCAGGCTGAGCCTGTGGTTAATTCTTCTTCCTGATGGGAAAATAGAATGACCTGTGCCTGCCCCAACACCTAGAGCTAGTCTCTCATTGGTTCCCCCTCTTCCCGTTCATCCTCAGGACAATTAGCAACCTGTACGGAACAGGAGGATAAAGGTGCTGATTCTCCAAGGAGGGAGATTGCTAGTAAAGCGGCTGGAATGGTGAACCGGAGCACAAGGAGATGAGAAATGAGGTGCGTTTTAGAAACCTTTCCCGATCACACGGTGTACCATCTTCGGGGTTTCTCATGCATGTTTTCAATGTAGGACGATGCCCTTGAACCTGGAGATTTGGGACCCATGGGATGGGTACCACGCCGTATTACTTTAAAGGGTCTGCGTTTGCTCACCCAAACTCACCAAACCTCTCAGCCCCAAGAGTGTCCACCCTTATGTCTCAATCAGCTGTGGGTCTAGATATGGTCAATCCAGGTGGCATCACAGCCCCTGAACGAATTTTGTAAGAATTTCTCTCTCTTTCACTGTCTTTGTTTCACGGGTTTTGAAACGTAATTTATTTTTATAATGGGGTTTAGCTGCTTTTCACTGCTGTGTTTATGCCGCTTTACACCCATTTGACTCACTTACAGAGAGATATCAATACATAGGTTTTAAGATTCTTACTAGTCAGATATATTCTTGGGCGGTGAATAGGGGGTGTTGAGTCCAGTTCACTGAGCAAGGAGTAGGTCTTGTCTATTACATATTGGGTTTCTGGAACGGTATCTGAGCTAATTTGAAACCCGTGTTTTATGCATCAACCCACCTCACCTTTCCCGTTAAGCAGCCATAGTGTGTTTTCTAAACGTGTGACTCTGTTCTGTTTTGTAATTCAGTTCAAGGGTAGCGGTTTTTACATTCCCTCTATGAGTGATATCTTATGATAAGTGTCTTTTTCTGTGTGACTTATTTCACTTAGAATCGTCATATCTAAATCCACTCATCATGCTGCTACTAGCCTTATGACATTGATTTCATGGCTGAGGGATATTCCATTGTACATAAGGACCGCAACTTCTTTATCCATTCTTCTCTTTCCTGGGATATTTAAGGTGTAACGAAGTGGAGGTTCTTGTCAACAGAGCAGCCCAAAACTTTGGGGTGCCTGTGTCTTGCTGATTTTTAGTTTTCCCAATTTATACGCCCATGAGAGGAAGTGCCCTATGGTCTCTAAGCTGAGTTTTTTAGATGTTTCAGGACACACCGTACACTTCTCCAGTGTGGCTGTTGGCAATTTACATCCCGCCCATCAGCGTAGCAAGGCTCCCATTTCTCCAAGGCCTGTCCAGCATTTCTGGTTTTGACACTTTATTCATCATGGCCCTTTTGACCGATGGGAAGCGAGACTTCTTTGTAGCGCTGATTTGCCTTTCCAGGTTGCTTGGTTGGCCAAAAAGGGCGTATGCGTTTTTTCCTGAATATATTCAGGAAAAAACGCATACGCCCTTTTTGGCCAAGGGCATCATTGTCGAGGTTTTGCCGCTTTTCCTGTGCTTTAAAGGCGATTCGAATCTACCTCCTGAAATCTGTTTCCTGCAATTCTGCCTTGCTTTCAAATCCTCTTCGTTACCTTCCCTCAATATATTTGTGGACGAGAGTTATCATTTCTAAGACTGCAGGTTTGTGAATTGCAGTGCCCCTGAGCTCCATTCTTCAACTCGCTTTCTTGGGAGCTGGCCGCAAAAGCGCAGGATTGCTTCAGGCCGTATTCTGGTTCCTGGCGGCAGGCTGAGCCTGTGGTTAATTCTTCTTCCTGATGGGAAAATAGAATGACCTGTGCCTGCCCCAACACCTAGAGCTAGTCTCTCATTGGTTCCCCCTCTTCCCGTTCATCCTCAGGACAATTAGCAACCTGTACGGAACAGGAGGATAAAGGTGCTGATTCTCCAAGGAGGGAGATTGCTAGTAAAGCGGCTGGAATGGCGAACCGGAGCACAAGGAGATGAGAAATGAGGTTCGTTTTAGAAACCTTTCCCGATCACACGGTGTACCATCTTCGGGGTTTCTCATGCATGTTTTCAATGTAGGACGATGCCCTTGAACCTGGAGATTTGGGACCCATGGGATGGGTACCACGCCGTATTACTTTAAAGGGTCTGCGTTAGCTCAGCCAACCTCACCAAACCTCTCAGCCCCACGAGTGTCCACCCTTATGTCTCAATCAGCTGTGGGTCTAGATATGGTCAATCCAGGTGGCATCACAGCCCCTGAACGAATTTTGTAAGAATTTCTCTCTCTTTCACTGTCTTTGTTTCACGGGTTTTTTAAAGTAATTGATTTTTATAATGGGGTTTAGCTGCTTTTCACTGCTGTGTTTATGCCGCTTTACACCCACTTGACTCACTTACAGAGAGATATCAATACATAGGTTTTAAGATTCTTAATAGTCAGATATATTCTTGGGCGGTGAATAGGGGGTGTTGAGTCCAGTTCACTGAGCAAGGAGTAGGTCTTGTCTATTACATATTGGGTTTCTGGAACGGTATCTGAGCTAATTTGAAACCCTTGTTTTATGCATCACCCCACCTCACCTTTCCCGTTAAGCAGCCATAGTGTGTTTTCTAAACGTGTGACTCTGTTCTGTTTTGTAATTCAGTTCAAGGGTAGCGGTTTTGACATTCCCTCTATAAGTGATATCTCATGATAAGTGTCTTTTTCTGTGTGACTTATTTCACTTAGAATCGTCGTACCTAAATCCACTCATCATGCTGCTACTAGCCTTATGACGTTGATTTCATGGCTGAGTGATATTCCATTGTACATAAGGACCGCAACTTCTTTATCCATTCTTCTCTTTCCTGGGATATTTAAGGTGTAACGAAGTGGAGGTTCTTGTCAACAGAGCAGCCCAAAACTTTGGGGTGCCTGTGTCTTGCTGATTTTTAGTTTTCCCAATTTATACGCCCATGAGAGGAAGTGCCCTATGGTCTCTAAGCTGAGTTTTTTAGATGTTTCAGGACACACCGTACACTTCTCCAGTGTGGCTGTTGGCAATTTACATCCCGCCCATCAGCGTAGCAAGGCTCCCCTTTCTCCAAGGCCTGTCCAGCATTTCTGGTTTTGACACTTTATTCATCATGGCCCTTTGACCGATGGGAAGCGAGACTTCTTTGTAGCGCTGATTTGCCTTTCCAGGTTGCTTGGTTGGCCAAAAAGGGCGTATGCGTTTTTTCCTGAATATATTCAGGAAAAAACGCATACGCCCTTTTTGGCCAAGGGCATCATTGTCGAGGTTTTGCCGCTTTTCCTGTGCTTTAAAGGCGATTCGAATCTACCTCCTGAAATCTGTTTCCTGCAATTCTGCCTTGCTTTCAGATCCTCTTCGTTACCTTCCCTCAATATATTTGTGGACGAGAGTTATCATTTCTAAGACTGCAGGGTTTGTGAATTGCAGTGCCCCTGAGCTCCATTCTTCAACTCGCTTTCTTGGGAGCTGGCCGCAAAAGCGCAGGATTGCTTCAGGCCGTATTCTGGTTCCTGGCGGCAGGCTGAGCCTGTGGTTAATTCTTCTTCCTGATGGGAAAATAGAATGACCTGTGCCTGCCCCAACACCTAGAGCTAGTCTCTCATTGGTTCCCCCTCTTCCCGTTCATCCTCAGGACAATTAGCAACCTGTACGGAACAGGAGGATAAAGGTGCTGATTCTCCAAGGAGGGAGATTGCTAGTAAAGCGGCTGGAATGGCGAACCGGAGCACAAGGAGATGAGAAATGAGGTGCGTTTTAGAAACCTTTCCCGATCACACGGTGTACCATCTTCGGGGTTTCTCATGCATGTTTTCAATGTAGGACGATGCCCTTGAACCTGGAGATTTGGGACCCATGGGATGGGTACCACGCCGTATTACTTTAAAGGGTCTGCGTTAGCTCAGCCAACCTCACCAAACCTCTCAGCCCCACGAGTGTCCACCCTTATGTCTCAATCAGCTGTGGGTCTAGATATGGTCAATCCAGGTGGCATCACAGCCCCTGAACGAATTTTGTAAGAATTTCTCTCTCTTTCACTGTCTTTGTTTCACGGGTTTTTTAAAGTAATTGATTTTTATAATGGGGTTTAGCTGCTTTTCACTGCTGTGTTTATGCCGCTTTACACCCACTTGACTCACTTACAGAGAGATATCAATACATAGGTTTTAAGATTCTTACTAGTCAGATATATTCTTGGGCGGTGAATAGGGGGTGTTGAGTCCAGTTCACTGAGCAAGGAGTAGGTCTTGTCTATTACATATTGGGTTTCTGGAACGGTATCTGAGCTAATTTGAAACCCTTGTTTTATGCATCACCCCACCTCACCTTTCCCGTTAAGCAGCCATAGTGTGTTTTCTAAACGTGTGACTCTGTTCTGTTTTGTAATTCAGTTCAAGGGTAGCGGTTTTGACATTCCCTCTATGAGTGATATCTCATGATAAGTGTCTTTTTCTGTGTGACTTATTTCACTTAGAATCGTCGTACCTAAATCCACTCATCATGCTGCTACTAGCCTTATGACGTTGATTTCATGGCTGAGTGATATTCCATTGTACATAAGGACCGCAACTTCTTTATCCATTCTTCTCTTTCCTGGGATATTTAAGGTGTAACGAAGTGGAGGTTCTTGTCAACAGAGCAGCCCAAAACTTTGGGGTGCCTGTGTCTTGCTGATTTTTAGTTTTCCCAATTTATACGCCCATGAGAGGAAGTGCCCTATGGTCTCTAAGCTGAGTTTTTTAGATGTTTCAGGACACACCGTACACTTCTCCAGTGTGGCTGTTGGCAATTTACACCCCGCCCATCAGCGTAGCAAGGCTCCCATTTCTCCAAGGCCTGTCCAGCATTTCTGGTTTTGACACTTTATTCATCATGGCCCTTTTGACCGATGGGAAGCGAGACTTCTTTGTAGCGCTGATTTGCCTTTCCAGGTTGCTTGGTTGGCCAAAAAGGGCGTATGCGTTTTTTCCTGAATATATTCAGGAAAAAACGCATACGCCCTTTTTGGCCAAGGGCATCATTGTCGAGGTTTTGCCGCTTTTCCTGTGCTTTAAAGGCGATTCGAATCTACCTCCTGAAATCTGTTTCCTGCAATTCTGCCTTGCTTTCAGATCCTCTTCGTTACCTTCCCTCAATATATTTGTGGACGAGAGTTATCATTTCTAAGACTGCAGGTTTGTGAATTGCAGTGCCCCTGAGCTCCATTCTTCAACTCGCTTTCTTGGGAGCTGGCCGCAAAAGCGCAGGATTGCTTCAGGCCGTCTTCTGGTTCCTGGCGGCAGGCTGAGCCTGTGGTTAATTCTTCTTCCTGATGGGAAAATAGAATGACCTGTGCCTGCCCCAACACCTAGAGCTAGTCTCTCATTGGTTCCCCCTCTTCCCGTTCATCCTCAGGACAATTTGCAACCTGTACGGAACAGGAGGATAAAGGTGCTGATTCTCCAAGGAGGGAGATTGCTAGTAAAGCGGCTGGAATGGCGAACCGGAGCACAAGGAGATGAGAAATGAGGTGCGTTTTAGAAACCTTTCCCGATCACACGGTGTACCATCTTCGGGGTTCCTCATGCATGTTTTCAATGTAGGACGATGCCCTTGAACCTGGAGATTTGGGACCCATGGGATGGGTACCACGCCGTATTACTTTAAAGGGTCTGCGTTAGCTCAGCCAACCTCACCAAACCTCTCAGCCCCACGAGTGTCCACCCTTATGTCTCAATCAGCTGTGGGTCTAGATATGGTCAATCCAGGTGGCATCACAGCCCCTGAACGAATTTTGTAAGAATTTCTCTCTCTTTCACTGTCTTTGTTTCACGGGTTTTGAAAAGTAATTGATTTTTATAATGGGGTTTAGCTGCTTTTCACTGCTGTGTTTATGCCGCTTTACACCCACTTGACTCACTTACAGAGAGATATCAATACATAGGTTTTAAGATTCTTACTAGTCAGATATATTCTTGGGCGGTGAATAGGGGGTGTTGAGTCCAGTTCACTGAGCAAGGAGTAGGTCTTGTCTATTACATATTGGGTTTCTGGAACGGTATCTGAGCTAATTTGAAACCCTTGTTTTATGCATCACCCCACCTCACCTTTCCCGTTAAGCAGCCATAGTGTGTTTTCTAAACGTGTGACTCTGTTCTGTTTTGTAATTCAGTTCAAGGGTAGCGGTTTTGACATTCCCTCTATGAGTGATATCTCATGATAAGTGTCTTTTTCTGTGTGACTTATTTCACTTAGAATCGTCGTACCTAAATCCACTCATCATGCTGCTACTAGCCTTATGACGTTGATTTCATGGCTGAGTGATATTCCATTGTACATAAGGACCGCAACTTCTTTATCCATTCTTCTCTTTCCTGGGATATTTAAGGTGTAACGAAGTGGAGGTTCTTGTCAACAGAGCAGCCCAAAACTTTGGGGTGCCTGTGTCTTGCTGATTTTTAGTTTTCCCAATTGATACGCCCATGAGAGGAAGTGCCCTATGGTCTCTAAGCTGAGTTTTTTAGATGTTTCAGGACACACCGTACACTTCTCCAGTGTGGCTGTTGGCAATTTACATCCCGCCCATCAGCGTAGCAAGGCTCCCATTTCTCCAAGGCCTGTCCAGCATTTCTGGTTTTGACACTTTATTCAGCATGGCCCTTTTGACCGATGGGAAGCGAGACTTCTTTGTAGCGCTGATTTGCCTTTCCAGGTTGCTTGGTTGGCCAAAAAGGGCGTATGCGTTTTTTCCTGAATATATTCAGGAAAACACGCATACGCCCTTTTTGGCCAAGGGCATCATTGTCGAGGTTTTGCCGCTTTTCCTGTGCTTTAAAGGCGATTCGAATCTACCTCCTGAAATCTGTTTCCTGCAATTCTGCCTTGCTTTCAAATCCTCTTCGTTGCCTTCCCTCAATATATTTGTGGACGAGAGTTATCATTTCTAAGTCTGCAGGTTTGTGAATTGCAGTGCCCCTGAGCTCCATTCTTCAACTCGCTTTCTTGGGAGCTGGCCGCAAAAGCGCAGGATTGCTTCAGGCCGTATTCTGGTTCCTGGCGGCAGGCTGAGCCTGTGGTTAATTCTTCTTCCTGATGGGAAAATAGAATGACCTGTGCCTGCCCCAACACCTAGAGCTAGTCTCTCATTGGTTCCCCCTCTTCCCGTTCATCCTCAGGACAATTAGCAACCTGTACGGAACAGGAGGATAAAGGTGCTGATTCTCCAAGGAGGGAGATTGCTAGTAAAGCGGCTGGAATGGTGAACCGGAGCACAAGGAGATGAGAAATGAGGTGCGTTTTAGAAACCTTTCCCGATCACACGGTGTACCATCTTCGGGGTTTCTCATGCATGTTTTCAATGTAGGACGATGCCCTTGAACCTGGAGATTTGGGACCCATGGGATGGGTACCACGCCGTATTACTTTAAAGGGTCTGCGTTAGCTCAGCCTACCTCACCAAACCTCTCAGCCCCAAGAGTGTCCACCCTTATGTCTCAATCAGCTGTGGGTCTAGATATGGTCAATCCAGGTGGCATCACAGCCCCTGAACGAATTTTGTAAGAATTTCTCTCTCTTTCACTGTCTTTGTTTCACGGGTTTTGAAACGTAATTTATTTTTATAATGGGGTTTAGCTGCTTTTCACTGCTGTGTTTATGCCGCTTTACACCCATTTGACTCACTTACAGAGAGATATCAATACATAGGTTTTAAGATTCTTACTAGTCAGATATATTCTTGGGCGGTGAATAGGGGGTGTTGAGTCCAGTTCACTGAGCAAGGAGTAGGTCTTGTCTATTACATATTGGGTTTCTGGAACGGTATCTGAGCTAATTTGAAACCCGTGTTTTATGCATCACCCCACCTCACCTTTCCCGTTAAGCAGCCATAGTGTGTTTTCTAAACGTGTGACTCTGTTCTGTTTTGTAATTCAGTTCAAGGGTAGCGGTTTTTACATTCCCTCTATGAGTGATATCTTATGATAAGTGTCTTTTTCTGTGTGACTTATTTCACTTAGAATCGTCATATCTAAATCCACTCATCATGCTGCTACTAGCCTTATGACATTGATTTCATGGCTGAGTGATATTCCATTGTACATAAGGACCGCAACTTCTTTATCCATTCTTCTCTTTCCTGGGATATTTAAGGTGTAACGAAGTGGAGGTTCTTGTCAACAGAGCAGACCAAAACTTTGGGGTGCCTGTGTCTTGCTGATTTTTAGTTTTCCCAATTTATACGCCCATGAGAGGAAGTGCCCTATGGTCTCTAAGCTGAGTTTTTTAGATGTTTCAGGACACACCGTACACTTCTCCAGTGTGGCTGTTGGCAATTTACATCCCGCCCATCAGCGTAGCAAGGCTCCCATTTCTCCAAGGCCTGTCCAGCATTTATGGTTTTGACACTTTATTCATCATGGCCCTTTTGACCGATGGGAAGCGAGACTTCTTTGTAGCGCTGATTTGCCTTTCCAGGTTGCTTGGTTGGCCAAAAAGGGCGTATGCGTTTTTTCCTGAATATATTCAGGAAAAAACGCATACGCCCTTTTTGGCCAAGGGCATCATTGTCGAGGTTTTGCCGCTTTTCCTGTGCTTTAAAGGCGATTCGAATCTACCTCCTGAAATCTGTTTCCTGCAATTCTGCCTTGCTTTCAAATCCTCTTCGTTGCCTTCCCTCAATATATTTGTGGACGAGAGTTATCATTTCTAAGACTGCAGGTTTGTGAATTGCAGTGCCCCTGAGCTCCATTCTTCAACTCGCTTTCTTGGGAGCTGGCCGCAAAAGCGCAGGATTGCTTCAGGCCGTATTCTGCTTCCTGGCGGCAGGCTGAGCCTGTGGTTAATTCTTCTTCCTGATGGGAAAATAGAATGACCTGTGCCTGCCCCAACACCTAGAGCTAGTCTCTCATTGGTTCCCCCTCTTCCCGTTCATCCTCAGGACAATTTGCAACCTGTACGGAACAGGAGGATAAAGGTGCTGATTCTCCAAGGAGGGAGATTGCTAGTAAAGCGGCTGGAATGGCGAACCGGAGCACAAGGAGATGAGAAATGAGGTGCGTTTTAGAAACCTTTCCCGATCACACGGTGTACCATCTTCGGGGTTCCTCATGCATGTTTTCAATGTAGGACGATGCCCTTGAACCTGGAGATTTGGGACCCATGGGATGGGTACCACGCCGTATTACTTTAAAGGGTCTGCGTTAGCTCAGCCAACCTCACCAAACCTCTCAGCCCCACGAGTGTCCACCCTTATGTCTCAATCAGCTGTGGGTCTAGATATGGTCAATCCAGGTGGCATCACAGCCCCTGAACGAATTTTGTAAGAATTTCTCTCTCTTTCACTGTCTTTGTTTCACGGGTTTTGAAAAGTAATTGATTTTTATAATGGGGTTTAGCTGCTTTTCACTGCTGTGTTTATGCCGCTTTACACCCACTTGACTCACTTACAGAGAGATATCAATACATAGGTTTTAAGATTCTTACTAGTCAGATATATTCTTGGGCGGTGAATAGGGGGTGTTGAGTCCAGTTCACTGAGCAAGGAGTAGGTCTTGTCTATTACATATTGGGTTTCTGGAACGGTATCTGAGCTAATTTGAAACCCTTGTTTTATGCATCACCCCACCTCACCTTTCCCGTTAAGCAGCCATAGTGTGTTTTCTAAACGTGTGACTCTGTTCTGTTTTGTAATTCAGTTCAAGGGTAGCGGTTTTGACATTCCCTCTATGAGTGATATCTCATGATAAGTGTCTTTTTCTGTGTGACTTATTTCACTTAGAATCGTCGTACCTAAATCCACTCATCATGCTGCTACTAGCCTTATGACGTTGATTTCATGGCTGAGTGATATTCCATTGTACATAAGGACCGCAACTTCTTTATCCATTCTTCTCTTTCCTGGGATATTTAAGGTGTAACGAAGTGGAGGTTCTTGTCAACAGAGCAGCCCAAAACTTTGGGGTGCCTGTGTCTTGCTGATTTTTAGTTTTCCCAATTTATACGCCCATGAGAGGAAGTGCCCTATGGTCTCTAAGCTGAGTTTTTTAGATGTTTCAGGACACACCGTACACTTCTCCAGTGTGGCTGTTGGCAATTTACATCCCGCCCATCAGCGTAGCAAGGCTCCCATTTCTCCAAGGCCTGTCCAGCATTTCTGGTTTTGACACTTTATTCAGCATGGCCCTTTTGACCGATGGGAAGCGAGACTTCTTTGTAGCGCTGATTTGCCTTTCCAGGTTGCTTGGTTGGCCAAAAAGGGCGTATGCGTTTTTTCCTGAATATATTCAGGAAAAAACGCATACGCCCTTTTTGGCCAAGGGCATCATTGTCGAGGTTTTGCCGCTTTTCCTGTGCTTTAAAGGCGATTCGAATCTACCTCCTGAAATCTGTTTCCTGCAATTCTGCCTTGCTTTCAAATCCTCTTCGTTGCCTTCCCTCAATATATTTGTGGACGAGAGTTATCATTTCTAAGTCTGCAGGTTTGTGAATTGCAGTGCCCCTGAGCTCCATTCTTCAACTCGCTTTCTTGGGAGCTGGCCGCAAAAGCGCAGGATTGCTTCAGGCCGTATTCTGGTTCCTGGCGGCAGGCTGAGCCTGTGGTTAATTCTTCTTCCTGATGGGAAAATAGAATGACCTGTGCCTGCCCCAACACCTAGAGCTAGTCTCTCATTGGTTCCCCCTCTTCCCGTTCATCCTCAGGACAATTAGCAACCTGTACGGAACAGGAGGATAAAGGTGCTGATTCTCCAAGGAGGGAGATTGCTAGTAAAGCGGCTGGAATGGTGAACCGGAGCACAAGGAGATGAGAAATGAGGTGCGTTTTAGAAACCTTTCCCGATCACACGGTGTACCATCTTCGGGGTTTCTCATGCATGTTTTCAATGTAGGACGATGCCCTTGAACCTGGAGATTTGGGACCCATGGGATGGGTACCACGCCGTATTACTTTAAAGGGTCTGCGTTAGCTCAGCCAACCTCACCAAACCTCTCAGCCCCACGAGTGTCCACCCTTATGTCTCAATCAGCTGTGGGTCTAGATATGGTCAATCCAGGTGGCATCACAGCCCCTGAACGAATTTTGTAAGAATTTCTCTCTCTTTCACTGTCTTTGTTTCACGGGTTTTGAAAAGTAATTGATTTTTATAATGGGGTTTAGCTGCTTTTCACTGCTGTGTTTATGCCGCTTTACACCCACTTGACTCACTTACAGAGAGATATCAATACATAGGTTTTAAGATTCTTACTAGTCAGATATATTCTTGGGCGGTGAATAGGGGGTGTTGAGTCCAGTTCACTGAGCAAGGAGTAGGTCTTGTCTATTACATATTGGGTTTCTGGAACGGTATCTGAGCTAATTTGAAACCCTTGTTTTATGCATCACCCCACCTCACCTTTCCCGTTAAGCAGCCATAGTGTGTTTTCTAAACGTGTGACTCTGTTCTGTTTTGTAATTCAGTTCAAGGGTAGCGGTTTTGACATTCCCTCTATGAGTGATATCTCATGATAAGTGTCTTTTTCTGTGTGACTTATTTCACTTAGAATCGTCGTACCTAAATCCACTCATCATGCTGCTACTAGCCTTATGACGTTGATTTCATGGCTGAGTGATATTCCATTGTACATAAGGACCGCAACTTCTTTATCCATTCTTCTCTTTCCTGGGATATTTAAGGTGTAACGAAGT
The DNA here is from genome assembly GCF_965194805.1 of Balaenoptera borealis. Lineage (NCBI taxonomy): Eukaryota > Metazoa > Chordata > Mammalia > Artiodactyla > Balaenopteridae > Balaenoptera > Balaenoptera borealis. Next base: position 519,104 of record NW_028123715.1, on the reverse strand, counting down.
GGAGGTTCTTGTCAACAGAGCAGCCCAAAACTTTGGGGTGCCTGTGTCTTGCTGATTTTTAGTTTTCCCAATTTATACGCCCATGAGAGGAAGTGCCCTATGGTCTCTAAGCTGAGTTTTTTAGATGTTTCAGGACACACCGTACACTTCTCCAGTGTGGCTGTTGGCAATTTACACCCCGCCCATCAGCGTAGCAAGGCTCCCATTTCTCCAAGGCCTGTCCAGCATTTCTGGTTTTGACACTTTATTCAGCATGGCCCTTTTGACCGATGGGAAGCGAGACTTCTTTGTAGCGCTGATTTGCCTTTCCAGGTTGCTTGGTTGGCCAAAAAGGGCGTATGCGTTTTTTCCTGAATATATTCAGGAAAAAACGCATACGCCCTTTTTGGCCAAGGGCATCATTGTCGAGGTTTTGCCGCTTTTCCTGTGCTTTAAAGGCGATTCGAATCTACCTCCTGAAATCTGTTTCCTGCAATTCTGCCTTGCTTTCAAATCCTCTTCGTTGCCTTCCCTCAATATATTTGTGGACGAGAGTTATCATTTCTAAGTCTGCAGGTTTGTGAATTGCAGTGCCCCTGAGCTCCATTCTTCAACTCGCTTTCTTGGGAGCTGGCCGCAAAAGCGCAGGATTGCTTCAGGCCGTATTCTGGTTCCTGGCGGCAGGCTGAGCCTGTGGTTAATTCTTCTTCCTGATGGGAAAATAGAATGACCTGTGCCTGCCCCAACACCTAGAGCTAGTCTCTCATTGGTTCCCCCTCTTCCCGTTCATCCTCAGGACAATTAGCAACCTGTACGGAACAGGAGGATAAAGGTGCTGATTCTCCAAGGAGGGAGATTGCTAGTAAAGCGGCTGGAATGGTGAACCAGAGCACAAGGAGATGAGAAATGAGGTGCGTTTTAGAAACCTTTCCCGATCACACAGTGTACCATCTTCGGGGTTTCTCATGCATGTTTTCAATGTAGGACGATGCCCTTGAACCTGGAGATTTGGGACCCATGGGATGGGTACCACGCCGTATTACTTTAAAGGGTCTGCGTTTGCTCACCCAACCTCACCAAACCTCTCAGCCCCAAGAGTGTCCACCCTTATGTCTCAATCAGCTGTGGGTCTAGATATGGTCAATCCAGGTGGCATCACAGCCCCTGAACGAATTTTGTAAGAATTTCTCTCTCTTTCACTGTCTTTGTTTCACGGGTTTTGAAACGTAATTTATTTTTATAATGGGGTTTAGCTGCTTTTCACTGCTGTGTTTATGCCGCTTTACACCCATTTGACTCACTTACAGAGAGATATCAATACATAGGTTTTAAGATTCTTACTAATCAGATATATTCTTGGGCGGTGAATAGGGGGTGTTGAGTCCAGTTCACTGAGCAAGGAGTAGGTCTTGTCTATTACATATTGGGTTTCTGGAACGGTATCTGAGCTAATTTGAAACCCGTGTTTTATGCATCACCCCACCTCACCTTTCCCGTTAAGCAGCCATAGTGTGTTTTCTAAACGTGTGACTCTGTTCTGTTTTGTAATTCAGTTCAAGGGTAGCGGTTTTTACATTCCCTCTATGAGTGATATCTTATGATAAGTGTCTTTTTCTGTGTGACTTATTTCACTTAGAATCGTCATATCTAAATCCACTCATCATGCTGCTACTAGCCTTATGACATTGATTTCATGGCTGAGTGATATTCCATTGTACATAAGGACCGCAACTTCTTTATCCATTCTTCTCTTTCCTGGGATATTTAAGGTGTAACGAAGTGGAGGTTCTTGTCAACAGAGCAGACCAAAACTTTGGGGTGCCTGTGTCTTGCTGATTTTTAGTTTTCCCAATTTATACGCCCATGAGAGGAAGTGCCCTATGGTCTCTAAGCTGAGTTTTTTAGATGTTTCAGGACACACCGTACACTTCTCCAGTGTGGCTGTTGGCAATTTACATCCCGCCCATCAGCGTAGCAAGGCTCCCATTTCTCCAAGGCCTGTCCAGCATTTCTGGTTTTGACACTTTATTCATCATGGCCCTTTTGACCGATGGGAAGCGAGACTTCTTTGTAGCGCTGATTTGCCTTTCCAGGTTGCTTGGTTGGCCAAAAAGGGCGTATGCGTTTTTTCCTGAATATATTCAGGAAAAAACGCATACGCCCTTTTTGGCCAAGGGCATCATTGTCGAGGTTTTGCCGCTTTTCCTGTGCTTTAAAGGCGATTCGAATCTACCTCCTGAAATCTGTTTCCTGCAATTCTGCCTTGCTTTCAAATCCTCTTCGTTGCCTTCCCTCAATATATTTGTGGACGAGAGTTATCATTTCTAAGACTGCAGGTTTGTGAATTGCAGTGCCCCTGAGCTCCATTCTTCAACTCGCTTTCTTGGGAGCTGGCCGCAAAAGCGCAGGATTGCTTCAGGCCGTATTCTGCTTCCTGGCGGCAGGCTGAGCCTGTGGTTAATTCTTCTTCCTGATGGGAAAATAGAATGACCTGTGCCTGCCCCAACACCTAGAGCTAGTCTCTCATTGGTTCCCCCTCTTCCCGTTCATCCTCAGGACAATTTGCAACCTGTACGGAACAGGAGGATAAAGGTGCTGATTCTCCAAGGAGGGAGATTGCTAGTAAAGCGGCTGGAATGGCGAACCGGAGCACAAGGAGATGAGAAATGAGGTGCGTTTTAGAAACCTTTCCCGATCACACGGTGTACCATCTTCGGGGTTCCTCATGCATGTTTTCAATGTAGGACGATGCCCTTGAACCTGGAGATTTGGGACCCATGGGATGGGTACCACGCCGTATTACTTTAAAGGGTCTGCGTTAGCTCAGCCAACCTCACCAAACCTCTCAGCCCCACGAGTGTCCACCCTTATGTCTCAATCAGCTGTGGGTCTAGATATGGTCAATCCAGGTGGCATCACAGCCCCTGAACGAATTTTGTAAGAATTTCTCTCTCTTTCACTGTCTTTGTTTCACGGGTTTTGAAAAGTAATTGATTTTTATAATGGGGTTTAGCTGCTTTTCACTGCTGTGTTTATGCCGCTTTACACCCACTTGACTCACTTACAGAGAGATATCAATACATAGGTTTTAAGATTCTTACTAGTCAGATATATTCTTGGGCGGTGAATAGGGGGTGTTGAGTCCAGTTCACTGAGCAAGGAGTAGGTCTTGTCTATTACATATTGGGTTTCTGGAACGGTATCTGAGCTAATTTGAAACCCTTGTTTTATGCATCACCCCACCTCACCTTTCCCGTTAAGCAGCCATAGTGTGTTTTCTAAACGTGTGACTCTGTTCTGTTTTGTAATTCAGTTCAAGGGTAGCGGTTTTGACATTCCCTCTATGAGTGATATCTCATGATAAGTGTCTTTTTCTGTGTGACTTATTTCACTTAGAATCGTCGTACCTAAATCCACTCATCATGCTGCTACTAGCCTTATGACGTTGATTTCATGGCTGAGTGATATTCCATTGTACATAAGGACCGCAACTTCTTTATCCATTCTTCTCTTTCCTGGGATATTTAAGGTGTAACGAAGTGGAGGTTCTTGTCAACAGAGCAGCCCAAAACTTTGGGGTGCCTGTGTCTTGCTGATTTTTAGTTTTCCCAATTTATACGCCCATGAGAGGAAGTGCCCTATGGTCTCTAAGCTGAGTTTTTTAGATGTTTCAGGACACACCGTACACTTCTCCAGTGTGGCTGTTGGCAATTTACATCCCGCCCATCAGCGTAGCAAGGCTCCCATTTCTCCAAGGCCTGTCCAGCATTTCTGGTTTTGACACTTTATTCAGCATGGCCCTTTTGACCGATGGGAAGCGAGACTTCTTTGTAGCGCTGATTTGCCTTTCCAGGTTGCTTGGTTGGCCAAAAAGGGCGTATGCGTTTTTTCCTGAATATATTCAGGAAAAAACGCATACGCCCTTTTTGGCCAAGGGCATCATTGTCGAGGTTTTGCCGCTTTTCCTGTGCTTTAAAGGCGATTCGAATCTACCTCCTGAAATCTGTTTCCTGCAATTCTGCCTTGCTTTCAAATCCTCTTCGTTGCCTTCCCTCAATATATTTGTGGACGAGAGTTATCATTTCTAAGTCTGCAGGTTTGTGAATTGCAGTGCCCCTGAGCTCCATTCTTCAACTCGCTTTCTTGGGAGCTGGCCGCAAAAGCGCAGGATTGCTTCAGGCCGTATTCTGGTTCCTGGCGGCAGGCTGAGCCTGTGGTTAATTCTTCTTCCTGATGGGAAAATAGAATGACCTGTGCCTGCCCCAACACCTAGAGCTAGTCTCTCATTGGTTCCCCCTCTTCCCGTTCATCCTCAGGACAATTAGCAACCTGTACGGAACAGGAGGATAAAGGTGCTGATTCTCCAAGGAGGGAGATTGCTAGTAAAGCGGCTGGAATGGTGAACCGGAGCACAAGGAGATGAGAAATGAGGTGCGTTTTAGAAACCTTTCCCGATCACACGGTGTACCATCTTCGGGGTTTCTCATGCATGTTTTCAATGTAGGACGATGCCCTTGAACCTGGAGATTTGGGACCCATGGGATGGGTACCACGCCGTATTACTTTAAAGGGTCTGCGTTAGCTCAGCCAACCTCACCAAACCTCTCAGCCCCACGAGTGTCCACCCTTATGTCTCAATCAGCTGTGGGTCTAGATATGGTCAATCCAGGTGGCATCACAGCCCCTGAACGAATTTTGTAAGAATTTCTCTCTCTTTCACTGTCTTTGTTTCACGGGTTTTGAAAAGTAATTGATTTTTATAATGGGGTTTAGCTGCTTTTCACTGCTGTGTTTATGCCGCTTTACACCCACTTGACTCACTTACAGAGAGATATCAATACATAGGTTTTAAGATTCTTACTAGTCAGATATATTCTTGGGCGGTGAATAGGGGGTGTTGAGTCCAGTTCACTGAGCAAGGAGTAGGTCTTGTCTATTACATATTGGGTTTCTGGAACGGTATCTGAGCTAATTTGAAACCCGTGTTTTATGCATCACCCCACCTCACCTTTCCCGTTAAGCAGCCATAGTGTGTTTTCTAAACGTGTGACTCTGTTCTGTTTTGTAATTCAGTTCAAGGGTAGCGGTTTTTACATTCCCTCTATGAGTGATATCTCATGATAAGTGTCTTTTTCTGTGTGACTTATTTCACTTAGAATCGTCGTACCTAAATCCACTCATCATGCTGCTACTAGCCTTATGACGTTGATTTCATGGCTGAGTGATATTCCATTGTACATAAGGACCGCAACTTCTTTATCCATTCTTCTCTTTCCTGGGATATTTAAGGTGTAACGAAGTGGAGGTTCTTGTCAACAGAGCAGCCCAAAACTTTGGGGTGCCTGTGTCTTGCTGATTTTTAGTTTTCCCAATTTATACGCCCATGAGAGGAAGTGCCCTATGGTCTCTAAGCTGAGTTTTTTAGATGTTTCAGGACACACCGTACACTTCTCCAGTGTGGCTGTTGGCAATTTACATCCCGCCCATCAGCGTAGCAAGGCTCCCATTTCTCCAAGGCCTGTCCAGCATTTCTGGTTTTGACACTTTATTCAGCATGGCCCTTTTGACCGATGGGAAGCGAGACTTCTTTGTAGCGCTGATTTGCCTTTCCAGGTTGCTTGGTTGGCCAAAAAGGGCGTATGCGTTTTTTCCTGAATATATTCAGGAAAAAACGCATACGCCCTTTTTGGCCAAGGGCATCATTGTCGAGGTTTTGCCGCTTTTCCTGTGCTTTAAAGGCGATTCGAATCTACCTCCTGAAATCTGTTTCCTGCAATTCTGCCTTGCTTTCAAATCCTCTTCGTTGCCTTCCCTCAATATATTTGTGGACGAGAGTTATCATTTCTAAGTCTGCAGGTTTGTGAATTGCAGTGCCCCTGAGCTCCATTCTTCAACTCGCTTTCTTGGGAGCTGGCCGCAAAAGCGCAGGATTGCTTCAGGCCGTATTCTGGTTCCTGGCGGCAGGCTGAGCCTGTGGTTAATTCTTCTTCCTGATGGGAAAATAGAATGACCTGTGCCTGCCCCAACACCTAGAGCTAGTCTCTCATTGGTTCCCCCTCTTCCCGTTCATCCTCAGGACAATTAGCAACCTGTACGGAACAGGAGGATAAAGGTGCTGATTCTCCAAGGAGGGAGATTGCTAGTAAAGCGGCTGGAATGGTGAACCGGAGCACAAGGAGATGAGAAATGAGGTGCGTTTTAGAAACCTTTCCCGATCACACGGTGTACCATCTTCGGGGTTTCTCATGCATGTTTTCAATGTAGGACGATGCCCTTGAACCTGGAGATTTGGGACCCATGGGATGGGTACCACGCCGTATTACTTTAAAGGGTCTGCGTTAGCTCAGCCTACCTCACCAAACCTCTCAGCCCCACGAGTGTCCACCCTTATGTCTCAATCAGCTGTGGGTCTAGATATGGTCAATCCAGGTGGCATCACAGCCCCTGAACGAATTTTGTAAGAATTTCTCTCTCTTTCACTGTCTTTGTTTCACGGGTTTTGAAAAGTAATTGATTTTTATAATGGGGTTTAGCTGCTTTTCACTGCTGTGTTTATGCCGCTTTACACCCACTTGACTCACTTACAGAGAGATATCAATACATAGGTTTTAAGATTCTTACTAGTCAGATATATTCTTGGGCGGTGAATAGGGGGTGTTGAGTCCAGTTCACTGAGCAAGGAGTAGGTCTTGTCTATTACATATTGGGTTTCTGGAACGGTATCTGAGCTAATTTGAAACCCTTGTTTTATGCATCACCCCACCTCACCTTTCCCGTTAAGCAGCCATAGTGTGTTTTCTAAACGTGTGACTCTGTTCTGTTTTGTAATTCAGTTCAAGGGTAGCGGTTTTGACATTCCCTCTATGAGTGATATCTCATGATAAGTGTCTTTTTCTGTGTGACTTATTTCACTTAGAATCGTCGTACCTAAATCCACTCATCATGCTGCTACTAGCCTTATGACGTTGATTTCATGGCTGAGTGATATTCCATTGTACATAAGGACCGCAACTTCTTTATCCATTCTTCTCTTTCCTGGGATATTTAAGGTGTAACGAAGTGGAGGTTCTTGTCAACAGAGCAGCCCAAAACTTTGGGGTGCCTGTGTCTTGCTGATTTTTAGTTTTCCCAATTTATACGCCCATGAGAGGAAGTGCCCTATGGTCTCTAAGCTGAGTTTTTTAGATGTTTCAGGACACACCGTACACTTCTCCAGTGTGGCTGTTGGCAATTTACACCCCGCCCATCAGCGTAGCAAGGCTCCCATTTCTCCAAGGCCTGTCCAGCATTTCTGGTTTTGACACTTTATTCAGCATGGCCCTTTTGACCGATGGGAAGCGAGACTTCTTTGTAGCGCTGATTTGCCTTTCCAGGTTGCTTGGTTGGCCAAAAAGGGCGTATGCGTTTTTTCCTGAATATATTCAGGAAAAAACGCATACGCCCTTTTTGGCCAAGGGCATCATTGTCGAGGTTTTGCCGCTTTTCCTGTGCTTTAAAGGCGATTCGAATCTACCTCCTGAAATCTGTTTCCTGCAATTCTGCCTTGCTTTCAAATCCTCTTCGTTGCCTTCCCTCAATATATTTGTGGACGAGAGTTATCATTTCTAAGTCTGCAGGTTTGTGAATTGCAGTGTCCCTGAGCTCCATTCTTCAACTCGCTTTCTTGGGAGCTGGCCGCAAAAGCGCAGGATTGCTTCAGGCCGTATTCTGGTTCCTGGAGGCAGGCTGAGCCTGTGGTTAATTCTTCTTCCTGATGGGAAAATAGAATGACCTGTGCCTGCCCCAACACCTAGAGCTAGTCTCTCATTGGTTCCCCCTCTTCCCGTTCATCCTCAGGACAATTAGCAACCTGTACGGAACAGGAGGATAAAGGTGCTGATTCTCCAAGGAGGGAGATTGCTAGTAAAGCGGCTGGAATGGTGAACCGGAGCACAAGGAGATGAGAAATGAGGTGCGTTTTAGAAACCTTTCCCGATCACACGGTGTACCATCTTCGGGGTTTCTCATGCATGTTTTCAATGTAGGACGATGCCCTTGAACCTGGAGATTTGGGACCCATGGGATGGGTACCACGCCGTATTACTTTAAAGGGTCTGCGTTTGCTCACCCAAACTCACCAAACCTCTCAGCCCCAAGAGTGTCCACCCTTATGTCTCAATCAGCTGTGGGTCTAGATATGGTCAATCCAGGTGGCATCACAGCCCCTGAACGAATTTTGTAAGAATTTCTCTCTCTTTCACTGTCTTTGTTTCACGGGTTTTGAAACGTAATTTATTTTTATAATGGGGTTTAGCTGCTTTTCACTGCTGTGTTTATGCCGCTTTACACCCATTTGACTCACTTACAGAGAGATATCAATACATAGGTTTTAAGATTCTTACTAGTCAGATATATTCTTGGGCGGTGAATAGGGGGTGTTGAGTCCAGTTCACTGAGCAAGGAGTAGGTCTTGTCTATTACATATTGGGTTTCTGGAACGGTATCTGAGCTAATTTGAAACCCGTGTTTTATGCATCAACCCACCTCACCTTTCCCGTTAAGCAGCCATAGTGTGTTTTCTAAACGTGTGACTCTGTTCTGTTTTGTAATTCAGTTCAAGGGTAGCGGTTTTTACATTCCCTCTATGAGTGATATCTTATGATAAGTGTCTTTTTCTGTGTGACTTATTTCACTTAGAATCGTCATATCTAAATCCACTCATCATGCTGCTACTAGCCTTATGACATTGATTTCATGGCTGAGGGATATTCCATTGTACATAAGGACCGCAACTTCTTTATCCATTCTTCTCTTTCCTGGGATATTTAAGGTGTAACGAAGTGGAGGTTCTTGTCAACAGAGCAGCCCAAAACTTTGGGGTGCCTGTGTCTTGCTGATTTTTAGTTTTCCCAATTTATACGCCCATGAGAGGAAGTGCCCTATGGTCTCTAAGCTGAGTTTTTTAGATGTTTCAGGACACACCGTACACTTCTCCAGTGTGGCTGTTGGCAATTTACATCCCGCCCATCAGCGTAGCAAGGCTCCCATTTCTCCAAGGCCTGTCCAGCATTTCTGGTTTTGACACTTTATTCATCATGGCCCTTTTGACCGATGGGAAGCGAGACTTCTTTGTAGCGCTGATTTGCCTTTCCAGGTTGCTTGGTTGGCCAAAAAGGGCGTATGCGTTTTTTCCTGAATATATTCAGGAAAAAACGCATACGCCCTTTTTGGCCAAGGGCATCATTGTCGAGGTTTTGCCGCTTTTCCTGTGCTTTAAAGGCGATTCGAATCTACCTCCTGAAATCTGTTTCCTGCAATTCTGCCTTGCTTTCAAATCCTCTTCGTTACCTTCCCTCAATATATTTGTGGACGAGAGTTATCATTTCTAAGACTGCAGGTTTGTGAATTGCAGTGCCCCTGAGCTCCATTCTTCAACTCGCTTTCTTGGGAGCTGGCCGCAAAAGCGCAGGATTGCTTCAGGCCGTATTCTGGTTCCTGGCGGCAGGCTGAGCCTGTGGTTAATTCTTCTTCCTGATGGGAAAATAGAATGACCTGTGCCTGCCCCAACACCTAGAGCTAGTCTCTCATTGGTTCCCCCTCTTCCCGTTCATCCTCAGGACAATTAGCAACCTGTACGGAACAGGAGGATAAAGGTGCTGATTCTCCAAGGAGGGAGATTGCTAGTAAAGCGGCTGGAATGGCGAACCGGAGCACAAGGAGATGAGAAATGAGGTTCGTTTTAGAAACCTTTCCCGATCACACGGTGTACCATCTTCGGGGTTTCTCATGCATGTTTTCAATGTAGGACGATGCCCTTGAACCTGGAGATTTGGGACCCATGGGATGGGTACCACGCCGTATTACTTTAAAGGGTCTGCGTTAGCTCAGCCAACCTCACCAAACCTCTCAGCCCCACGAGTGTCCACCCTTATGTCTCAATCAGCTGTGGGTCTAGATATGGTCAATCCAGGTGGCATCACAGCCCCTGAACGAATTTTGTAAGAATTTCTCTCTCTTTCACTGTCTTTGTTTCACGGGTTTTTTAAAGTAATTGATTTTTATAATGGGGTTTAGCTGCTTTTCACTGCTGTGTTTATGCCGCTTTACACCCACTTGACTCACTTACAGAGAGATATCAATACATAGGTTTTAAGATTCTTAATAGTCAGATATATTCTTGGGCGGTGAATAGGGGGTGTTGAGTCCAGTTCACTGAGCAAGGAGTAGGTCTTGTCTATTACATATTGGGTTTCTGGAACGGTATCTGAGCTAATTTGAAACCCTTGTTTTATGCATCACCCCACCTCACCTTTCCCGTTAAGCAGCCATAGTGTGTTTTCTAAACGTGTGACTCTGTTCTGTTTTGTAATTCAGTTCAAGGGTAGCGGTTTTGACATTCCCTCTATAAGTGATATCTCATGATAAGTGTCTTTTTCTGTGTGACTTATTTCACTTAGAATCGTCGTACCTAAATCCACTCATCATGCTGCTACTAGCCTTATGACGTTGATTTCATGGCTGAGTGATATTCCATTGTACATAAGGACCGCAACTTCTTTATCCATTCTTCTCTTTCCTGGGATATTTAAGGTGTAACGAAGTGGAGGTTCTTGTCAACAGAGCAGCCCAAAACTTTGGGGTGCCTGTGTCTTGCTGATTTTTAGTTTTCCCAATTTATACGCCCATGAGAGGAAGTGCCCTATGGTCTCTAAGCTGAGTTTTTTAGATGTTTCAGGACACACCGTACACTTCTCCAGTGTGGCTGTTGGCAATTTACATCCCGCCCATCAGCGTAGCAAGGCTCCCCTTTCTCCAAGGCCTGTCCAGCATTTCTGGTTTTGACACTTTATTCATCATGGCCCTTTGACCGATGGGAAGCGAGACTTCTTTGTAGCGCTGATTTGCCTTTCCAGGTTGCTTGGTTGGCCAAAAAGGGCGTATGCGTTTTTTCCTGAATATATTCAGGAAAAAACGCATACGCCCTTTTTGGCCAAGGGCATCATTGTCGAGGTTTTGCCGCTTTTCCTGTGCTTTAAAGGCGATTCGAATCTACCTCCTGAAATCTGTTTCCTGCAATTCTGCCTTGCTTTCAGATCCTCTTCGTTACCTTCCCTCAATATATTTGTGGACGAGAGTTATCATTTCTAAGACTGCAGGGTTTGTGAATTGCAGTGCCCCTGAGCTCCATTCTTCAACTCGCTTTCTTGGGAGCTGGCCGCAAAAGCGCAGGATTGCTTCAGGCCGTATTCTGGTTCCTGGCGGCAGGCTGAGCCTGTGGTTAATTCTTCTTCCTGATGGGAAAATAGAATGACCTGTGCCTGCCCCAACACCTAGAGCTAGTCTCTCATTGGTTCCCCCTCTTCCCGTTCATCCTCAGGACAATTAGCAACCTGTACGGAACAGGAGGATAAAGGTGCTGATTCTCCAAGGAGGGAGATTGCTAGTAAAGCGGCTGGAATGGCGAACCGGAGCACAAGGAGATGAGAAATGAGGTGCGTTTTAGAAACCTTTCCCGATCACACGGTGTACCATCTTCGGGGTTTCTCATGCATGTTTTCAATGTAGGACGATGCCCTTGAACCTGGAGATTTGGGACCCATGGGATGGGTACCACGCCGTATTACTTTAAAGGGTCTGCGTTAGCTCAGCCAACCTCACCAAACCTCTCAGCCCCACGAGTGTCCACCCTTATGTCTCAATCAGCTGTGGGTCTAGATATGGTCAATCCAGGTGGCATCACAGCCCCTGAACGAATTTTGTAAGAATTTCTCTCTCTTTCACTGTCTTTGTTTCACGGGTTTTTTAAAGTAATTGATTTTTATAATGGGGTTTAGCTGCTTTTCACTGCTGTGTTTATGCCGCTTTACACCCACTTGACTCACTTACAGAGAGATATCAATACATAGGTTTTAAGATTCTTACTAGTCAGATATATTCTTGGGCGGTGAATAGGGGGTGTTGAGTCCAGTTCACTGAGCAAGGAGTAGGTCTTGTCTATTACATATTGGGTTTCTGGAACGGTATCTGAGCTAATTTGAAACCCTTGTTTTATGCATCACCCCACCTCACCTTTCCCGTTAAGCAGCCATAGTGTGTTTTCTAAACGTGTGACTCTGTTCTGTTTTGTAATTCAGTTCAAGGGTAGCGGTTTTGACATTCCCTCTATGAGTGATATCTCATGATAAGTGTCTTTTTCTGTGTGACTTATTTCACTTAGAATCGTCGTACCTAAATCCACTCATCATGCTGCTACTAGCCTTATGACGTTGATTTCATGGCTGAGTGATATTCCATTGTACATAAGGACCGCAACTTCTTTATCCATTCTTCTCTTTCCTGGGATATTTAAGGTGTAACGAAGTGGAGGTTCTTGTCAACAGAGCAGCCCAAAACTTTGGGGTGCCTGTGTCTTGCTGATTTTTAGTTTTCCCAATTTATACGCCCATGAGAGGAAGTGCCCTATGGTCTCTAAGCTGAGTTTTTTAGATGTTTCAGGACACACCGTACACTTCTCCAGTGTGGCTGTTGGCAATTTACACCCCGCCCATCAGCGTAGCAAGGCTCCCATTTCTCCAAGGCCTGTCCAGCATTTCTGGTTTTGACACTTTATTCATCATGGCCCTTTTGACCGATGGGAAGCGAGACTTCTTTGTAGCGCTGATTTGCCTTTCCAGGTTGCTTGGTTGGCCAAAAAGGGCGTATGCGTTTTTTCCTGAATATATTCAGGAAAAAACGCATACGCCCTTTTTGGCCAAGGGCATCATTGTCGAGGTTTTGCCGCTTTTCCTGTGCTTTAAAGGCGATTCGAATCTACCTCCTGAAATCTGTTTCCTGCAATTCTGCCTTGCTTTCAGATCCTCTTCGTTACCTTCCCTCAATATATTTGTGGACGAGAGTTATCATTTCTAAGACTGCAGGTTTGTGAATTGCAGTGCCCCTGAGCTCCATTCTTCAACTCGCTTTCTTGGGAGCTGGCCGCAAAAGCGCAGGATTGCTTCAGGCCGTCTTCTGGTTCCTGGCGGCAGGCTGAGCCTGTGGTTAATTCTTCTTCCTGATGGGAAAATAGAATGACCTGTGCCTGCCCCAACACCTAGAGCTAGTCTCTCATTGGTTCCCCCTCTTCCCGTTCATCCTCAGGACAATTTGCAACCTGTACGGAACAGGAGGATAAAGGTGCTGATTCTCCAAGGAGGGAGATTGCTAGTAAAGCGGCTGGAATGGCGAACCGGAGCACAAGGAGATGAGAAATGAGGTGCGTTTTAGAAACCTTTCCCGATCACACGGTGTACCATCTTCGGGGTTCCTCATGCATGTTTTCAATGTAGGACGATGCCCTTGAACCTGGAGATTTGGGACCCATGGGATGGGTACCACGCCGTATTACTTTAAAGGGTCTGCGTTAGCTCAGCCAACCTCACCAAACCTCTCAGCCCCACGAGTGTCCACCCTTATGTCTCAATCAGCTGTGGGTCTAGATATGGTCAATCCAGGTGGCATCACAGCCCCTGAACGAATTTTGTAAGAATTTCTCTCTCTTTCACTGTCTTTGTTTCACGGGTTTTGAAAAGTAATTGATTTTTATAATGGGGTTTAGCTGCTTTTCACTGCTGTGTTTATGCCGCTTTACACCCACTTGACTCACTTACAGAGAGATATCAATACATAGGTTTTAAGATTCTTACTAGTCAGATATATTCTTGGGCGGTGAATAGGGGGTGTTGAGTCCAGTTCACTGAGCAAGGAGTAGGTCTTGTCTATTACATATTGGGTTTCTGGAACGGTATCTGAGCTAATTTGAAACCCTTGTTTTATGCATCACCCCACCTCACCTTTCCCGTTAAGCAGCCATAGTGTGTTTTCTAAACGTGTGACTCTGTTCTGTTTTGTAATTCAGTTCAAGGGTAGCGGTTTTGACATTCCCTCTATGAGTGATATCTCATGATAAGTGTCTTTTTCTGTGTGACTTATTTCACTTAGAATCGTCGTACCTAAATCCACTCATCATGCTGCTACTAGCCTTATGACGTTGATTTCATGGCTGAGTGATATTCCATTGTACATAAGGACCGCAACTTCTTTATCCATTCTTCTCTTTCCTGGGATATTTAAGGTGTAACGAAGTGGAGGTTCTTGTCAACAGAGCAGCCCAAAACTTTGGGGTGCCTGTGTCTTGCTGATTTTTAGTTTTCCCAATTGATACGCCCATGAGAGGAAGTGCCCTATGGTCTCTAAGCTGAGTTTTTTAGATGTTTCAGGACACACCGTACACTTCTCCAGTGTGGCTGTTGGCAATTTACATCCCGCCCATCAGCGTAGCAAGGCTCCCATTTCTCCAAGGCCTGTCCAGCATTTCTGGTTTTGACACTTTATTCAGCATGGCCCTTTTGACCGATGGGAAGCGAGACTTCTTTGTAGCGCTGATTTGCCTTTCCAGGTTGCTTGGTTGGCCAAAAAGGGCGTATGCGTTTTTTCCTGAATATATTCAGGAAAACACGCATACGCCCTTTTTGGCCAAGGGCATCATTGTCGAGGTTTTGCCGCTTTTCCTGTGCTTTAAAGGCGATTCGAATCTACCTCCTGAAATCTGTTTCCTGCAATTCTGCCTTGCTTTCAAATCCTCTTCGTTGCCTTCCCTCAATATATTTGTGGACGAGAGTTATCATTTCTAAGTCTGCAGGTTTGTGAATTGCAGTGCCCCTGAGCTCCATTCTTCAACTCGCTTTCTTGGGAGCTGGCCGCAAAAGCGCAGGATTGCTTCAGGCCGTATTCTGGTTCCTGGCGGCAGGCTGAGCCTGTGGTTAATTCTTCTTCCTGATGGGAAAATAGAATGACCTGTGCCTGCCCCAACACCTAGAGCTAGTCTCTCATTGGTTCCCCCTCTTCCCGTTCATCCTCAGGACAATTAGCAACCTGTACGGAACAGGAGGATAAAGGTGCTGATTCTCCAAGGAGGGAGATTGCTAGTAAAGCGGCTGGAATGGTGAACCGGAGCACAAGGAGATGAGAAATGAGGTGCGTTTTAGAAACCTTTCCCGATCACACGGTGTACCATCTTCGGGGTTTCTCATGCATGTTTTCAATGTAGGACGATGCCCTTGAACCTGGAGATTTGGGACCCATGGGATGGGTACCACGCCGTATTACTTTAAAGGGTCTGCGTTTGCTCACCCAACCTCACCAAACCTCTCAGCCCCAAGAGTGTCCACCCTTATGTCTCAATCAGCTGTGGGTCTAGATATGGTCAATCCAGGTGGCATCACAGCCCCTGAACGAATTTTGTAAGAATTTCTCTCTCTTTCACTGTCTTTGTTTCACGGGTTTTGAAACGTAATTTATTTTTATAATGGGGTTTAGCTGCTTTTCACTGCTGTGTTTATGCCGCTTTACACCCATTTGACTCACTTACAGAGAGATATCAATACATAGGTTTTAAGATTCTTACTAGTCAGATATATTCTTGGGCGGTGAATAGGGGGTGTTGAGTCCAGTTCACTGAGCAAGGAGTAGGTCTTGTCTATTACATATTGGGTTTCTGGAACGGTATCTGAGCTAATTTGAAACCCGTGTTTTATGCATCACCCCACCTCACCTTTCCCGTTAAGCAGCCATAGTGTGTTTTCTAAACGTGTGACTCTGTTCTGTTTTGTAATTCAGTTCAAGGGTAGCGGTTTTTACATTCCCTCTATGAGTGATATCTTATGATAAGTGTCTTTTTCTGTGTGACTTATTTCACTTAGAATCGTCATATCTAAATCCACTCATCATGCTGCTACTAGCCTTATGACATTGATTTCATGGCTGAGTGATATTCCATTGTACATAAGGACCGCAACTTCTTTATCCATTCTTCTCTTTCCTGGGATATTTAAGGTGTAACGAAGTGGAGGTTCTTGTCAACAGAGCAGACCAAAACTTTGGGGTGCCTGTGTCTTGCTGATTTTTAGTTTTCCCAATTTATACGCCCATGAGAGGAAGTGCCCTATGGTCTCTAAGCTGAGTTTTTTAGATGTTTCAGGACACACCGTACACTTCTCCAGTGTGGCTGTTGGCAATTTACATCCCGCCCATCAGCGTAGCAAGGCTCCCATTTCTCCAAGGCCTGTCCAGCATTTATGGTTTTGACACTTTATTCATCATGGCCCTTTTGACCGATGGGAAGCGAGACTTCTTTGTAGCGCTGATTTGCCTTTCCAGGTTGCTTGGTTGGCCAAAAAGGGCGTATGCGTTTTTTCCTGAATATATTCAGGAAAAAACGCATACGCCCTTTTTGGCCAAGGGCATCATTGTCGAGGTTTTGCCGCTTTTCCTGTGCTTTAAAGGCGATTCGAATCTACCTCCTGAAATCTGTTTCCTGCAATTCTGCCTTGCTTTCAAATCCTCTTCGTTGCCTTCCCTCAATATATTTGTGGACGAGAGTTATCATTTCTAAGACTGCAGGTTTGTGAATTGCAGTGCCCCTGAGCTCCATTCTTCAACTCGCTTTCTTGGGAGCTGGCCGCAAAAGCGCAGGATTGCTTCAGGCCGTATTCTGCTTCCTGGCGGCAGGCTGAGCCTGTGGTTAATTCTTCTTCCTGATGGGAAAATAGAATGACCTGTGCCTGCCCCAACACCTAGAGCTAGTCTCTCATTGGTTCCCCCTCTTCCCGTTCATCCTCAGGACAATTTGCAACCTGTACGGAACAGGAGGATAAAGGTGCTGATTCTCCAAGGAGGGAGATTGCTAGTAAAGCGGCTGGAATGGCGAACCGGAGCACAAGGAGATGAGAAATGAGGTGCGTTTTAGAAACCTTTCCCGATCACACGGTGTACCATCTTCGGGGTTCCTCATGCATGTTTTCAATGTAGGACGATGCCCTTGAACCTGGAGATTTGGGACCCATGGGATGGGTACCACGCCGTATTACTTTAAAGGGTCTGCGTTAGCTCAGCCAACCTCACCAAACCTCTCAGCCCCACGAGTGTCCACCCTTATGTCTCAATCAGCTGTGGGTCTAGATATGGTCAATCCAGGTGGCATCACAGCCCCTGAACGAATTTTGTAAGAATTTCTCTCTCTTTCACTGTCTTTGTTTCACGGGTTTTGAAAAGTAATTGATTTTTATAATGGGGTTTAGCTGCTTTTCACTGCTGTGTTTATGCCGCTTTACACCCACTTGACTCACTTACAGAGAGATATCAATACATAGGTTTTAAGATTCTTACTAGTCAGATATATTCTTGGGCGGTGAATAGGGGGTGTTGAGTCCAGTTCACTGAGCAAGGAGTAGGTCTTGTCTATTACATATTGGGTTTCTGGAACGGTATCTGAGCTAATTTGAAACCCTTGTTTTATGCATCACCCCACCTCACCTTTCCCGTTAAGCAGCCATAGTGTGTTTTCTAAACGTGTGACTCTGTTCTGTTTTGTAATTCAGTTCAAGGGTAGCGGTTTTGACATTCCCTCTATGAGTGATATCTCATGATAAGTGTCTTTTTCTGTGTGACTTATTTCACTTAGAATCGTCGTACCTAAATCCACTCATCATGCTGCTACTAGCCTTATGACGTTGATTTCATGGCTGAGTGATATTCCATTGTACATAAGGACCGCAACTTCTTTATCCATTCTTCTCTTTCCTGGGATATTTAAGGTGTAACGAAGTGGAGGTTCTTGTCAACAGAGCAGCCCAAAACTTTGGGGTGCCTGTGTCTTGCTGATTTTTAGTTTTCCCAATTTATACGCCCATGAGAGGAAGTGCCCTATGGTCTCTAAGCTGAGTTTTTTAGATGTTTCAGGACACACCGTACACTTCTCCAGTGTGGCTGTTGGCAATTTACATCCCGCCCATCAGCGTAGCAAGGCTCCCATTTCTCCAAGGCCTGTCCAGCATTTCTGGTTTTGACACTTTATTCAGCATGGCCCTTTTGACCGATGGGAAGCGAGACTTCTTTGTAGCGCTGATTTGCCTTTCCAGGTTGCTTGGTTGGCCAAAAAGGGCGTATGCGTTTTTTCCTGAATATATTCAGGAAAAAACGCATACGCCCTTTTTGGCCAAGGGCATCATTGTCGAGGTTTTGCCGCTTTTCCTGTGCTTTAAAGGCGATTCGAATCTACCTCCTGAAATCTGTTTCCTGCAATTCTGCCTTGCTTTCAAATCCTCTTCGTTGCCTTCCCTCAATATATTTGTGGACGAGAGTTATCATTTCTAAGTCTGCAGGTTTGTGAATTGCAGTGCCCCTGAGCTCCATTCTTCAACTCGCTTTCTTGGGAGCTGGCCGCAAAAGCGCAGGATTGCTTCAGGCCGTATTCTGGTTCCTGGCGGCAGGCTGAGCCTGTGGTTAATTCTTCTTCCTGATGGGAAAATAGAATGACCTGTGCCTGCCCCAACACCTAGAGCTAGTCTCTCATTGGTTCCCCCTCTTCCCGTTCATCCTCAGGACAATTAGCAACCTGTACGGAACAGGAGGATAAAGGTGCTGATTCTCCAAGGAGGGAGATTGCTAGTAAAGCGGCTGGAATGGTGAACCGGAGCACAAGGAGATGAGAAATGAGGTGCGTTTTAGAAACCTTTCCCGATCACACGGTGTACCATCTTCGGGGTTTCTCATGCATGTTTTCAATGTAGGACGATGCCCTTGAACCTGGAGATTTGGGACCCATGGGATGGGTACCACGCCGTATTACTTTAAAGGGTCTGCGTTAGCTCAGCCAACCTCACCAAACCTCTCAGCCCCACGAGTGTCCACCCTTATGTCTCAATCAGCTGTGGGTCTAGATATGGTCAATCCAGGTGGCATCACAGCCCCTGAACGAATTTTGTAAGAATTTCTCTCTCTTTCACTGTCTTTGTTTCACGGGTTTTGAAAAGTAATTGATTTTTATAATGGGGTTTAGCTGCTTTTCACTGCTGTGTTTATGCCGCTTTACACCCACTTGACTCACTTACAGAGAGATATCAATACATAGGTTTTAAGATTCTTACTAGTCAGATATATTCTTGGGCGGTGAATAGGGGGTGTTGAGTCCAGTTCACTGAGCAAGGAGTAGGTCTTGTCTATTACATATTGGGTTTCTGGAACGGTATCTGAGCTAATTTGAAACCCTTGTTTTATGCATCACCCCACCTCACCTTTCCCGTTAAGCAGCCATAGTGTGTTTTCTAAACGTGTGACTCTGTTCTGTTTTGTAATTCAGTTCAAGGGTAGCGGTTTTGACATTCCCTCTATGAGTGATATCTCATGATAAGTGTCTTTTTCTGTGTGACTTATTTCACTTAGAATCGTCGTACCTAAATCCACTCATCATGCTGCTACTAGCCTTATGACGTTGATTTCATGGCTGAGTGATATTCCATTGTACATAAGGACCGCAACTTCTTTATCCATTCTTCTCTTTCCTGGGATATTTAAGGTGTAACGAAGTGGAGGTTCTTGTCAACAGAGCAGCCCAAAACTTTGGGGTGCCTGTGTCTTGCTGATTTTTAGTTTTCCCAATTTATACGCCCATGAGAGGAAGTGCCCTATGGTCTCTAAGCTGAGTTTTTTAGATGTTTCAGGACACACCGTACACTTCTCCAGTGTGGCTGTTGGCAATTTACACCCCGCCCATCAGCGTAGCAAGGCTCCCATTTCTCCAAGGCCTGTCCAGCATTTCTGGTTTTGACACTTTATTCAGCATGGCCCTTTTGACCGATGGGAAGCGAGACTTCTTTGTAGCGCTGATTTGCCTTTCCAGGTTGCTTGGTTGGCCAAAAAGGGCGTATGCGTTTTTTCCTGAATATATTCAGGAAAAAACGCATACGCCCTTTTTGGCCAAGGGCATCATTGTCGAGGTTTTGCCGCTTTTCCTGTGCTTTAAAGGCGATTCGAATCTACCTCCTGAAATCTGTTTCCTGCAATTCTGCCTTGCTTTCAAATCCTCTTCGTTGCCTTCCCTCAATATATTTGTGGACGAGAGTTATCATTTCTAAGTCTGCAGGTTTGTGAATTGCAGTGCCCCTGAGCTCCATTCTTCAACTCGCTTTCTTGGGAGCTGGCCGCAAAAGCGCAGGATTGCTTCAGGCCGTATTCTGGTTCCTGGCGGCAGGCTGAGCCTGTGGTTAATTCTTCTTCCTGATGGGAAAATAGAATGACCTGTGCCTGCCCCAACACCTAGAGCTAGTCTCTCATTGGTTCCCCCTCTTCCCGTTCATCCTCAGGACAATTAGCAACCTGTACGGAACAGGAGGATAAAGGTGCTGATTCTCCAAGGAGGGAGATTGCTAGTAAAGCGGCTGGAATGGTGAACCAGAGCACAAGGAGATGAGAAATGAGGTGCGTTTTAGAAACCTTTCCCGATCACACAGTGTACCATCTTCGGGGTTTCTCATGCATGTTTTCAATGTAGGACGATGCCCTTGAACCTGGAGATTTGGGACCCATGGGATGGGTACCACGCCGTATTACTTTAAAGGGTCTGCGTTTGCTCACCCAACCTCACCAAACCTCTCAGCCCCAAGAGTGTCCACCCTTATGTCTCAATCAGCTGTGGGTCTAGATATGGTCAATCCAGGTGGCATCACAGCCCCTGAACGAATTTTGTAAGAATTTCTCTCTCTTTCACTGTCTTTGTTTCACGGGTTTTGAAACGTAATTTATTTTTATAATGGGGTTTAGCTGCTTTTCACTGCTGTGTTTATGCCGCTTTACACCCATTTGACTCACTTACAGAGAGATATCAATACATAGGTTTTAAGATTCTTACTAGTCAGATATATTCTTGGGCGGTGAATAGGGGGTGTTGAGTCCAGTTCACTGAGCAAGGAGTAGGTCTTGTCTATTACATATTGGGTTTCTGGAACGGTATCTGAGCTAATTTGAAACCCGTGTTTTATGCATCACCCCACCTCACCTTTCCCGTTAAGCAGCCATAGTGTGTTTTCTAAACGTGTGACTCTGTTCTGTTTTGTAATTCAGTTCAAGGGTAGCGGTTTTTACATTCCCTCTATGAGTGATATCTTATGATAAGTGTCTTTTTCTGTGTGACTTATTTCACTTAGAATCGTCATATCTAAATCCACTCATCATGCTGCTACTAGCCTTATGACATTGATTTCATGGCTGAGTGATATTCCATTGTACATAAGGACCGCAACTTCTTTATCCATTCTTCTCTTTCCTGGGATATTTAAGGTGTAACGAAGTGGAGGTTCTTGTCAACAGAGCAGACCAAAACTTTGGGGTGCCTGTGTCTTGCTGATTTTTAGTTTTCCCAATTTATACGCCCATGAGAGGAAGTGCCCTATGGTCTCTAAGCTGAGTTTTTTAGATGTTTCAGGACACACCGTACACTTCTCCAGTGTGGCTGTTGGCAATTTACATCCCGCCCATCAGCGTAGCAAGGCTCCCATTTCTCCAAGGCCTGTCCAGCATTTCTGGTTTTGACACTTTATTCATCATGGCCCTTTTGACCGATGGGAAGCGAGACTTCTTTGTAGCGCTGATTTGCCTTTCCAGGTTGCTTGGTTGGCCAAAAAGGGCGTATGCGTTTTTTCCTGAATATATTCAGGAAAAAACGCATACGCCCTTTTTGGCCAAGGGCATCATTGTCGAGGTTTTGCCGCTTTTCCTGTGCTTTAAAGGCGATTCGAATCTACCTCCTGAAATCTGTTTCCTGCAATTCTGCCTTGCTTTCAAATCCTCTTCGTTGCCTTCCCTCAATATATTTGTGGACGAGAGTTATCATTTCTAAGACTGCAGGTTTGTGAATTGCAGTGCCCCTGAGCTCCATTCTTCAACTCGCTTTCTTGGGAGCTGGCCGCAAAAGCGCAGGATTGCTTCAGGCCGTATTCTGCTTCCTGGCGGCAGGCTGAGCCTGTGGTTAATTCTTCTTCCTGATGGGAAAATAGAATGACCTGTGCCTGCCCCAACACCTAGAGCTAGTCTCTCATTGGTTCCCCCTCTTCCCGTTCATCCTCAGGACAATTTGCAACCTGTACGGAACAGGAGGATAAAGGTGCTGATTCTCCAAGGAGGGAGATTGCTAGTAAAGCGGCTGGAATGGCGAACCGGAGCACAAGGAGATGAGAAATGAGGTGCGTTTTAGAAACCTTTCCCGATCACACGGTGTACCATCTTCGGGGTTCCTCATGCATGTTTTCAATGTAGGACGATGCCCTTGAACCTGGAGATTTGGGACCCATGGGATGGGTACCACGCCGTATTACTTTAAAGGGTCTGCGTTAGCTCAGCCAACCTCACCAAACCTCTCAGCCCCACGAGTGTCCACCCTTATGTCTCAATCAGCTGTGGGTCTAGATATGGTCAATCCAGGTGGCATCACAGCCCCTGAACGAATTTTGTAAGAATTTCTCTCTCTTTCACTGTCTTTGTTTCACGGGTTTTGAAAAGTAATTGATTTTTATAATGGGGTTTAGCTGCTTTTCACTGCTGTGTTTATGCCGCTTTACACCCACTTGACTCACTTACAGAGAGATATCAATACATAGGTTTTAAGATTCTTACTAGTCAGATATATTCTTGGGCGGTGAATAGGGGGTGTTGAGTCCAGTTCACTGAGCAAGGAGTAGGTCTTGTCTATTACATATTGGGTTTCTGGAACGGTATCTGAGCTAATTTGAAACCCTTGTTTTATGCATCACCCCACCTCACCTTTCCCGTTAAGCAGCCATAGTGTGTTTTCTAAACGTGTGACTCTGTTCTGTTTTGTAATTCAGTTCAAGGGTAGCGGTTTTGACATTCCCTCTATGAGTGATATCTCATGATAAGTGTCTTTTTCTGTGTGACTTATTTCACTTAGAATCGTCGTACCTAAATCCACTCATCATGCTGCTACTAGCCTTATGACGTTGATTTCATGGCTGAGTGATATTCCATTGTACATAAGGACCGCAACTTCTTTATCCATTCTTCTCTTTCCTGGGATATTTAAGGTGTAACGAAGTGGAGGTTCTTGTCAACAGAGCAGCCCAAAACTTTGGGGTGCCTGTGTCTTGCTGATTTTTAGTTTTCCCAATTTATACGCCCATGAGAGGAAGTGCCCTATGGTCTCTAAGCTGAGTTTTTTAGATGTTTCAGGACACACCGTACACTTCTCCAGTGTGGCTGTTGGCAATTTACATCCCGCCCATCAGCGTAGCAAGGCTCCCATTTCTCCAAGGCCTGTCCAGCATTTCTGGTTTTGACACTTTATTCAGCATGGCCCTTTTGACCGATGGGAAGCGAGACTTCTTTGTAGCGCTGATTTGCCTTTCCAGGTTGCTTGGTTGGCCAAAAAGGGCGTATGCGTTTTTTCCTGAATATATTCAGGAAAAAACGCATACGCCCTTTTTGGCCAAGGGCATCATTGTCGAGGTTTTGCCGCTTTTCCTGTGCTTTAAAGGCGATTCGAATCTACCTCCTGAAATCTGTTTCCTGCAATTCTGCCTTGCTTTCAAATCCTCTTCGTTGCCTTCCCTCAATATATTTGTGGACGAGAGTTATCATTTCTAAGTCTGCAGGTTTGTGAATTGCAGTGCCCCTGAGCTCCATTCTTCAACTCGCTTTCTTGGGAGCTGGCCGCAAAAGCGCAGGATTGCTTCAGGCCGTATTCTGGTTCCTGGCGGCAGGCTGAGCCTGTGGTTAATTCTTCTTCCTGATGGGAAAATAGAATGACCTGTGCCTGCCCCAACACCTAGAGCTAGTCTCTCATTGGTTCCCCCTCTTCCCGTTCATCCTCAGGACAATTAGCAACCTGTACGGAACAGGAGGATAAAGGTGCTGATTCTCCAAGGAGGGAGATTGCTAGTAAAGCGGCTGGAATGGTGAACCGGAGCACAAGGAGATGAGAAATGAGGTGCGTTTTAGAAACCTTTCCCGATCACACGGTGTACCATCTTCGGGGTTTCTCATGCATGTTTTCAATGTAGGACGATGCCCTTGAACCTGGAGATTTGGGACCCATGGGATGGGTACCACGCCGTATTACTTTAAAGGGTCTGCGTTAGCTCAGCCAACCTCACCAAACCTCTCAGCCCCACGAGTGTCCACCCTTATGTCTCAATCAGCTGTGGGTCTAGATATGGTCAATCCAGGTGGCATCACAGCCCCTGAACGAATTTTGTAAGAATTTCTCTCTCTTTCACTGTCTTTGTTTCACGGGTTTTGAAAAGTAATTGATTTTTATAATGGGGTTTAGCTGCTTTTCACTGCTGTGTTTATGCCGCTTTACACCCACTTGACTCACTTACAGAGAGATATCAATACATAGGTTTTAAGATTCTTACTAGTCAGATATATTCTTGGGCGGTGAATAGGGGGTGTTGAGTCCAGTTCACTGAGCAAGGAGTAGGTCTTGTCTATTACATATTGGGTTTCTGGAACGGTATCTGAGCTAATTTGAAACCCGTGTTTTATGCATCACCCCACCTCACCTTTCCCGTTAAGCAGCCATAGTGTGTTTTCTAAACGTGTGACTCTGTTCTGTTTTGTAATTCAGTTCAAGGGTAGCGGTTTTTACATTCCCTCTATGAGTGATATCTTATGATAAGTGTCTTTTTCTGTGTGACTTATTTCACTTAGAATCGTCATATCTAAATCCACTCATCATGCTGCTACTAGCCTTATGACATTGATTTCATGGCTGAGGGATATTCCATTGTACATAAGGACCGCAACTTCTTTATCCATTCTTCTCTTTCCTGGGATATTTAAGGTGTAACGAAGTGGAGGTTCTTGTCAACAGAGCAGCCCAAAACTTTGGGGTGCCTGTGTCTTGCTGATTTTTAGTTTTCCCAATTTATACGCCCATGAGAGGAAGTGCCCTATGGTCTCTAAGCTGAGTTTTTTAGATGTTTCAGGACACACCGTACACTTCTCCAGTGTGGCTGTTGGCAATTTACATCCCGCCCATCAGCGTAGCAAGGCTCCCATTTCTCCAAGGCCTGTCCAGCATTTCTGGTTTTGACACTTTATTCAGCATGGCCCTTTTGACCGATGGGAAGCGAGACTTCTTTGTAGCGCTGATTTGCCTTTCCAGGTTGCTTGGTTGGCCAAAAAGGGCGTATGCGTTTTTTCCTGAATATATTCAGGAAAAAACGCATACGCCCTTTTTGGCCAAGGGCATCATTGTCGAGGTTTTGCCGCTTTTCCTGTGCTTTAAAGGCGATTCGAATCTACCTCCTGAAATCTGTTTCCTGCAATTCTGCCTTGCTTTCAAATCCTCTTCGTTGCCTTCCCTCAATATATTTGTGGACGAGAGTTATCATTTCTAAGACTGCAGGTTTGTGAATTGCAGTGCCCCTGAGCTCCATTCTTCAACTCGCTTTCTTGGGAGCTGGCCGCAAAAGCGCAGGATTGCTTCAGGCCGTATTCTGGTTCCTGGCGGCAGGCTGAGCCTGTGGTTAATTCTTCTTCCTGATGGGAAAATAGAATGACCTGTGCCTGCCCCAACACCTAGAGCTAGTCTCTCATTGGTTCCCCCTCTTCCCGTTCATCCTCAGGACAATTAGCAACCTGTACGGAACAGGAGGATAAAGGTGCTGATTCTCCAAGGAGGGAGATTGCTAGTAAAGCGGCTGGAATGGCGAACCGGAGCACAAGGAGATGAGAAATGAGGTGCGTTTTAGAAACCTTTCCCGATCACACGGTGTACCATCTTCGGGGTTCCTCATGCATGTTTTCAATGTAGGACGATGCCCTTGAACCTGGAGATTTGGGACCCATGGGATGGGTACCACGCCGTATTACTTTAAAGGGTCTGCGTTAGCTCAGCCAACCTCACCAAACCTCTCAGCCCCACGAGTGTCCACCCTTATGTCTCAATCAGCTGTGGGTCTAGATATGGTCAGTCCAGGTGGCATCACAGCCCCTGAACGAATTTTGTAAGAATTTCTCTCTCTTTCACTGTCTTTGTTTCACGGGTTTTGAAAAGTAATTGATTTTTATAATGGGGTTTAGCTGCTTTTCACTGCTGTGTTTATGCCGCTTTACACCCACTTGACTCACTTACAGAGAGATATCAATACATAGGTTTTAAGATTCTTACTAGTCAGATATATTCTTGGGCGGTGAATAGGGGGTGTTGAGTCCAGTTCACTGAGCAAGGAGTAGGTCTTGTCTATTACATATTGGGTTTCTGGAACGGTATCTGAGCTAATTTGAAACCCTTGTTTTATGCATCACCCCACCTCACCTTTCCCGTTAAGCAGCCATAGTGTGTTTTCTAAACGTGTGACTCTGTTCTGTTTTGTAATTCAGTTCAAGGGTAGCGGTTTTGACATTCCCTCTATGAGTGATATCTCATGATAAGTGTCTTTTTCTGTGTGACTTATTTCACTTAGAATCGTCGTACCTAAATCCACTCATCATGCTGCTACTAGCCTTATGACGTTGATTTCATGGCTGAGTGATATTCCATTGTACATAAGGACCGCAACTTCTTTATCCATTCTTCTCTTTCCTGGGATATTTAAGGTGTAACGAAGTGGAGGTTCTTGTCAACAGAGCAGACCAAAACTTTGGGGTGCCTGTGTCTTGCTGATTTTTAGTTTTCCCAATTTATACGCCCATGAGAGGAAGTGCCCTATGGTCTCTAAGCTGAGTTTTTTAGATGTTTCAGGACACACCGTACACTTCTCCAGTGTGGCTGTTGGCAATTTACATCCCGCCCATCAGCGTAGCAAGGCTCCCATTTCTCCAAGGCCTGTCCAGCATTTCTGGTTTTGACACTTTATTCAGCATGGCCCTTTTGACCGATGGGAAGCGAGACTTCTTTGTAGCGCTGATTTGCCTTTCCAGGTTGCTTGGTTGGCCAAAAAGGGCGTATGCGTTTTTTCCTGAATATATTCAGGAAAACACGCATACGCCCTTTTTGGCCAAGGGCATCATTGTCGAGGTTTTGCCGCTTTTCCTGTGCTTTAAAGGCGATTCGAATCTACCTCCTGAAATCTGTTTCCTGCAATTCTGCCTTGCTTTCAAATCCTCTTCGTTGCCTTCCCTCAATATATTTGTGGACGAGAGTTATCATTTCTAAGTCTGCAGGTTTGTGAATTGCAGTGCCCCTGAGCTCCATTCTTCAACTCGCTTTCTTGGGAGCTGGCCGCAAAAGCGCAGGATTGCTTCAGGCCGTATTCTGGTTCCTGGCGGCAGGCTGAGCCTGTGGTTAATTCTTCTTCCTGATGGGAAAATAGAATGACCTGTGCCTGCCCCAACACCTAGAGCTAGTCTCTCATTGGTTCCCCCTCTTCCCGTTCATCCTCAGGACAATTAGCAACCTGTACGGAACAGGAGGATAAAGGTGCTGATTCTCCAAGGAGGGAGATTGCTAGTAAAGCGGCTGGAATGGTGAACCGGAGCACAAGGAGATGAGAAATGAGGTGCGTTTTAGAAACCTTTCCCGATCACACGGTGTACCATCTTCGGGGTTTCTCATGCATGTTTTCAATGTAGGACGATGCCCTTGAACCTGGAGATTTGGGACCCATGGGATGGGTACCACGCCGTATTACTTTAAAGGGTCTGCGTTTGCTCACCCAACCTCACCAAACCTCTCAGCCCCAAGAGTGTCCACCCTTATGTCTCAATCAGCTGTGGGTCTAGATATGGTCAATCCAGGTGGCATCACAGCCCCTGAACGAATTTTGTAAGAATTTCTCTCTCTTTCACTGTCTTTGTTTCACGGGTTTTGAAACGTAATTTATTTTTATAATGGGGTTTAGCTGCTTTTCACTGCTGTGTTTATGCCGCTTTACACCCATTTGACTCACTTACAGAGAGATATCAATACATAGGTTTTAAGATTCTTACTAGTCAGATATATTCTTGGGCGGTGAATAGGGGGTGTTGAGTCCAGTTCACTGAGCAAGGAGTAGGTCTTGTCTATTACATATTGGGTTTCTGGAACGGTATCTGAGCTAATTTGAAACCCGTGTTTTATGCATCACCCCACCTCACCTTTCCCGTTAAGCAGCCATAGTGTGTTTTCTAAACGTGTGACTCTGTTCTGTTTTGTAATTCAGTTCAAGGGTAGCGGTTTTTACATTCCCTCTATGAGTGATATCTTATGATAAGTGTCTTTTTCTGTGTGACTTATTTCACTTAGAATCGTCATATCTAAATCCACTCATCATGCTGCTACTAGCCTTATGACATTGATTTCATGGCTGAGTGATATTCCATTGTACATAAGGACCGCAACTTCTTTATCCATTCTTCTCTTTCCTGGGATATTTAAGGTGTAACGAAGTGGAGGTTCTTGTCAACAGAGCAGCCCAAAACTTTGGGGTGCCTGTGTCTTGCTGATTTTTAGTTTTCCCAATTTATACGCCCATGAGAGGAAGTGCCCTATGGTCTCTAAGCTGAGTTTTTTAGATGTTTCAGGACACACCGTACACTTCTCCAGTGTGGCTGTTGGCAATTTACACCCCGCCCATCAGCGTAGCAAGGCTCCCATTTCTCCAAGGCCTGTCCAGCATTTCTGGTTTTGACACTTTATTCATCATGGCCCTTTTGACCGATGGGAAGCGAGACTTCTTTGTAGCGCTGATTTGCCTTTCCAGGTTGCTTGGTTGGCCAAAAAGGGCGTATGCGTTTTTTCCTGAATATATTCAGGAAAAAACGCATACGCCCTTTTTGGCCAAGGGCATCATTGTCGAGGTTTTGCGCTTTTCCTGTGCTTTAAAGGCGATTCGAATCTACCTCCTGAAATCTGTTTCCTGCAATTCTGCCTTGCTTTCAAATCCTCTTTGTTGCCTTCCCTCAATATATTTGTGGACGAGAGTTATCATTTTTAAGTCTGCAGGTTTGTGAATTGCAGTGCCCCTGAGCTCCATTATTCAACTCGCTTTCTTGGAGAGCTGGCCTCAAAAGCGCAGGATTGCTTCAGGCCGTCTTCTGGTTCCTGGCGGCAGGCTGAGCCTGTGGTTAATTCTTCTTCCTGATGGGAAAATAGAGTGACCTGTGCCTGCCCCAACACCTAGAGCTAGTCTCTCATTGGTTCCCCCTCTTCCCGTTCATCCTCAGGACAATTAGCAACCTGTACGGAACAGGAGGATAAAGGTGCTGATTCTCCAAGGAGGGAGATTGCTAGTAAAGCGGCTGGAATGGCGAACCGGAGCACAAGGAGATGAGAAATGAGGTGCGTTTTAGAAACCTTTCCCGATCACACGGTGTACCATCTTCGGGGTTTCTCATGCATGTTTTCAATGTAGGACGATGCCCTTGAACCTGGAGATTTGGGACCCATGGGATGGGTACCACGCCGTATTACTTTAAAGGGTCTGCGTTAGCTCAGCCAACCTCACCAAACCTCTCAGCCCCACGAGTGTCCACCCTTATGTCTCAATCAGCTGTGGGTCTAGATATGGTCAATCCAGGTGGCATCACAGCCCCTGAACGAATTTTGTAAGAATTTCTCTCTCTTTCACTGTCTTTGTTTCACGGGTTTTTTAAAGTAATTGATTTGTATAATGGGGTTTAGCTGCTTTTCACTGCTGTGTTTATGCCGCTTTACACCCACTTGACTCACTTACAGAGAGATATCAATACATAGGTTTTAAGATTCTTACTAGTCAGATATATTCTTGGGCGGTGAATAGGGGGTGTTGAGTCCAGTTCACTGAGCAAGGAGTAGGTCTTGTCTATTACATATTGGGTTTCTGGAACGGTATCTGAGCTAATTTGAAACCCTTGTTTTATGCATCACCCCACCTCACCTTTCCCGTTAAGCAGCCATAGTGTGTTTTCTAAACGTGTGACTCTGTTCTGTTTTGTAATTCAGTTCAAGGGTAGCGGTTTTGACATTCCCTCTATGAGTGATATCTCATGATAAGTGTCTTTTTCTGTGTGACTTATTTCACTTAGAATCGTCGTACCTAAATCCACTCATCATGCTGCTACTAGCCTTATGACGTTGATTTCATGGCTGAGTGATATTCCATTGTACATAAGGACCGCAACTTCTTTATCCATTCTTCTCTTTCCTGGGATATTTAAGGTGTAACGAAGTGGAGGTTCTTGTCAACAGAGCAGCCCAAAACTTTGGGGTGCCTGTGTCTTGCTGATTTTTAGTTTTCCCAATTTATACGCCCATGAGAGGAAGTGCCCTATGGTCTCTAAGCTGAGTTTTTTAGATGTTTCAGGACACACCGTACACTTCTCCAGTGTGGCTGTTGGCAATTTACATCCCGCCCATCAGCGTAGCAAGGCTCCCATTTCTCCAAGGCCTGTCCAGCATTTCTGGTTTTGACACTTTATTCAGCATGGCCCTTTTGACCGATGGGAAGCGAGACTTCTTTGTAGCGCTGATTTGCCTTTCCAGGTTGCTTGGTTGGCCAAAAAGGGCGTATGCGTTTTTTCCTGAATATATTCAGGAAAAAACGCATACGCCCTTTTTGGCCAAGGGCATCATTGTCGAGGTTTTGCCGCTTTTCCTGTGCTTTAAAGGCGATTCGAATCTACCTCCTGAAATCTGTTTCCTGCAATTCTGCCTTGCTTTCAAATCCTCTTCGTTGCCTTCCCTCAATATATTTGTGGACGAGAGTTATCATTTCTAAGACTGCAGGTTTGTGAATTGCAGTGCCCCTGAGCTCCATTCTTCAACTCGCTTTCTTGGGAGCTGGCCGCAAAAGCGCAGGATTGCTTCAGGCCGTATTCTGGTTCCTGGCGGCAGGCTGAGCCTGTGGTTAATTCTTCTTCCTGATGGGAAAATAGAATGACCTGTGCCTGCCCCAACACCTAGAGCTAGTCTCTCATTGGTTCCCCCTCTTCCCGTTCATCCTCAGGACAATTTGCAACCTGTACGGAACAGGAGGATAAAGGTGCTGATTCTCCAAGGAGGGAGATTGCTAGTAAAGCGGCTGGAATGGCGAACCGGAGCACAAGGAGATGAGAAATGAGGTGCGTTTTAGAAACCTTTCCCGATCACACGGTGTACCATCTTCGGGGTTCCTCATGCATGTTTTCAATGTAGGACGATGCCCTTGAACCTGGAGATTTGGGACCCATGGGATGGGTACCACGCCGTATTACTTTAAAGGGTCTGCGTTAGCTCAGCCAACCTCACCAAACCTCTCAGCCCCACGAGTGTCCACCCTTATGTCTCAATCAGCTGTGGGTCTAGATATGGTCAATCCAGGTGGCATCACAGCCCCTGAACGAATTTTGTAAGAATTTCTCTCTCTTTCACTGTCTTTGTTTCACGGGTTTTGAAAAGTAATTGATTTTTATAATGGGGTTTAGCTGCTTTTCACTGCTGTGTTTATGCCGCTTTACACCCACTTGACTCACTTACAGAGAGATATCAATACATAGGTTTTAAGATTCTTACTAGTCAGATATATTCTTGGGCGGTGAATAGGGGGTGTTGAGTCCAGTTCACTGAGCAAGGAGTAGGTCTTGTCTATTACATATTGGGTTTCTGGAACGGTATCTGAGCTAATTTGAAACCCTTGTTTTATGCATCACCCCACCTCACCTTTCCCGTTAAGCAGCCATAGTGTGTTTTCTAAACGTGTGACTCTGTTCTGTTTTGTAATTCAGTTCAAGGGTAGCGGTTTTGACATTCCCTCTATGAGTGATATCTCATGATAAGTGTCTTTTTCTGTGTGACTTATTTCACTTAGAATCGTCGTACCTAAATCCACTCATCATGCTGCTACTAGCCTTATGACGTTGATTTCATGGCTGAGTGATATTCCATTGTACATAAGGACCGCAACTTCTTTATCCATTCTTCTCTTTCCTGGGATATTTAAGGTGTAACGAAGTGGAGGTTCTTGTCAACAGAGCAGCCCAAAACTTTGGGGTGCCTGTGTCTTGCTGATTTTTAGTTTTCCCAATTTATACGCCCATGAGAGGAAGTGCCCTATGGTCTCTAAGCTGAGTTTTTTAGATGTTTCAGGACACACCGTACACTTCTCCAGTGTGGCTGTTGGCAATTTACATCCCGCCCATCAGCGTAGCAAGGCTCCCATTTCTCCAAGGCCTGTCCAGCATTTCTGGTTTTGACACTTTATTCAGCATGGCCCTTTTGACCGATGGGAAGCGAGACTTCTTTGTAGCGCTGATTTGCCTTTCCAGGTTGCTTGGTTGGCCAAAAAGGGCGTATGCGTTTTTTCCTGAATATATTCAGGAAAAAACGCATACGCCCTTTTTGGCCAAGGGCATCATTGTCGAGGTTTTGCCGCTTTTCCTGTGCTTTAAAGGCGATTCGAATCTACCTCCTGAAATCTGTTTCCTGCAATTCTGCCTTGCTTTCAAATCCTCTTCGTTGCCTTCCCTCAATATATTTGTGGACGAGAGTTATCATTTCTAAGTCTGCAGGTTTGTGAATTGCAGTGCCCCTGAGCTCCATTCTTCAACTCGCTTTCTTGGGAGCTGGCCGCAAAAGCGCAGGATTGCTTCAGGCCGTATTCTGGTTCCTGGCGGCAGGCTGAGCCTGTGGTTAATTCTTCTTCCTGATGGGAAAATAGAATGACCTGTGCCTGCCCCAACACCTAGAGCTAGTCTCTCATTGGTTCCCCCTCTTCCCGTTCATCCTCAGGACAATTAGCAACCTGTACGGAACAGGAGGATAAAGGTGCTGATTCTCCAAGGAGGGAGATTGCTAGTAAAGCGGCTGGAATGGTGAACCGGAGCACAAGGAGATGAGAAATGAGGTGCGTTTTAGAAACCTTTCCCGATCACACGGTGTACCATCTTCGGGGTTTCTCATGCATGTTTTCAATGTAGGACGATGCCCTTGAACCTGGAGATTTGGGACCCATGGGATGGGTACCACGCCGTATTACTTTAAAGGGTCTGCGTTTGCTCACCCAACCTCACCAAACCTCTCAGCCCCAAGAGTATCCACCCTTATGTCTCAATCAGCTGTGGGTCTAGATATGGTCAATCCAGGTGGCATCACAGCCCCTGAACGAATTTTGTAAGAATTTCTCTCTCTTTCACTGTCTTTGTTTCACGGGTTTTGAAACGTAATTTATTTTTATAATGGGGTTTAGCTGCTTTTCACTGCTGTGTTTATGCCGCTTTACACCCATTTGACTCACTTACAGAGAGATATCAATACATAGGTTTTAAGATTCTTACTAGTCAGATATATTCTTGGGCGGTGAATAGGGGGTGTTGAGTCCAGTTCACTGAGCAAGGAGTAGGTCTTGTCTATTACATATTGGGTTTCTGGAACGGTATCTGAGCTAATTTGAAACCCGTGTTTTATGCATCACCCCACCTCACCTTTCCCGTTAAGCAGCCATAGTGTGTTTTCTAAACGTGTGACTCTGTTCTGTTTTGTAATTCAGTTCAAGGGTAGCGGTTTTTACATTCCCTCTATGAGTGATATCTTATGATAAGTGTCTTTTTCTGTGTGACTTATTTCACTTAGAATCGTCATATCTAAATCCACTCATCATGCTGCTACTAGCCTTATGACATTGATTTCATGGCTGAGTGATATTCCATTGTACATAAGGACCGCAACTTCTTTATCCATTCTTCTCTTTCCTGGGATATTTAAGGTGTAACGAAGTGGAGGTTCTTGTC
This sequence comes from Balaenoptera borealis, assembly GCF_965194805.1. NCBI lineage: Eukaryota > Metazoa > Chordata > Mammalia > Artiodactyla > Balaenopteridae > Balaenoptera > Balaenoptera borealis. The sequence goes on along the minus strand of NW_028123715.1, from coordinate 485,651 downwards.
AACAGAGCAGCCCAAAACTTTGGGGTGCCTGTGTCTTGCTGATTTTTAGTTTTCCCAATTTATACGCCCATGAGAGGAAGTGCCCTATGGTCTCTAAGCTGAGTTTTTTAGATGTTTCAGGACACACCGTACACTTCTCCAGTGTGGCTGTTGGCAATTTACATCCCGCCCATCAGCGTAGCAAGGCTCCCATTTCTCCAAGGCCTGTCCAGCATTTCTGGTTTTGACACTTTATTCAGCATGGCCCTTTTGACCGATGGGAAGCGAGACTTCTTTGTAGCGCTGATTTGCCTTTCCAGGTTGCTTGGTTGGCCAAAAAGGGCGTTTGCGTTTTTTCCTGAATATATTCAGGAAAAAACGCATACGCCCTTTTTGGCCAAAGGCATCATTGTCGAGGTTTTGCCGCTTTTCCTGTGCTTTAAAGGCGATTCGAATCTACCTCCTGAAATCTGTTTCCTGCAATTCTGCCTTGCTTTCAAATCCTCTTTGTTGCCTTCCCTCAATATATTTGTGGACGAGAGTTATCATTTTTAAGTCTGCAGGTTTGTGAATTGCAGTGCCCCTGAGCTCCATTCTTCAACTCGCTTTCTTGGAGAGCTGGCCTCAAAAGCGCAGGATTGCTTCAGGCCGTCTTCTGGTTCCTGGCGGCAGGCTGAGCCTGTGGTTAATTCTTCTTCCTGATGGGAAAATAGAGTGACCTGTGCCTGCCCCAACACCTAGAGCTAGTCTCTCATTGGTTCCCCCTCTTCCCGTTCATCCTCAGGACAATTAGCAACCTGTACGGAACAGGAGGATAAAGGTGCTGATTCTCCAAGGAGGGAGATTGCTAGTAAAGGGGCTGGAATGGCGAACCGGAGCACAAGGAGATGAGAAATGAGGTGCGTTTTAGAAACCTTTCCCGATCACACGGTGTACCATCTTCGGGGTTTCTCATGCATGTTTTCAATGTAGGACGATGCCCTTGAACCTGGAGATTTGGGACCCATGGGATGGGTACCACGCCGTATTACTTTAAAGGGTCTGCGTTAGCTCAGCCAACCTCACCAAACCTCTCAGCCCCACGAGTGTCCACCCTTATGTCTCAATCAGCTGTGGGTCTAGATATGGTCAATCCAGGTGGCATCACAGCCCCTGAACGAATTTTGTAAGAATTTCTCTCTCTTTCACTGTCTTTGTTTCACGGGTTTTTTAAAGTAATTGATTTGTATAATGGGGTTTAGCTGCTTTTCACTGCTGTGTTTATGCCGCTTTACACCCACTTGACTCACTTACAGAGAGATATCAATACATAGGTTTTAAGATTCTTACTAGTCAGATATATTCTTGGGCGGTGAATAGGGGGTGTTGAGTCCAGTTCACTGAGCAAGGAGTAGGTCTTGTCTATTACATATTGGGTTTCTGGAACGGTATCTGAGCTAATTTGAAACCCTTGTTTTATGCATCACCCCACCTCACCTTTCCCGTTAAGCAGCCATAGTGTGTTTTCTAAACGTGTGACTCTGTTCTGTTTTGTAATTCAGTTCAAGGGTAGCGGTTTTGACATTCCCTCTATGAGTGATATCTCATGATAAGTGTCTTTTTCTGTGTGACTTATTTCACTTAGAATCGTCGTACCTAAATCCACTCATCATGCTGCTACTAGCCTTATGACGTTGATTTCATGGCTGAGTGATATTCCATTGTACGTAAGGACCGCAACTTCTTTATCCATTCTTCTCTTTCCTGGGATATTTAAGGTGTAACGAAGTGGAGGTTCTTGTCAACAGAGCAGCCCAAAACTTTGGGGTGCCTGTGTCTTGCTGATTTTTAGTTTTCCCAATTTATACGCCCATGAGAGGAAGTGCCCTATGGTCTCTAAGCTGAGTTTTTTAGATGTTTCAGGACACACCGTACACTTCTCCAGTGTGGCTGTTGGCAATTTACATCCCGCCCATCAGCGTAGCAAGGCTCCCATTTCTCCAAGGCCTGTCCAGCATTTCTGGTTTTGACACTTTATTCAGCATGGCCCTTTTGACCGATGGGAAGCGAGACTTCTTTGTAGCGCTGATTTGCCTTTCCAGGTTGCTTGGTTGGCCAAAAAGGGCGTATGCGTTTTTTCCTGAATATATTCAGGAAAAAACGCATACGCCCTTTTTGGCCAAGGGCATCATTGTCGAGGTTTTGCCGCTTTTCCTGTGCTTTAAAGGCGATTCGAATCTACCTCCTGAAATCTGTTTCCTGCAATTCTGCCTTGCTTTCAAATCCTCTTCGTTGCCTTCCCTCAATATATTTGTGGACGAGAGTTATCATTTCTAAGACTGCAGGTTTGTGAATTGCAGTGCCCCTGAGCTCCATTCTTCAACTCGCTTTCTTGGGAGCTGGCCGCAAAAGCGCAGGATTGCTTCAGGCCGTATTCTGGTTCCTGGCGGCAGGCTGAGCCTGTGGTTAATTCTTCTTCCTGATGGGAAAATAGAATGACCTGTGCCTGCCCCAACACCTAGAGCTAGTCTCTCATTGGTTCCCCCTCTTCCCGTTCATCCTCAGGACAATTTGCAACCTGTACGGAACAGGAGGATAAAGGTGCTGATTCTCCAAGGAGGGAGATTGCTAGTAAAGCGGCTGGAATGGCGAACCGGAGCACAAGGAGATGAGAAATGAGGTGCGTTTTAGAAACCTTTCCCGATCACACGGTGTACCATCTTCGGGGTTCCTCATGCATGTTTTCAATGTAGGACGATGCCCTTGAACCTGGAGATTTGGGACCCATGGGATGGGTACCACGCCGTATTACTTTAAAGGGTCTGCGTTAGCTCAGCCAACCTCACCAAACCTCTCAGCCCCACGAGTGTCCACCCTTATGTCTCAATCAGCTGTGGGTCTAGATATGGTCAATCCAGGTGGCATCACAGCCCCTGAACGAATTTTGTAAGAATTTCTCTCTCTTTCACTGTCTTTGTTTCACGGGTTTTGAAAAGTAATTGATTTTTATAATGGGGTTTAGCTGCTTTTCACTGCTGTGTTTATGCCGCTTTACACCCACTTGACTCACTTACAGAGAGATATCAATACATAGGTTTTAAGATTCTTACTAGTCAGATATATTCTTGGGCGGTGAATAGGGGGTGTTGAGTCCAGTTCACTGAGCAAGGAGTAGGTCTTGTCTATTACATATTGGGTTTCTGGAACGGTATCTGAGCTAATTTGAAACCCTTGTTTTATGCATCACCCCACCTCACCTTTCCCGTTAAGCAGCCATAGTGTGTTTTCTAAACGTGTGACTCTGTTCTGTTTTGTAATTCAGTTCAAGGGTAGCGGTTTTGACATTCCCTCTATGAGTGATATCTCATGATAAGTGTCTTTTTCTGTGTGACTTATTTCACTTAGAATCGTCGTACCTAAATCCACTCATCATGCTGCTACTAGCCTTATGACGTTGATTTCATGGCTGAGTGATATTCCATTGTACATAAGGACCGCAACTTCTTTATCCATTCTTCTCTTTCCTGGGATATTTAAGGTGTAACGAAGTGGAGGTTCTTGTCAACAGAGCAGCCCAAAACTTTGGGGTGCCTGTGTCTTGCTGATTTTTAGTTTTCCCAATTTATACGCCCATGAGAGGAAGTGCCCTATGGTCTCTAAGCTGAGTTTTTTAGATGTTTCAGGACACACCGTACACTTCTCCAGTGTGGCTGTTGGCAATTTACATCCCGCCCATCAGCGTAGCAAGGCTCCCATTTCTCCAAGGCCTGTCCAGCATTTCTGGTTTTGACACTTTATTCAGCATGGCCCTTTTGACCGATGGGAAGCGAGACTTCTTTGTAGCGCTGATTTGCCTTTCCAGGTTGCTTGGTTGGCCAAAAAGGGCGTATGCGTTTTTTCCTGAATATATTCAGGAAAAAACGCATACGCCCTTTTTGGCCAAGGGCATCATTGTCGAGGTTTTGCCGCTTTTCCTGTGCTTTAAAGGCGATTCGAATCTACCTCCTGAAATCTGTTTCCTGCAATTCTGCCTTGCTTTCAAATCCTCTTCGTTGCCTTCCCTCAATATATTTGTGGACGAGAGTTATCATTTCTAAGTCTGCAGGTTTGTGAATTGCAGTGCCCCTGAGCTCCATTCTTCAACTCGCTTTCTTGGGAGCTGGCCGCAAAAGCGCAGGATTGCTTCAGGCCGTATTCTGGTTCCTGGCGGCAGGCTGAGCCTGTGGTTAATTCTTCTTCCTGATGGGAAAATAGAATGACCTGTGCCTGCCCCAACACCTAGAGCTAGTCTCTCATTGGTTCCCCCTCTTCCCGTTCATCCTCAGGACAATTAGCAACCTGTACGGAACAGGAGGATAAAGGTGCTGATTCTCCAAGGAGGGAGATTGCTAGTAAAGCGGCTGGAATGGTGAACCGGAGCACAAGGAGATGAGAAATGAGGTGCGTTTTAGAAACCTTTCCCGATCACACGGTGTACCATCTTCGGGGTTTCTCATGCATGTTTTCAATGTAGGACGATGCCCTTGAACCTGGAGATTTGGGACCCATGGGATGGGTACCACGCCGTATTACTTTAAAGGGTCTGCGTTTGCTCACCCAACCTCACCAAACCTCTCAGCCCCAAGAGTGTCCACCCTTATGTCTCAATCAGCTGTGGGTCTAGATATGGTCAATCCAGGTGGCATCACAGCCCCTGAACGAATTTTGTAAGAATTTCTCTCTCTTTCACTGTCTTTGTTTCACGGGTTTTGAAACGTAATTTATTTTTATAATGGGGTTTAGCTGCTTTTCACTGCTGTGTTTATGCCGCTTTACACCCATTTGACTCACTTACAGAGAGATATCAATACATAGGTTTTAAGATTCTTACTAGTCAGATATATTCTTGGGCGGTGAATAGGGGGTGTTGAGTCCAGTTCACTGAGCAAGGAGTAGGTCTTGTCTATTACATATTGGGTTTCTGGAACGGTATCTGAGCTAATTTGAAACCCGTGTTTTATGCATCACCCCACCTCACCTTTCCCGTTAAGCAGCCATAGTGTGTTTTCTAAACGTGTGACTCTGTTCTGTTTTGTAATTCAGTTCAAGGGTAGCGGTTTTTACATTCCCTCTATGAGTGATATCTTATGATAAGTGTCTTTTTCTGTGTGACTTATTTCACTTAGAATCGTCATATCTAAATCCACTCATCATGCTGCTACTAGCCTTATGACATTGATTTCATGGCTGAGTGATATTCCATTGTACATAAGGACCGCAACTTCTTTATCCATTCTTCTCTTTCCTGGGATATTTAAGGTGTAACGAAGTGGAGGTTCTTGTCAACAGAGCAGCCCAAAACTTTGGGGTGCCTGTGTCTTGCTGATTTTTAGTTTTCCCAATTTATACGCCCATGAGAGGAAGTGCCCTATGGTCTCTAAGCTGAGTTTTTTAGATGTTTCAGGACACACCGTACACTTCTCCAGTGTGGCTGTTGGCAATTTACATCCCGCCCATCAGCGTAGCAAGGCTCCCATTTCTCCAAGGCCTGTCCAGCATTTCTGGTTTTGACACTTTATTCATCATGGCCCTTTTGACCGATGGGAAGCGAGACTTCTTTGTAGCGCTGATTTGCCTTTCCAGGTTGCTTGGTTGGCCAAAAAGGGCGTATGCGTTTTTTCCTGAATATATTCAGGAAAAAACGCATACGCCCTTTTTGGCCAAGGGCATCATTGTCGAGGTTTTGCCGCTTTTCCTGTGCTTTAAAGGCGATTCGAATCTACCTCCTGAAATCTGTTTCCTGCAATTCTGCCTTGCTTTCAAATCCTCTTTGTTGCCTTCCCTCAATATATTTGTGGACGAGAGTTATCATTTTTAAGTCTGCAGGTTTGTGAATTGCAGTGCCCCTGAGCTCCATTATTCAACTCGCTTTCTTGGAGAGCTGGCCTCAAAAGCGCAGGATTGCTTCAGGCCGTCTTCTGGTTCCTGGCGGCAGGCTGAGCCTGTGGTTAATTCTTCTTCCTGATGGGAAAATAGAGTGACCTGTGCCTGCCCCAACACCTAGAGCTAGTCTCTCATTGGTTCCCCCTCTTCCCGTTCATCCTCAGGACAATTAGCAACCTGTACGGAACAGGAGGATAAAGGTGCTGATTCTCCAAGGAGGGAGATTGCTAGTAAAGCGGCTGGAATGGCGAACCGGAGCACAAGGAGATGAGAAATGAGGTGCGTTTTAGAAACCTTTCCCGATCACACGGTGTACCATCTTCGGGGTTTCTCATGCATGTTTTCAATGTAGGACGATGCCCTTGAACCTGGAGATTTGGGACCCATGGGATGGGTACCACGCCGTATTACTTTAAAGGGTCTGCGTTAGCTCAGCCAACCTCACCAAACCTCTCAGCCCCACGAGTGTCCACCCTTATGTCTCAATCAGCTGTGGGTCTAGATATGGTCAATCCAGGTGGCATCACAGCCCCTGAACGAATTTTGTAAGAATTTCTCTCTCTTTCACTGTCTTTGTTTCACGGGTTTTTTAAAGTAATTGATTTGTATAATGGGGTTTAGCTGCTTTTCACTGCTGTGTTTATGCCGCTTTACACCCACTTGACTCACTTACAGAGAGATATCAATACATAGGTTTTAAGATTCTTACTAGTCAGATATATTCTTGGGCGGTGAATAGGGGGTGTTGAGTCCAGTTCACTGAGCAAGGAGTAGGTCTTGTCTATTACATATTGGGTTTCTGGAACGGTATCTGAGCTAATTTGAAACCCTTGTTTTATGCATCACCCCACCTCACCTTTCCCGTTAAGCAGCCATAGTGTGTTTTCTAAACGTGTGACTCTGTTCTGTTTTGTAATTCAGTTCAAGGGTAGCGGTTTTGACATTCCCTCTATGAGTGATATCTCATGATAAGTGTCTTTTTCTGTGTGACTTATTTCACTTAGAATCGTCGTACCTAAATCCACTCATCATGCTGCTACTAGCCTTATGACGTTGATTTCATGGCTGAGTGATATTCCATTGTACATAAGGACCGCAACTTCTTTATCCATTCTTCTCTTTCCTGGGATATTTAAGGTGTAACGAAGTGGAGGTTCTTGTCAACAGAGCAGCCCAAAACTTTGGGGTGCCTGTGTCTTGCTGATTTTTAGTTTTCCCAATTTATACGCCCATGAGAGGAAGTGCCCTATGGTCTCTAAGCTGAGTTTTTTAGATGTTTCAGGACACACCGTACACTTCTCCAGTGTGGCTGTTGGCAATTTACATCCCGCCCATCAGCGTAGCAAGGCTCCCATTTCTCCAAGGCCTGTCCAGCATTTCTGGTTTTGACACTTTATTCAGCATGGCCCTTTTGACCGATGGGAAGCGAGACTTCTTTGTAGCGCTGATTTGCCTTTCCAGGTTGCTTGGTTGGCCAAAAAGGGCGTATGCGTTTTTTCCTGAATATATTCAGGAAAAAACGCATACGCCCTTTTTGGCCAAGGGCATCATTGTCGAGGTTTTGCCGCTTTTCCTGTGCTTTAAAGGCGATTCGAATCTACCTCCTGAAATCTGTTTCCTGCAATTCTGCCTTGCTTTCAAATCCTCTTCGTTGCCTTCCCTCAATATATTTGTGGACGAGAGTTATCATTTCTAAGACTGCAGGTTTGTGAATTGCAGTGCCCCTGAGCTCCATTCTTCAACTCGCTTTCTTGGGAGCTGGCCGCAAAAGCGCAGGATTGCTTCAGGCCGTATTCTGGTTCCTGGCGGCAGGCTGAGCCTGTGGTTAATTCTTCTTCCTGATGGGAAAATAGAATGACCTGTGCCTGCCCCAACACCTAGAGCTAGTCTCTCATTGGTTCCCCCTCTTCCCGTTCATCCTCAGGACAATTTGCAACCTGTACGGAACAGGAGGATAAAGGTGCTGATTCTCCAAGGAGGGAGATTGCTAGTAAAGCGGCTGGAATGGCGAACCGGAGCACAAGGAGATGAGAAATGAGGTGCGTTTTAGAAACCTTTCCCGATCACACGGTGTACCATCTTCGGGGTTCCTCATGCATGTTTTCAATGTAGGACGATGCCCTTGAACCTGGAGATTTGGGACCCATGGGATGGGTACCACGCCGTATTACTTTAAAGGGTCTGCGTTAGCTCAGCCAACCTCACCAAACCTCTCAGCCCCACGAGTGTCCACCCTTATGTCTCAATCAGCTGTGGGTCTAGATATGGTCAATCCAGGTGGCATCACAGCCCCTGAACGAATTTTGTAAGAATTTCTCTCTCTTTCACTGTCTTTGTTTCACGGGTTTTGAAAAGTAATTGATTTTTATAATGGGGTTTAGCTGCTTTTCACTGCTGTGTTTATGCCGCTTTACACCCACTTGACTCACTTACAGAGAGATATCAATACATAGGTTTTAAGATTCTTACTAGTCAGATATATTCTTGGGCGGTGAATAGGGGGTGTTGAGTCCAGTTCACTGAGCAAGGAGTAGGTCTTGTCTATTACATATTGGGTTTCTGGAACGGTATCTGAGCTAATTTGAAACCCTTGTTTTATGCATCACCCCACCTCACCTTTCCCGTTAAGCAGCCATAGTGTGTTTTCTAAACGTGTGACTCTGTTCTGTTTTGTAATTCAGTTCAAGGGTAGCGGTTTTGACATTCCCTCTATGAGTGATATCTCATGATAAGTGTCTTTTTCTGTGTGACTTATTTCACTTAGAATCGTCGTACCTAAATCCACTCATCATGCTGCTACTAGCCTTATGACGTTGATTTCATGGCTGAGTGATATTCCATTGTACATAAGGACCGCAACTTCTTTATCCATTCTTCTCTTTCCTGGGATATTTAAGGTGTAACGAAGTGGAGGTTCTTGTCAACAGAGCAGCCCAAAACTTTGGGGTGCCTGTGTCTTGCTGATTTTTAGTTTTCCCAATTTATACGCCCATGAGAGGAAGTGCCCTATGGTCTCTAAGCTGAGTTTTTTAGATGTTTCAGGACACACCGTACACTTCTCCAGTGTGGCTGTTGGCAATTTACATCCCGCCCATCAGCGTAGCAAGGCTCCCATTTCTCCAAGGCCTGTCCAGCATTTCTGGTTTTGACACTTTATTCAGCATGGCCCTTTTGACCGATGGGAAGCGAGACTTCTTTGTAGCGCTGATTTGCCTTTCCAGGTTGCTTGGTTGGCCAAAAAGGGCGTATGCGTTTTTTCCTGAATATATTCAGGAAAAAACGCATACGCCCTTTTTGGCCAAGGGCATCATTGTCGAGGTTTTGCCGCTTTTCCTGTGCTTTAAAGGCGATTCGAATCTACCTCCTGAAATCTGTTTCCTGCAATTCTGCCTTGCTTTCAAATCCTCTTCGTTGCCTTCCCTCAATATATTTGTGGACGAGAGTTATCATTTCTAAGACTGCAGGTTTGTGAATTGCAGTGCCCCTGAGCTCCATTCTTCAACTCGCTTTCTTGGGAGCTGGCCGCAAAAGCGCAGGATTGCTTCAGGCCGTATTCTGGTTCCTGGCGGCAGGCTGAGCCTGTGGTTAATTCTTCTTCCTGATGGGAAAATAGAATGACCTGTGCCTGCCCCAACACCTAGAGCTAGTCTCTCATTGGTTCCCCCTCTTCCCGTTCATCCTCAGGACAATTTGCAACCTGTACGGAACAGGAGGATAAAGGTGCTGATTCTCCAAGGAGGGAGATTGCTAGTAAAGCGGCTGGAATGGCGAACCGGAGCACAAGGAGATGAGAAATGAGGTGCGTTTTAGAAACCTTTCCCGATCACACGGTGTACCATCTTCGGGGTTCCTCATGCATGTTTTCAATGTAGGACGATGCCCTTGAACCTGGAGATTTGGGACCCATGGGATGGGTACCACGCCGTATTACTTTAAAGGGTCTGCGTTAGCTCAGCCAACCTCACCAAACCTCTCAGCCCCACGAGTGTCCACCCTTATGTCTCAATCAGCTGTGGGTCTAGATATGGTCAATCCAGGTGGCATCACAGCCCCTGAACGAATTTTGTAAGAATTTCTCTCTCTTTCACTGTCTTTGTTTCACGGGTTTTGAAAAGTAATTGATTTTTATAATGGGGTTTAGCTGCTTTTCACTGCTGTGTTTATGCCGCTTTACACCCACTTGACTCACTTACAGAGAGATATCAATACATAGGTTTTAAGATTCTTACTAGTCAGATATATTCTTGGGCGGTGAATAGGGGGTGTTGAGTCCAGTTCACTGAGCAAGGAGTAGGTCTTGTCTATTACATATTGGGTTTCTGGAACGGTATCTGAGCTAATTTGAAACCCTTGTTTTATGCATCACCCCACCTCACCTTTCCCGTTAAGCAGCCATAGTGTGTTTTCTAAACGTGTGACTCTGTTCTGTTTTGTAATTCAGTTCAAGGGTAGCGGTTTTGACATTCCCTCTATGAGTGATATCTCATGATAAGTGTCTTTTTCTGTGTGACTTATTTCACTTAGAATCGTCGTACCTAAATCCACTCATCATGCTGCTACTAGCCTTATGACGTTGATTTCATGGCTGAGTGATATTCCATTGTACATAAGGACCGCAACTTCTTTATCCATTCTTCTCTTTCCTGGGATATTTAAGGTGTAACGAAGTGGAGGTTCTTGTCAACAGAGCAGCCCAAAACTTTGGGGTGCCTGTGTCTTGCTGATTTTTAGTTTTCCCAATTTATACGCCCATGAGAGGAAGTGCCCTATGGTCTCTAAGCTGAGTTTTTTAGATGTTTCAGGACACACCGTACACTTCTCCAGTGTGGCTGTTGGCAATTTACATCCCGCCCATCAGCGTAGCAAGGCTCCCATTTCTCCAAGGCCTGTCCAGCATTTCTGGTTTTGACACTTTATTCAGCATGGCCCTTTTGACCGATGGGAAGCGAGACTTCTTTGTAGCGCTGATTTGCCTTTCCAGGTTGCTTCGTTGGCCAAAAAGGGCGTATGCGTTTTTTCCTGAATATATTCAGGAAAAAACGCATACGCCCTTTTTGGCCAAGGGCATCATTGTCGAGGTTTTGCCGCTTTTCCTGTGCTTTAAAGGCGATTCGAATCTACCTCCTGAAATCTGTTTCCTGCAATTCTGCCTTGCTTTCAAATCCTCTTCGTTGCCTTCCCTCAATATATTTGTGGACGAGAGTTATCATTTCTAAGACTGCAGGTTTGTGAATTGCAGTGCCCCTGAGCTCCATTCTTCAACTCGCTTTCTTGGGAGCTGGCCGCAAAAGCGCAGGATTGCTTCAGGCCGTATTCTGGTTCCTGGCGGCAGGCTGAGCCTGTGGTTAATTCTTCTTCCTGATGGGAAAATAGAATGACCTGTGCCTGCCCCAACACCTAGAGCTAGTCTCTCATTGGTTCCCCCTCTTCCCGTTCATCCTCAGGACAATTTGCAACCTGTACGGAACAGGAGGATAAAGGTGCTGATTCTCCAAGGAGGGAGATTGCTAGTAAAGCGGCTGGAATGGCGAACCGGAGCACAAGGAGATGAGAAATGAGGTGCGTTTTAGAAACCTTTCCCGATCACACGGTGTACCATCTTCGGGGTTCCTCATGCATGTTTTCAATGTAGGACGATGCCCTTGAACCTGGAGATTTGGGACCCATGGGATGGGTACCACGCCGTATTACTTTAAAGGGTCTGCGTTAGCTCAGCCAACCTCACCAAACCTCTCAGCCCCACGAGTGTCCACCCTTATGTCTCAATCAGCTGTGGGTCTAGATATGGTCAATCCAGGTGGCATCACAGCCCCTGAACGAATTTTGTAAGAATTTCTCTCTCTTTCACTGTCTTTGTTTCACGGGTTTTTTAAAGTAATTGATTTTTATAATGGGGTTTAGCTGCTTTTCACTGCTGTGTTTATGCCGCTTTACACCCACTTGACTCACTTACAGAGAGATATCAATACATAGGTTTTAAGATTCTTACTAGTCAGATATATTCTTGGGCGGTGAATAGGGGGTGTTGAGTCCAGTTCACTGAGCAAGGAGTAGGTCTTGTCTATTACATATTGGGTTTCTGGAACGGTATCTGAGCTAATTTGAAACCCTTGTTTTATGCATCACCCCACCTCACCTTTCCCGTTAAGCAGCCATAGTGTGTTTTCTAAACGTGTGACTCTGTTCTGTTTTGTAATTCAGTTCAAGGGTAGCGGTTTTGACATTCCCTCTATGAGTGATATCTCATGATAAGTGTCTTTTTCTGTGTGACTTATTTCACTTAGAATCGTCGTACCTAAATCCACTCATCATGCTGCTACTAGCCTTATGACGTTGATTTCATGGCTGAGTGATATTCCATTGTACATAAGGACCGCAACTTCTTTATCCATTCTTCTCTTTCCTGGGATATTTAAGGTGTAACGAAGTGGAGGTTCTTGTCAACAGAGCAGCCCAAAACTTTGGGGTGCCTGTGTCTTGCTGATTTTTAGTTTTCCCAATTTATACGCCCATGAGAGGAAGTGCCCTATGGTCTCTAAGCTGAGTTTTTTAGATGTTTCAGGACACACCGTACACTTCTCCAGTGTGGCTGTTGGCAATTTACATCCCGCCCATCAGCGTAGCAAGGCTCCCATTTCTCCAAGGCCTGTCCAGCATTTCTGGTTTTGACACTTTATTCAGCATGGCCCTTTTGACCGATGGGAAGCGAGACTTCTTTGTAGCGCTGATTTGCCTTTCCAGGTTGCTTGGTTGGCCAAAAAGGGCGTATGCGTTTTTTCCTGAATATATTCAGGAAAAAACGCATACGCCCTTTTTGGCCAAGGGCATCATTGTCGAGGTTTTGCCGCTTTTCCTGTGCTTTAAAGGCGATTCGAATCTACCTCCTGAAATCTGTTTCCTGCAATTCTGCCTTGCTTTCAAATCCTCTTCGTTGCCTTCCCTCAATATATTTGTGGACGAGAGTTATCATTTCTAAGACTGCAGGTTTGTGAATTGCAGTGCCCCTGAGCTCCATTCTTCAACTCGCTTTCTTGGGAGCTGGCCGCAAAAGCACAGGATTGCTTCAGGCCGTCTTCTGGTTCCTGGCGGCAGGCTGAGCCTGTGGTTAATTCTTCTTCCTGATGGGAAAATAGAGTGACCTGTGCCTGCCCCAACACCTAGAGCTAGTCTCTCATTGGTTCCCCCTCTTCCCGTTCATCCTCAGGACAATTAGCAACCTGTACGGAACAGGAGGATAAAGGTGCTGATTCTCCAAGGAGGGAGATTGCTAGTAAAGCGGCTGGAATGGCGAACCGGAGCACAAGGAGATGAGAAATGAGGTGCGTTTTAGAAACCTTTCCCGATCACACGGTGTACCATCTTCGGGGTTTCTCATGCATGTTTTCAATGTAGGACGATGCCCTTGAACCTGGAGATTTGGGACCCATGGGATGGGTACCACGCCGTATTACTTTAAAGGGTCTGCGTTAGCTCAGCCTACCTCACCAAACCTCTCAGCCCCACGAGTGTCCACCCTTATGTCTCAATCAGCTGTGGGTCTAGATATGGTCAATCCAGGTGGCATCACAGCCCCTGAACGAATTTTGTAAGAATTTCTCTCTCTTTCACTGTCTTTGTTTCACGGGTTTTTTAAAGTAATTGATTTGTATAATGGGGTTTAGCTGCTTTTCACTGCTGTGTTTATGCCGCTTTACACCCACTTGACTCACTTACAGAGAGATATCAATACATAGGTTTTAAGATTCTTACTAGTCAGATATATTCTTGGGCGGTGAATAGGGGGTGTTGAGTCCAGTTCACTGAGCAAGGAGTAGGTCTTGTCTATTACATATTGGGTTTCTGGAACGGTATCTGAGCTAATTTGAAACCCTTGTTTTATGCATCACCCCACCTCACCTTTCCCGTTAAGCAGCCATAGTGTGTTTTCTAAACGTGTGACTCTGTTCTGTTTTGTAATTCAGTTCAAGGGTAGCGGTTTTGACATTCCCTCTATGAGTGATATCTCATGATAAGTGTCTTTTTCTGTGTGACTTATTTCACTTAGAATCGTCGTACCTAAATCCACTCATCATGCTGCTACTAGCCTTATGACGTTGATTTCATGGCTGAGTGATATTCCATTGTACGTAAGGACCGCAACTTCTTTATCCATTCTTCTCTTTCCTGGGATATTTAAGGTGTAACGAAGTGGAGGTTCTTGTCAACAGAGCAGCCTAAAACTTTGGGGTGCCTGTGTCTTGCTGATTTTTAGTTTTCCCAATTTATACGCCCATGAGAGGAAGTGCCCTATGGTCTCTAAGCTGAGTTTTTTAGATGTTTCAGGACACACCGTACACTTCTCCAGTGTGGCTGTTGGCAATTTACATCCCGCCCATCAGCGTAGCAAGGCTCCCATTTCTCCAAGGCCTGTCCAGCATTTCTGGTTTTGACACTTTATTCAGCATGGCCCTTTTGACCGATGGGAAGCGAGACTTCTTTGTAGCGCTGATTTGCCTTTCCAGGTTGCTTGGTTGGCCAAAAAGGGCGTATGCGTTTTTTCCTGAATATATTCAGGAAAAAACGCATACGCCCTTTTTGGCCAAGGGCATCATTGTCGAGGTTTTGCCGCTTTTCCTGTGCTTTAAAGGCGATTCGAATCTACCTCCTGAAATCTGTTTCCTGCAATTCTGCCTTGCTTTCAAATCCTCTTCGTTGCCTTCCCTCAATATATTTGTGGACGAGAGTTATCATTTCTAAGACTGCAGGTTTGTGAATTGCAGTGCCCCTGAGCTCCATTCTTCAACTCGCTTTCTTGGGAGCTGGCCGCAAAAGCGCAGGATTGCTTCAGGCCGTATTCTGGTTCCTGGCGGCAGGCTGAGCCTGTGGTTAATTCTTCTTCCTGATGGGAAAATAGAATGACCTGTGCCTGCCCCAACACCTAGAGCTAGTCTCTCATTGGTTCCCCCTCTTCCCGTTCATCCTCAGGACAATTTGCAACCTGTACGGAACAGGAGGATAAAGGTGCTGATTCTCCAAGGAGGGAGATTGCTAGTAAAGCGGCTGGAATGGCGAACCGGAGCACAAGGAGATGAGAAATGAGGTGCGTTTTAGAAACCTTTCCCGATCACACGGTGTACCATCTTCGGGGTTCCTCATGCATGTTTTCAATGTAGGACGATGCCCTTGAACCTGGAGATTTGGGACCCATGGGATGGGTACCACGCCGTATTACTTTAAAGGGTCTGCGTTAGCTCAGCCAACCTCACCAAACCTCTCAGCCCCACGAGTGTCCACCCTTATGTCTCAATCAGCTGTGGGTCTAGATATGGTCAATCCAGGTGGCATCACAGCCCCTGAACGAATTTTGTAAGAATTTCTCTCTCTTTCACTGTCTTTGTTTCACGGGTTTTTAAAAGTAATTGATTTTTATAATGGGGTTTAGCTGCTTTTCACTGCTGTGTTTATGCCGCTTTACACCCACTTGACTCACTTACAGAGAGATATCAATACATAGGTTTTAAGATTCTTACTAGTCAGATATATTCTTGGGCGGTGAATAGGGGGTGTTGAGTCCAGTTCACTGAGCAAGGAGTAGGTCTTGTCTATTACATATTGGGTTTCTGGAACGGTATCTGAGCTAATTTGAAACCCTTGTTTTATGCATCACCCCACCTCACCTTTCCCGTTAAGCAGCCATAGTGTGTTTTCTAAACGTGTGACTCTGTTCTGTTTTGTAATTCAGTTCAAGGGTAGCGGTTTTGACATTCCCTCTATGAGTGATATCTCATGATAAGTGTCTTTTTCTGTGTGACTTATTTCACTTAGAATCGTCGTACCTAAATCCACTCATCATGCTGCTACTAGCCTTATGACGTTGATTTCATGGCTGAGTGATATTCCATTGTACATAAGGACCGCAACTTCTTTATCCATTCTTCTCTTTCCTGGGATATTTAAGGTGTAACGAAGTGGAGGTTCTTGTCAACAGAGCAGCCCAAAACTTTGGGGTGCCTGTGTCTTGCTGATTTTTAGTTTTCCCAATTTATACGCCCATGAGAGGAAGTGCCCTATGGTCTCTAAGCTGAGTTTTTTAGATGTTTCAGGACACACCGTACACTTCTCCAGAGTGGCTATTAGCAATTTACATCCCGCCCGTCAGCGTAGCAAGGCTCCCATTTCTCCATGGCCTGTCCTGCATTTCTGGTTTTGACACTTTATTCAGCATGGCCCTTTTGACCGATGGGAAGCGAGACTTCTTTGTAGCGCTGATTTGCCTTTCCAGGTTGCTTGGTTGGCCAAAAAGGGCGTATGCGTTTTTTCCTGAATATATTCAGGAAAAACGCATACGCCCTTTTTGGCCAAGGGCATCATTGTCGAGGTTTTGCCGCTTTTCCTGTGCTTTAAAGGCGATTCGAATCTACCTCCTGAAATCTGTTTCCTGCAATTCTGCCTTGCTTTCAAATCCTCTTCGTTGCCTTCCCTCAATATATTTGTGGATGAGAGTTATCATTTCTAAGTCTGCAGCTTTGTGAATTGCAGTGCCCCTGAGCTCCATTATTCAACTCGCTTTCTTGGGAGCTGGCCGCAAAAGCGCAGGATTGCTTCAGACCGTCTTCTGGTTCCTGGCGGCAGGCTGAGCCTGTGGTTAATTCTTCTTCCTGATGGGAAAATAGAGTGACCTGTGCCTGCCCCAACACCTAGAGCTAGTCTCTCATTGGTTCCCCCTCTTCCCGTTCATCCTCAGGACAAATTGCAACCTGTACGGAACAGGAGGATAAAGGTGCTGATTCTCCAAGGAGGGAGATTGCTAGTAAAGCGGCTGGAATGGTGAACCGGAGCACAAGGAGATGAGAAATGAGGTGCGTTTTAGCAACCTTTCCCGATCACACGGTGTACCATCTTCGGGGTTTCTCATGCATGTTTTCAATGTAGGACGATGCCCTTGAACCTGGAGATTTGGGACCCATGGGATGGGTACCACGCCGTATTACTTTAAAGGGTCTGCGTTTGCTCACCAAACCTCACCAAACCTCTCAGCCCCAAGAGTGTCCACCCTTATGTCTCAATCAGCTGTGGGTCTAGATATGGTCAATCCAGGTGGCATCACAGCCCCTGAACGAATTTTGTAAGAATTTCTCTCTCTTTCACTGTCTTTGTTTCACGGGTTTTTTAAAGTAATTGATTTTTATAATGGGGTTTAGCTGCTTTTCACTGCTGTGTTTATGCCGCTTTACACCCACTTGACTCACTTACAGAGAGATATCAATACATAGGTTTTAAGATTCTTACTAGTCAGATATATTCTTGGGTGGTGAATAGGGGGTGTTGAGTCCAGTTCACTGAGCAAGGAGTAGGTCTTGTCTATTACATATTGGGTTTATGGAACGGTATCTGAGCTAATTTGAAACCCTTGTTTTATGCATCACCCCACCTCACCTTTCCCGTTAAGCAGCCATAGTGTGTTTTCTAAACGTGTGACTCTGTTCTGTTTTGTAATTCAGTTCAAGGGTAGCGGTTTTGACATTCCCTCTATAAGTGATATCTCATGATAAGTGTCTTTTTCTGTGTGACTTATTTCACTTAGAATCGTCGTACCTAAATCCACTCATCATGCTGCTACTAGCCTTATGACGTTGATTTCATGGCTGAGTGATATTCCATTGTACATAAGGACCACAACTTCTTTATCCATTCTTCTCTTTCCTGGGATATTTAAGGTGTAACGAAGTGGAGGTTCTTGTCAACAGAGCAGCCCAAAACTTTGGGGTGCCTGTGTCTTGCTGATTTTTAGTTTTCCCAATTTATACGCCCATGAGAGGAAGTGCCCTATGGTCTCTAAGCTGAGTTTTTTAGATGTTTCAGGACACACCGTACACTTCTCCAGAGTGGCTGTTAGCAATTTACATCCCGCCCGTCAGCGTAGCAAGGCTCCCATTTCTCCATGGCCTGTCCTGCATTTCTGGTTTTGACACTTTATTCAGCATGGCCCTTTTGACCGATGGGAAGCGAGACTTCTTTGTAGCGCTGATTTGCCTTTCCAGGTTGCTTGGTTGGCCAAAAAGGGCGTATGCGTTTTTTCCTTAATATATTCAGGAAAAACGCATACGCCCTTTTTGGCCAAGGGCATCATTGTCGAGGTTTTGCCGCTTTTCCTGTGCTTTAAAGGCGATTCGAATCTACCTCCTGAAATCTGTTTCCTGCAATTCTGCCTTGCTTTCAAATCCTCTTCGTTGCCTTCCCTCAATATATTTGTGGATGAGAGTTATCATTTCTAAGTCTGCAGGTTTGTGAATTGCAGTGCCCCTGAGCTCCATTATTCAACTCGCTTTCTTGGGAGCTGGCCGCAAAAGCGCAGGATTGCTTCAGACCGTCTTCTGGTTCCTGGCGGCAGGCTGAGCCTGTGGTTAATTCTTCTTCCTGATGGGAAAATAGAATGACCTGTGCCTTCCCCAACACCTAGAGCTAGTCTCTCATTGGTTCCCCCTCTTCCCGTTCATCCTCAGGACAATTTGCAACCTGTACGGAACAGGAGGATAAAGGTGCTGATTCTCCAAGGAGGGAGATTGCTAGTAAAGCGGCTGGAATGGTGAACCGGAGCACAAGGAGATGAGAAATGAGGTGCGTTTTAGCAACCTTTCCCGATCACACGGTGTACCATCTTCGGGGTTTCTCATGCATGTTTTCAATGTAGGACGATGCCCTTGAACCTGGAGATTTGGGACCCATGGGATGGGTACCACGCCGTATTACTTTAAAGGGTCTGCGTTTGCTCACCAAACCTCACCAAACCTCTCAGCCCCAAGAGTGTCCACCCTTATGTCTCAATCAGCTGTGGGTCTAGATATGGTCAATCCAGGTGGCATCACAGCCCCTGAACGAATTTTGTAAGAATTTCTCTCTCTTTCACTGTCTTTGTTTCACGGGTTTTGAAAAGTAATTGATTCTTATAATGGGGTTTAGCTGCTTTTCACTGCTGTGTTTATGCTGCTTTACACCCACTTGACTCACTTACAGAGAATTATCAATACATAGGTTTTAAGATTCTTACTAGTCAGATATATTCTTGGGCGGTGAATAGGGGGTGTTGAGTCCAGTTCACTGAGCAAGGAGTAGGTCTTGTCTATTACATATTTGGTTTCTGGAACGGTATCTGAGCTAATTTGAAACCCTTGTTTTATGCATCACCCCACCTCACCTTTCCCGTTAAGCAGCCATAGTGTGTTTTCTAAACGTGTGACTCTGTTCTGTTTTGTAATTCAGTTCAAGGGTAGCGGTTTTTAGATTCCCTCTATAAGTGATATCTTATGATAAGTGTCTTTTTCTGTGTGACTTATTTCACTTAGAATCGTCATACCTAAATCCACTCATCATGCTGCTACTAGCCTTATGACATTGATTTCATGGCTGAGTGATATTCCATTGTACATAAGGACCGCAACTTCTTTATCCATTCTTCTCTTTCCTGGGATATTTAAGGTGTAACGAAGTGGAGGTTCTTGTCAACAGAGTAGCCCACAACTTTGGGGTGCCTGTGTCTTGCTGATTTTTAGTTTTCCCAATTTATACGCCCATGAGAGGAAGTGCCCTATGGTCTCTAAGCTGAGTTTTTTAGATGTTTCAGGACACACCGTACACTTCTCCAGAGTGGCTATTAGCAATTTACATCCCGCCCGTCAGCGTAGCAAGGCTCCCATTTCTCCATGGCCTGTCCTGCATTTCTGGTTTTGACACTTTATTCAGCATGGCCCTTTTGACCGATGGGAAGCGAGACTTCTTTGTAGCGCTGATTTGCCTTTCCAGGTTGCTTGGTTGGCCAAAAAGGGCGTATGCGTTTTTTCCTGAATATATTCAGGAAAAACGCATACGCCCTTTTTGGCCAAGGGCATCATTGTCGAGGTTTTGCCGCTTTTCCTGTGCTTTAAAGGCGATTCGAATCTACCTCCTGAAATCTGTTTCCTGCAATTCTGCCTTGCTTTCAAATCCTCTTCGTTGCCTTCCCTCAATATATTTGTGGACGAGAGTTATCATTTCTAAGTCTGCAGGTTTGTGAATTGCAGTGCCCCTGAGCTCCATTCTTCAACTCGCTTTCTTGGGAGCTGGCCGCAAAAGCGCAGGATTGCTTCAGGCCGTATTCTGGTTCCTGGCGGCAGGCTGAGCCTGTGGTTAATTCTTCTTCCTGATGGGAAAATAGAATGACCTGTGCCTGCCCCAACACCTAGAGCTAGTCTCTCATTGGTTCCCCCTCTTCCCGTTCATCCTCAGGACAATTTGCAACCTGTACGGAACAGGAGGATAAAGGTGCTGATTCTCCAAGGAGGGAGATTGCTAGTAAAGCGGCTGGAATGGTGAACCGGAGCACAAGGAGATGAGAAATGAGGTGCGTTTTAGAAACCTTTCCCGATCACACGGTGTACCATCTTCGGGGTTTCTCATGCATGTTTTCAATGTAGGACGATGCCCTTGAACCTGGAGATTTGGGACCCATGGGATGGGTACCACGCCGTATTACTTTAAAGGGTCTGCGTTTGCTCACCAAACCTCACCAAACCTCTCAGCCCCAAGAGTGTCCACCCTTATGTCTCAATCAGCTGTGGGTCTAGATATGGTCAATCCAGGTGGCATCACAGCCCCTGAACGAATTTTGTAAGAATTTCTCTCTCTTTCACTGTCTTTGTTTCACGGGTTTTTTAAAGTAATTGATTTTTATAATGGGGTTTAGCTGCTTTTCACTGCTGTGTTTATGCCGCTTTACACCCACTTGACTCACTTACAGAGAGATATCAATACATAGGTTTTAAGATTCTTACTAGTCAGATATATTCTTGGGCGGTGAATAGGGGGTGTTGAGTCCAGTTCACTGAGCAAGGAGTAGGTCTTGTCTATTACATATTGGGTTTCTGGAACGGTATCTGAGCTAATTTGAAACCCTTGTTTTATGCATCACCCCACCTCACCTTTCCCGTTAAGCAGCCATAGTGTGTTTTCTAAACGTGTGACTCTGTTCTGTTTTGTAATTCAGTTCAAGGGTAGCGGTTTTTAGATTCCCTCTATAAGTGATATCTTATGATAAGTGTCTTTTTCTGTGTGACTTATTTCACTTAGAATCGTCATACCTAAATCCACTCATCATGCTGCTACTAGCCTTATGACATTGATTTCATGGCTGAGTGATATTCCATTGTACATAAGGACCGCAACTTCTTTATCCATTCTTCTCTTTCCTGGGATATTTAAGGTGTAACGAAGTGGAGGTTCTTGTCAACAGAGTAGCCCACAACTTTGGGGTGCCTGTGTCTTGCTGATTTTTAGTTTTCCCAATTTATACGCCCATGAGAGGAAGTGCCCTATGGTCTCTAAGCTGAGTTTTTTAGATGTTTCAGGACACACCGTACACTTCTCCAGAGTGGCTATTAGCAATTTACATCCCGCCCGTCAGCGTAGCAAGGCTCCCATTTCTCCATGGCCTGTCCTGCATTTCTGGTTTTGACACTTTATTCAGCATGGCCCTTTTGACCGATGGGAAGCGAGACTTCTTTGTAGCGCTGATTTGCCTTTCCAGGTTGCTTGGTTGGCCAAAAAGGGCGTATGCGTTTTTTCCTGAATATATTCAGGAAAAAACGCATACGCCCTTTTTGGCCAAGGGCATCATTGTCGAGGTTTTGCCGCTTTTCCTGTGCTTTAAAGGCGATTCGAATCTACCTCCTGAAATCTGTTTCCTGCAATTCTGCCTTGCTTTCAAATCCTCTTCGTTGCCTTCCCTCAATATATTTGTGGACGAGAGTTATCATTTCTAAGTCTGCAGGTTTGTGAATTGCAGTGCCCCTGAGCTCCATTCTTCAACTCGCTTTCTTGGGAGCTGGCCGCAAAAGCGCAGGATTGCTTCAGGCCGTATTCTGGTTAATGGCGGCAGGCTGAGCCTGTGGTTAATTCTTCTTCCTGATGGGAAAATAGAGTGACCTGTGCCTGTCCCAACACCTAGAGCTAGTCTCTCATTGGTTCCCCCTCTTCCCGTTCATCCTCAGGACAATTAGCAACCTGTACGGAACAGGAGGATAAAGGTGCCGATTCTCCAAGGAGGGAGATTGCTAGTAAAGCGGCTGGAATGGCGAACCGGAGCACAAGGAGATGAGAAATGAGGTGTGTTTTAGAAACCTTTCCCGATCACACGGTGTACCATCTTCGGGGTTTCTCATGCATATTTTCAATATAGGACGATGCCCTTGAACCTGGAGATTTGGGACCCATGGCATGGGTACCACGCCGTAGTACTTTAAAGGGTCTGCGTTAGCTCAGCCAACCTCACCAAACCTCTCAGCCCCACGAGTGTCCACCCTTATGTCTCAATCAGCTGTGGGTCTAGATATGGTCAATCCAGGTGGCATCACAGCCCCTGAACGAATTTTGTAAGAATTTCTCTCTCTTTCACTGTCTTTGTTTCACGGGTTTTTTAAAGTAATTGATTTTTATAATGGGGTTTAGCTGCTTTTCACTGCTGTGTTTATGCCGCTTTACACCCACTTGACTCACTTACAGAGAGATATCAATACATAGGTTTTAAGATTCTTACTAGTCAGATATATTCTTGGGTGGTGAATAGGGGGTGTTGAGTCCAGTTCACTGAGCAAGGAGTAGGTCTTGTCTATTACATATTGGGTTTATGGAACGGTATCTGAGCTAATTTGAAACCCTTGTTTTATGCATCACCCCACCTCACCTTTCCCGTTAAGCAGCCATAGTGTGTTTTCTAAACGTGTGACTCTGTTCTGTTTTGTAATTCAGTTCAAGGGTAGCGGTTTTGACATTCCCTCTATAAGTGATATCTCATGATAAGTGTCTTTTTCTGTGTGACTTATTTCACTTAGAATCGTCGTACCTAAATCCACTCATCATGCTGCTACTAGCCTTATGACGTTGATTTCATGGCTGAGTGATATTCCATTGTACATAAGGACCACAACTTCTTTATCCATTCTTCTCTTTCCTGGGATATTTAAGGTGTAACGAAGTGGAGGTTCTTGTCAACAGAGCAGCCCAAAACTTTGGGGTGCCTGTGTCTTGCTGATTTTTAGTTTTCCCAATTTATACGCCCATGAGAGGAAGTGCCCTATGGTCTCTAAGCTGAGTTTTTTAGATGTTTCAGGACACACCGTACACTTCTCCAGAGTGGCTGTTAGCAATTTACATCCCGCCCGTCAGCGTAGCAAGGCTCCCATTTCTCCATGGCCTGTCCTGCATTTCTGGTTTTGACACTTTATTCAGCATGGCCCTTTTGACCGATGGGAAGCGAGACTTCTTTGTAGCGCTGATTTGCCTTTCCAGGTTGCTTGGTTGGCCAAAAAGGGCGTATGCGTTTTTTCCTTAATATATTCAGGAAAAACGCATACGCCCTTTTTGGCCAAGGGCATCATTGTCGAGGTTTTGCCGCTTTTCCTGTGCTTTAAAGGCGATTCGAATCTACCTCCTGAAATCTGTTTCCTGCAATTCTGCCTTGCTTTCAAATCCTCTTCGTTGCCTTCCCTCAATATATTTGTGGATGAGAGTTATCATTTCTAAGTCTGCAGGTTTGTGAATTGCAGTGCCCCTGAGCTCCATTATTCAACTCGCTTTCTTGGGAGCTGGCCGCAAAAGCGCAGGATTGCTTCAGACCGTCTTCTGGTTCCTGGCGGCAGGCTGAGCCTGTGGTTAATTCTTCTTCCTGATGGGAAAATAGAGTGACCTGTGCCTGCCCCAACACCTAGAGCTAGTCTCTCATTGGTTCCCCCTCTTCCCGTTCATCCTCAGGACAAATTGCAACCTGTACGGAACAGGAGGATAAAGGTGCTGATTCTCCAAGGAGGGAGATTGCTAGTAAAGCGGCTGGAATGGTGAACCGGAGCACAAGGAGATGAGAAATGAGGTGCGTTTTAGCAACCTTTCCCGATCACACGGTGTACCATCTTCGGGGTTTCTCATGCATGTTTTCAATGTAGGACGATGCCCTTGAACCTGGAGATTTGGGACCCATGGGATGGGTACCACGCCGTATTACTTTAAAGGGTCTGCGTTTGCTCACCAAACCTCACCAAACCTCTCAGCCCCAAGAGTGTCCACCCTTATGTCTCAATCAGCTGTGGGTCTAGATATGGTCAATCCAGGTGGCATCACAGCCCCTGAACGAATTTTGTAAGAATTTCTCTCTCTTTCACTGTCTTTGTTTCACGGGTTTTTTAAAGTAATTGATTTTTATAATGGGGTTTAGCTGCTTTTCACTGCTGTGTTTATGCCGCTTTACACCCACTTGACTCACTTACAGAGAGATATCAATACATAGGTTTTAAGATTCTTACTAGTCAGATATATTCTTGGGCGGTGAATAGGGGGTGTTGAGTCCAGTTCACTGAGCAAGGAGTAGGTCTTGTCTATTACATATTGGGTTTATGGAACGGTATCTGAGCTAATTTGAAACCCTTGTTTTATGCATCACCCCACCTCACCTTTCCCGTTAAGCAGCCATAGTGTGTTTTCTAAACGTGTGACTCTGTTCTGTTTTGTAATTCAGTTCAAGGGTAGCGGTTTTGACATTCCCTCTATAAGTGATATCTCATGATAAGTGTCTTTTTCTGTGTGACTTATTTCACTTAGAATCGTCGTACCTAAATCCACTCATCATGCTGCTACTAGCCTTATGACGTTGATTTCATGGCTGAGTGATATTCCATTGTACATAAGGACCACAACTTCTTTATCCATTCTTCTCTTTCCTGGGATATTTAAGGTGTAACGAAGTGGAGGTTCTTGTCAACAGAGCAGCCCAAAACTTTGGGGTGCCTGTGTCTTGCTGATTTTTAGTTTTCCCAATTTATACGCCCATGAGAGGAAGTGCCCTATGGTCTCTAAGCTGAGTTTTTTAGATGTTTCAGGACACACCGTACACTTCTCCAGAGTGGCTGTTAGCAATTTACATCCCGCCCGTCAGCGTAGCAAGGCTCCCATTTCTCCATGGCCTGTCCTGCATTTCTGGTTTTGACACTTTATTCAGCATGGCCCTTTTGACCGATGGGAAGCGAGACTTCTTTGTAGCGCTGATTTGCCTTTCCAGGTTGCTTGGTTGGCCAAAAAGGGCGTATGCGTTTTTTCCTTAATATATTCAGGAAAAACGCATACGCCCTTTTTGGCCAAGGGCATCATTGTCGAGGTTTTGCCGCTTTTCCTGTGCTTTAAAGGCGATTCGAATCTACCTCCTGAAATCTGTTTCCTGCAATTCTGCCTTGCTTTCAAATCCTCTTCGTTGCCTTCCCTCAATATATTTGTGGATGAGAGTTATCATTTCTAAGTCTGCAGGTTTGTGAATTGCAGTGCCCCTGAGCTCCATTATTCAACTCGCTTTCTTGGGAGCTGGCCGCAAAAGCGCAGGATTGCTTCAGACCGTCTTCTGGTTCCTGGCGGCAGGCTGAGCCTGTGGTTAATTCTTCTTCCTGATGGGAAAATAGAGTGACCTGTGCCTGCCCCAACACCTAGAGCTAGTCTCTCATTGGTTCCCCCTCTTCCCGTTCATCCTCAGGACAAATTGCAACCTGTACGGAACAGGAGGATAAAGGTGCTGATTCTCCAAGGAGGGAGATTGCTAGTAAAGCGGCTGGAATGGTGAACCGGAGCACAAGGAGATGAGAAATGAGGTGCGTTTTAGCAACCTTTCCCGATCACACGGTGTACCATCTTCGGGGTTTCTCATGCATGTTTTCAATGTAGGACGATGCCCTTGAACCTGGAGATTTGGGACCCGTGGGATGGGTACCACGCCGTATTACTTTAAAGGGTCTGCGTTTGCTCACCAAACCTCACCAAACCTCTCAGCCCCAAGAGTGTCCACCCTTATGTCTCAATCAGCTGTGGGTCTAGATATGGTCAATCCAGGTGGCATCACAGCCCCTGAACGAATTTTGTAAGAATTTCTCTCTCTTTCACTGTCTTTGTTTCACGGGTTTTGAAAAGTAATTGATTCTTATAATGGGGTTTAGCTGCTTTTCACTGCTGTGTTTATGCTGCTTTACACCCACTTGACTCACTTACAGAGAATTATCAATACATAGGTTTTAAGATTCTTACTAGTCAGATATATTCTTGGGCGGTGAATAGGGGGTGTTGAGTCCAGTTCACTGAGCAAGGAGTAGGTCTTGTCTATTACATATTTGGTTTCTGGAACGGTATCTGAGCTAATTTGAAACCCTTGTTTTATGCATCACCCCACCTCACCTTTCCCGTTAAGCAGCCATAGTGTGTTTTCTAAACGTGTGACTCTGTTCTGTTTTGTAATTCAGTTCAAGGGTAGCGGTTTTTAGATTCCCTCTATAAGTGATATCTTATGATAAGTGTCTTTTTCTGTGTGACTTATTTCACTTAGAATCGTCATACCTAAATCCACTCATCATGCTGCTACTAGCCTTATGACATTGATTTCATGGCTGAGTGATATTCCATTGTACATAAGGACCGCAACTTCTTTATCCATTCTTCTCTTTCCTGGGATATTTAAGGTGTAACGAAGTGGAGGTTCTTGTCAACAGAGTAGCCCACAACTTTGGGGTGCCTGTGTCTTGCTGATTTTTAGTTTTCCCAATTTATACGCCCATGAGAGGAAGTGCCCTATGGTCTCTAAGCTGAGTTTTTTAGATGTTTCAGGACACACCGTACACTTCTCCAGAGTGGCTATTAGCAATTTACATCCCGCCCGTTCAGCGTAGCAAGGCTCCCATTTCTCCATGGCCTGTCCTGCATTTCTGGTTTTGACACTTTATTCAGCATGGCCCTTTTGACCGATGGGAAGCGAGACTTCTTTGTAGCGCTGATTTGCCTTTCCAGGTTGCTTGGTTGGCCAAAAAGGGCGTATGCGTTTTTTCCTGAATATATTCAGGAAAAAACGCATACGCCCTTTTTGGCCAAGGGCATCATTGTCGAGGTTTTGCCGCTTTTCCTGTGCTTTAAAGGCGATTCGAATCTACCTCCTGAAATCTGTTTCCTGCAATTCTGCCTTGCTTTCAAATCCTCTTCGTTGCCTTCCCTCAATATATTTGTGGACGAGAGTTATCATTTCTAAGTCTGCAGGTTTGTGAATTGCAGTGCCCCTGAGCTCCATTCTTCAACTCGCTTTCTTGGGAGCTGGCCGCAAAAGCGCAGGATTGCTTCAGGCCGTATTCTGGTTCCTGGCGGCAGGCTGAGCCTGTGGTTAATTCTTCTTCCTGATGGGAAAATAGAATGACCTGTGCCTGCCCCAACACCTAGAGCTAGTCTCTCATTGGTTCCCCCTCTTCCCGTTCATCCTCAGGACAATTTGCAACCTGTACGGAACAGGAGGATAAAGGTGCTGATTCTCCAAGGAGGGAGATTGCTAGTAAAGCGGCTGGAATGGTGAACCGGAGCACAAGGAGATGAGAAATGAGGTGCGTTTTAGAAACCTTTCCCGATCACACGGTGTACCATCTTCGGGGTTTCTCATGCATGTTTTCAATGTAGGACGATGCCCTTGAACCTGGAGATTTGGGACCCATGGGATGGGTATCACGCCGTATTACTTTAAAGGGTCTGCGTTTGCTCACCAAACCTCACCAAACCTCTCAGCCCCAAGAGTGTCCACCCTTATGTCTCAATCAGCTGTGGGTCTAGATATGGTCAATCCAGGTGGCATCACAGCCCCTGAACGAATTTTGTAAGAATTTCTCTCTCTTTCACTGTCTTTGTTTCACGGGTTTTGAAAAGTAATTGATTCTTATAATGGGGTTTAGCTGCTTTTCACTGCTGTGTTTATGCTGCTTTACACCCACTTGACTCACTTACAGAGAATTATCAATACATAGGTTTTAAGATTCTTACTAGTCAGATATATTCTTGGGCGGTGAATAGGGGGTGTTGAGTCCAGTTCACTGAGCAAGGAGTAGGTCTTGTCTATTACATATTTGGTTTCTGGAACGGTATCTGAGCTAATTTGAAACCCTTGTTTTATGCATCACCCCACCTCACCTTTCCCGTTAAGCAGCCATAGTGTGTTTTCTAAACGTGTGACTCTGTTCTGTTTTGTAATTCAGTTCAAGGGTAGCGGTTTTTAGATTCCCTCTATAAGTGATATCTTATGATAAGTGTCTTTTTCTGTGTGACTTATTTCACTTAGAATCGTCATACCTAAATCCACTCATCATGCTGCTACTAGCCTTATGACATTGATTTCATGGCTGAGTGATATTCCATTGTACATAAGGACCGCAACTTCTTTATCCATTCTTCTCTTTCCTGGGATATTTAAGGTGTAACGAAGTGGAGGTTCTTGTCAACAGAGTAGCCCACAACTTTGGGGTGCCTGTGTCTTGCTGATTTTTAGTTTTCCCAATTTATACGCCCATGAGAGGAAGTGCCCTATGGTCTCTAAGCTGAGTTTTTTAGATGTTTCAGGACACACCGTACACTTCTCCAGAGTGGCTATTAGCAATTTACATCCCGCCCGTCAGCGTAGCAAGGCTCCCATTTCTCCATGGCCTGTCCTGCATTTCTGGTTTTGACACTTTATTCAGCATGGCCCTTTTGACCGATGGGAAGCGAGACTTCTTTGTAGCGCTGATTTGCCTTTCCAGGTTGCTTGGTTGGCCAAAAAGGGCGTATGCGTTTTTTCCTGAATATATTCAGGAAAAACGCATACGCCCTTTTTGGCCAAGGGCATCATTGTCGAGGTTTTGCCGCTTTTCCTGTGCTTTAAAGGCGATTCGAATCTACCTCCTGAAATCTGTTTCCTGCAATTCTGCCTTGCTTTCAAATCCTCTTCGTTGCCTTCCCTCAATATATTTGTGGACGAGAGTTATCATTTCTAAGTCTGCAGGTTTGTGAATTGCAGTGCCCCTGAGCTCCATTCTTCAACTCGCTTTCTTGGGAGCTGGCCGCAAAAGCGCAGGATTGCTTCAGGCCGTATTCTGGTTCCTGGCGGCAGGCTGAGCCTGTGGTTAATTCTTCTTCCTGATGGGAAAATAGAATGACCTGTGCCTGCCCCAACACCTAGAGCTAGTCTCTCATTGGTTCCCCCTCTTCCCGTTCATCCTCAGGACAATTTGCAACCTGTACGGAACAGGAGGATAAAGGTGCTGATTCTCCAAGGAGGGAGATTGCTAGTAAAGCGGCTGGAATGGTGAACCGGAGCACAAGGAGATGAGAAATGAGGTGCGTTTTAGAAACCTTTCCCGATCACACGGTGTACCATCTTCGGGGTTTCTCATGCATGTTTTCAATGTAGGACGATGCCCTTGAACCTGGAGATTTGGGACCCATGGGATGGGTACCACGCCGTATTACTTTAAAGGGTCTGCGTTTGCTCACCAAACCTCACCAAACCTCTCAGCCCCAAGAGTGTCCACCCTTATGTCTCAATCAGCTGTGGGTCTAGATATGGTCAATCCAGGTGGCATCACAGCCCCTGAACGAATTTTGTAAGAATTTCTCTCTCTTTCACTGTCTTTGTTTCACGGGTTTTTTAAAGTAATTGATTTTTATAATGGGGTTTAGCTGCTTTTCACTGCTGTGTTTATGCCGCTTTACACCCACTTGACTCACTTACAGAGAGATATCAATACATAGGTTTTAAGATTCTTACTAGTCAGATATATTCTTGGGCGGTGAATAGGGGGTGTTGAGTCCAGTTCACTGAGCAAGGAGTAGGTCTTGTCTATTACATATTGGGTTTCTGGAACGGTATTTGAGCTAATTTGAAACCCTTGTTTTATGCATCACCCCACCTCACCTTTCCCGTTAAGCAGCCATAGTGTGTTTTCTAAACGTGTGACTCTGTTCTGTTTTGTAATTCAGTTCAAGGGTAGCGGTTTTTAGATTCCCTCTATAAGTGATATCTTATGATAAGTGTCTTTTTCTGTGTGACTTATTTCACTTAGAATCGTCATACCTAAATCCACTCATCATGCTGCTACTAGCCTTATGACATTGATTTCATGGCTGAGTGATATTCCATTGTACATAAGGACCGCAACTTCTTTATCCATTCTTCTCTTTCCTGGGATATTTAAGGTGTAACGAAGTGGAGGTTCTTGTCAACAGAGTAGCCCACAACTTTGGGGTGCCTGTGTCTTGCTGATTTTTAGTTTTCCCAATTTATACGCCCATGAGAGGAAGTGCCCTATGGTCTCTAAGCTGAGTTTTTTAGATGTTTCAGGACACACCGTACACTTCTCCAGAGTGGCTATTAGCAATTTACATCCCGCCCGTCAGCGTAGCAAGGCTCCCATTTCTCCATGGCCTGTCCTGCATTTCTGGTTTTGACACTTTATTCAGCATGGCCCTTTTGACCGATGGGAAGCGAGACTTCTTTGTAGCGCTGATTTGCCTTTCCAGGTTGCTTGGTTGGCCAAAAAGGGCGTATGCGTTTTTTCCTGAATATATTCAGGAAAAAACGCATACGCCCTTTTTGGCCAAGGGCATCATTGTCGAGGTTTTGCCGCTTTTCCTGTGCTTTAAAGGCGATTCGAATCTACCTCCTGAAATCTGTTTCCTGCAATTCTGCCTTGCTTTCAAATCCTCTTCGTTGCCTTCCCTCAATATATTTGTGGACGAGAGTTATCATTTCTAAGACTGCAGGTTTGTGAATTGCAGTGCCCCTGAGCTCCATTCTTCAACTCGCTTTCTTGGGAGCTGGCCGCAAAAGCGCAGGATTGCTTCAGGCCGTATTCTGGTTCCTGGCGGCAGGCTGAGCCTGTGGTTAATTCTTCTTCCTGATGGGAAAATAGAATGACCTGTGCCTGCCCCAACACCTAGAGCTAGTCTCTCATTGGTTCCCCCTCTTCCCGTTCATCCTCAGGACAATTTGCAACCTGTACGGAACAGGAGGATAAAGGTGCTGATTCTCCAAGGAGGGAGATTGCTAGTAAAGCGGCTGGAATGGCGAACCGGAGCACAAGGAGATGAGAAATGAGGTGCGTTTTAGAAACCTTTCCCGATCACACGGTGTACCATCTTCGGGGTTCCTCATGCATGTTTTCAATGTAGGACGATGCCCTTGAACCTGGAGATTTGGGACCCATGGGATGGGTACCACGCCGTATTACTTTAAAGGGTCTGCGTTAGCTCAGCCAACCTCACCAAACCTCTCAGCCCCACGAGTGTCCACCCTTATGTCTCAATCAGCTGTGCGTCTAGATATGGTCAATCCAGGTGGCATCACAGCCCCTGAACGAATTTTGTAAGAATTTCTCTCTCTTTCACTGTCTTTGTTTCACGGGTTTTTAAAAGTAATTGATTTTTATAATGGGGTTTAGCTGCTTTTCACTGCTGTGTTTATGCCGCTTTACACCCACTTGACTCACTTACAGAGAGATATCAATACATAGGTTTTAAGATTCTTACTAGTCAGATATATTCTTGGGCGGTGAATAGGGGGTGTTGAGTCCAGTTCACTGAGCAAGGAGTAGGTCTTGTCTATTACATATTGGGTTTCTGGAACGGTATCTGAGCTAATTTGAAACCCTTGTTTTATGCATCACCCCACCTCACCTTTCCCGTTAAGCAGCCATAGTGTGTTTTCTAAACGTGTGACTCTGTTCTGTTTTGTAATTCAGTTCAAGGGTAGCGGTTTTGACATTCCCTCTATGAGTGATATCTCATGATAAGTGTCTTTTTCTGTGTGACTTATTTCACTTAGAATCGTCGTACCTAAATCCACTCATCATGCTGCTACTAGCCTTATGACGTTGATTTCATGGCTGAGTGATATTCCATTGTACATAAGGACCGCAACTTCTTTATCCATTCTTCTCTTTCCTGGGATATTTAAGGTGTAACGAAGTGGAGGTTCTTGTCAACAGAGCAGCCCAAAACTTTGGGGTGCCTGTGTCTTGCTGATTTTTAGTTTTCCCAATTTATACGCCCATGAGAGGAAGTGCCCTATGGTCTCTAAGCTGAGTTTTTTAGATGTTTCAGGACACACCGTACACTTCTCCAGTGTGGCTGTTGGCAATTTACATCCCGCCCATCAGCGTAGCAAGGCTCCCATTTCTCCAAGGCCTGTCCAGCATTTCTGGTTTTGACACTTTATTCAGCATGGCCCTTTTGACCGATGGGAAGCGAGACTTCTTTGTAGCGCTGATTTGCCTTTCCAGGTTGCTTGGTTGGCCAAAAAGGGCGTATGCGTTTTTTCCTGAATATATTCAGGAAAAAACGCATACGCCCTTTTTGGCCAAGGGCATCATTGTCGAGGTTTTGCCGCTTTTCCTGTGCTTTAAAGGCGATTCGAATCTACCTCCTGAAATCTGTTTCCTGCAATTCTGCCTTGCTTTCAAATCCTCTTCGTTGCCTTCCCTCAATATATTTGTGGACGAGAGTTATCATTTCTAAGTCTGCAGGTTTGTGAATTGCAGTGCCCCTGAGCTCCATTCTTCAACTCGCTTTCTTGTGAGCTGGCCGCAAAAGCGCAGGATTGCTTCAGGCCGTATTCTGGTTCCTGGCGGCAGGCTGAGCCTGTGGTTAATTCTTCTTCCTGATGGGAAAATAGAATGACCTGTGCCTGCCCCAACACCTAGAGCTAGTCTCTCATTGGTTCCCCCTCTTCCCGTTCATCCTCAGGACAATTAGCAACCTGTACGGAACAGGAGGATAAAGGTGCTGATTCTCCAAGGAGGGAGATTGCTAGTAAAGCGGCTGGAATGGTGAACCGGAGCACAAGGAGATGAGAAATGAGGTGCGTTTTAGAAACCTTTCCCGATCACACGGTGTACCATCTTCGGGGTTTCTCATGCATGTTTTCAATGTAGGACGATGCCCTTGAACCTGGAGATTTGGGACCCATGGGATGGGTACCACGCCGTATTACTTTAAAGGGTCTGCGTTAGCTCAGCCAACCTCACCAAACCTCTCAGCCCCACGAGTGTCCACCCTTATGTCTCAATCAGCTGTGGGTCTAGATATGGTCAATCCAGGTGGCATCACAGCCCCTGAACGAATTTTGTAAGAATTTCTCTCTCTTTCACTGTCTTTGTTTCACGGGTTTTTTAAAGTAATTGATTTTTATAATGGGGTTTAGCTGCTTTTCACTGCTGTGTTTATGCCGCTTTACACCCACTTGACTCACTTACAGAGAGATATCAATACATAGGTTTTAAGATTCTTACTAGTCAGATATATTCTTGGGCGGTGAATAGGGGGTGTTGAGTCCAGTTCACTGAGCAAGGAGTAGGTCTTGTCTATTACATATTGGGTTTCTGGAACGGTATCTGAGCTAATTTGAAACCCTTGTTTTATGCATCACCCCACCTCACCTTTCCCGTTAAGCAGCCATAGTGTTTTTTCTAAACGTGTGACTCTGTTCTGTTTTGTAATTCAGTTCAAGGGTAGCGGTTTTGACATTCCCTCTATGAGTGATATCTCATGATAAGTGTCTTTTTCTGTGTGACTTATTTCACTTAGAATCGTCGTACCTAAATCCACTCATCATGCTGCTACTAGCCTTATGACGTTGATTTCATGGCTGAGTGATATTCCATTGTACATAAGGACCGCAACTTCTTTATCCATTCTTCTCTTTCCTGGGATATTTAAGGTGTAACGAAGTGGAGGTTCTTGTCAACAGAGCAGCCCAAAACTTTGGGGTGCCTGTGTCTTGCTGATTTTTAGTTTTCCCAATTTATACGCCCATGAGAGGAAGTGCCCTATGGTCTCTAAGCTGAGTTTTTTAGATGTTTCAGGACACACCGTACACTTCTCCAGTGTGGCTGTTGGCAATTTACACCCCGCCCATCAGCGTAGCAAGGCTCCCATTTCTCCAAGGCCTGTCCAGCATTTCTGGTTTTGACACTTTATTCAGCATGGCCCTTTTGACCGATGGGAAGCGAGACTTCTTTGTAGCGCTGATTTGCCTTTCCAGGTTGCTTGGTTGGCCAAAAAGGGCGTATGCGTTTTTTCCTGAATATATTCAGGAAAAAACGCATACGCCCTTTTTGGCCAAGGGCATCATTGTCGAGGTTTTGCCGCTTTTCCTGTGCTTTAAAGGCGATTCGAATCTACCTCCTGAAATCTGTTTCCTGCAATTCTGCCTTGCTTTCAAATCCTCTTCGTTGCCTTCCCTCAATATATTTGTGGACGAGAGTTATCATTTCTAAGTCTGCAGGTTTGTGAATTGCAGTGCCCCTGAGCTCCATTCTTCAACTCGCTTTCTTGGGAGCTGGCCGCAAAAGCGCAGGATTGCTTCAGGCCGTATTCTGGTTCCTGGCGGCAGGCTGAGCCTGTGGTTAATTCTTCTTCCTGATGGGAAAATAGAATGACCTGTGCCTGCCCCAACACCTAGAGCTAGTCTCTCATTGGTTCCCCCTCTTCCCGTTCATCCTCAGGACAATTTGCAACCTGTACGGAACAGGAGGATAAAGGTGCTGATTCTCCAAGGAGGGAGATTGCTAGTAAAGCGGCTGGAATGGCGAACCGGAGCACAAGGAGATGAGAAATGAGGTGCGTTTTAGAAACCTTTCCCGATCACACGGTGTACCATCTTCGGGGTTCCTCATGCATGTTTTCAATGTAGGACGATGCCCTTGAACCTGGAGATTTGGGACCCATGGGATGGGTACCACGCCGTATTACTTTAAAGGGTCTGCGTTAGCTCAGCCAACCTCACCAAACCTCTCAGCCCCACGAGTGTCCACCCTTATGTCTCAATCAGCTGTGGGTCTAGATATGGTCAATCCAGGTGGCATCACAGCCCCTGAACGAATTTTGTAAGAATTTCTCTCTCTTTCACTGTCTTTGTTTCACGGGTTTTGAAAAGTAATTGATTTTTATAATGGGGTTTAGCTGCTTTTCACTGCTGTGTTTATGCCGCTTTACACCCACTTGACTCACTTACAGAGAGATATCAATACATAGGTTTTAAGATTCTTACTAGTCAGATATATTCTTGGGCGGTGAATAGGGGGTGTTGAGTCCAGTTCACTGAGCAAGGAGTAGGTCTTGTCTATTACATATTGGGTTTCTGGAACGGTATCTGAGCTAATTTGAAACCCTTGTTTTATGCATCACCCCACCTCACCTTTCCCGTTAAGCAGCCATAGTGTGTTTTCTAAACGTGTGACTCTGTTCTGTTTTGTAATTCAGTTCAAGGGTAGCGGTTTTGACATTCCCTCTATGAGTGATATCTCATGATAAGTGTCTTTTTCTGTGTGACTTATTTCACTTAGAATCGTCGTACCTAAATCCACTCATCATGCTGCTACTAGCCTTATGACGTTGATTTCATGGCTGAGTGATATTCCATTGTACATAAGGACCGCAACTTCTTTATCCATTCTTCTCTTTCCTGGGATATTTAAGGTGTAACGAAGTGGAGGTTCTTGTCAACAGAGCAGCCCAAAACTTTGGGGTGCCTGTGTCTTGCTGATTTTTAGTTTTCCCAATTTATACGCCCATGAGAGGAAGTGCCCTATGGTCTCTAAGCTGAGTTTTTTAGATGTTTCAGGACACACCGTACACTTCTCCAGTGTGGCTGTTGGCAATTTACATCCCGCCCATCAGCGTAGCAAGGCTCCCATTTCTCCAAGGCCTGTCCAGCATTTCTGGTTTTGACACTTTATTCAGCATGGCCCTTTTGACCGATGGGAAGCGAGACTTCTTTGTAGCGCTGATTTGCCTTTCCAGGTTGCTTGGTTGGCCAAAAAGGGCGTATGCGTTTTTTCCTGAATATATTCAGGAAAAAACGCATACGCCCTTTTTGGCCAAGGGCATCATTGTCGAGGTTTTGCCGCTTTTCCTGTGCTTTAAAGGCGATTCGAATCTACCTCCTGAAATCTGTTTCCTGCAATTCTGCCTTGCTTTCAAATCCTCTTCGTTGCCTTCCCTCAATATATTTGTGGACGAGAGTTATCATTTCTAAGTCTGCAGGTTTGTGAATTGCAGTGCCCCTGAGCTCCATTCTTCAACTCGCTTTCTTGGGAGCTGGCCGCAAAAGCGCAGGATTGCTTCAGGCCGTATTCTGGTTCCTGGCGGCAGGCTGAGCCTGTGGTTAATTCTTCTTCCTGATGGGAAAATAGAATGACCTGTGCCTGCCCCAACACCTAGAGCTAGTCTCTCATTGGTTCCCCCTCTTCCCGTTCATCCTCAGGACAATTAGCAACCTGTACGGAACAGGAGGATAAAGGTGCTGATTCTCCAAGGAGGGAGATTGCTAGTAAAGCGGCTGGAATGGTGAACCGGAGCACAAGGAGATGAGAAATGAGGTGCGTTTTAGAAACCTTTCCCGATCACACGGTGTACCATCTTCGGGGTTTCTCATGCATGTTTTCAATGTAGGACGATGCCCTTGAACCTGGAGATTTGGGACCCATGGGATGGGTACCACGCCGTATTACTTTAAAGGGTCTGCGTTTGCTCACCCAACCTCACCAAACCTCTCAGCCCCAAGAGTGTCCACCCTTATGTCTCAATCAGCTGTGGGTCTAGATATGGTCAATCCAGGTGGCATCACAGCCCCTGAACGAATTTTGTAAGAATTTCTCTCTCTTTCACTGTCTTTGTTTCACGGGTTTTGAAACGTAATTTATTTTTATAATGGGGTTTAGCTGCTTTTCACTGCTGTGTTTATGCCGCTTTACACCCATTTGACTCACTTACAGAGAGATATCAATACATAGGTTTTAAGATTCTTACTAGTCAGATATATTCTTGGGCGGTGAATAGGGGGTGTTGAGTCCAGTTCACTGAGCAAGGAGTAGGTCTTGTCTATTACATATTGGGTTTCTGGAACGGTATCTGAGCTAATTTGAAACCCGTGTTTTATGCATCACCCCACCTCACCTTTCCCGTTAAGCAGCCATAGTGTGTTTTCTAAACGTGTGACTCTGTTCTGTTTTGTAATTCAGTTCAAGGGTAGCGGTTTTTACATTCCCTCTATGAGTGATATCTTATGATAAGTGTCTTTTTCTGTGTGACTTATTTCACTTAGAATCGTCATACCTAAATCCACTCATCATGCTGCTACTAGCCTTATGACATTGATTTCATGGCTGAGTGATATTCCATTGTACATAAGGACCGCAACTTCTTTATCCATTCTTCTCTTTCCTGGGATATTTAAGGTGTAACGAAGTGGAGGTTCTTGTCAACAGAGCAGACCAAAACTTTGGGGTGCCTGTGTCTTGCTGATTTTTAGTTTTCCCAATTTATACGCCCATGAGAGGAAGTGCCCTATGGTCTCTAAGCTGAGTTTTTTAGATGTTTCAGGACACACCGTACACTTCTCCAGTGTGGCTGTTGGCAATTTACATCCCGCCCATCAGCGTAGCAAGGCTCCCATTTCTCCAAGGCCTGTCCAGCATTTCTGGTTTTGACACTTTATTCATCATGGCCCTTTTGACCGATGGGAAGCGAGACTTCTTTGTAGCGCTGATTTGCCTTTCCAGGTTGCTTGGTTGGCCAAAAAGGGCGTATGCGTTTTTTCCTGAATATATTCAGGAAAAAACGCATACGCCCTTTTTGGCCAAGGGCATCATTGTCGAGGTTTTGCCGCTTTTCCTGTGCTTTAAAGGCGATTCGAATCTACCTCCTGAAATCTGTTTCCTGCAATTCTGCCTTGCTTTCAAATCCTCTTCGTTGCCTTCCCTCAATATATTTGTGGACGAGAGTTATCATTTCTAAGACTGCAGGTTTGTGAATTGCAGTGCCCCTGAGCTCCATTCTTCAACTCGCTTTCTTGGGAGCTGGCCGCAAAAGCGCAGGATTGCTTCAGGCCGTATTCTGGTTCCTGGCGGCAGGCTGAGCCTGTGGTTAATTCTTCTTCCTGATGGGAAAATAGAATGACCTGTGCCTGCCCCAACACCTAGAGCTAGTCTCTCATTGGTTCCCCCTCTTCCCGTTCATCCTCAGGACAATTTGCAACCTGTACGGAACAGGAGGATAAAGGTGCTGATTCTCCAAGGAGGGAGATTGCTAGTAAAGCGGCTGGAATGGCGAACCGGAGCACAAGGAGATGAGAAATGAGGTGCGTTTTAGAAACCTTTCCCGATCACACGGTGTACCATCTTCGGGGTTCCTCATGCATGTTTTCAATGTAGGACGATGCCCTTGAACCTGGAGATTTGGGACCCATGGGATGGG
Source organism: Balaenoptera borealis (assembly GCF_965194805.1). NCBI lineage: Eukaryota > Metazoa > Chordata > Mammalia > Artiodactyla > Balaenopteridae > Balaenoptera > Balaenoptera borealis. The sequence goes on along the minus strand of NW_028123715.1, from coordinate 447,701 downwards.
TACCACGCCGTATTACTTTAAAGGGTCTGCGTTAGCTCAGCCAACCTCACCAAACCTCTCAGCCCCACGAGTGTCCACCCTTATGTCTCAATCAGCTGTGGGTCTAGATATGGTCAATCCAGGTGGCATCACAGCCCCTGAACGAATTTTGTAAGAATTTCTCTCTCTCTCACTGTCTTTGTTTCACGGGTTTTGAAAAGTAATTGATTTTTATAATGGGGTTTAGCTGCTTTTCACTGCTGTGTTTATGCCGCTTTACACCCACTTGACTCACTTACAGAGAGATATCAATACATAGGTTTTAAGATTCTTACTAGTCAGATATATTCTTGGGCGGTGAATAGGGGGTGTTGAGTCCAGTTCACTGAGCAAGGAGTAGGTCTTGTCTATTACATATTGGGTTTCTGGAACGGTATCTGAGCTAATTTGAAACCCTTGTTTTATGCATCACCCCACCTCACCTTTCCCGTTAAGCAGCCATAGTGTGTTTTCTAAACGTGTGACTCTGTTCTGTTTTGTAATTCAGTTCAAGGGTAGCGGTTTTGACATTCCCTCTATGAGTGATATCTCATGATAAGTGTCTTTTTCTGTGTGACTTATTTCACTTAGAATCGTCGTACCTAAATCCACTCATCATGCTGCTACTAGCCTTATGACGTTGATTTCATGGCTGAGTGATATTCCATTGTACATAAGGACCGCAACTTCTTTATCCATTCTTCTCTTTCCTGGGATATTTAAGGTGTAACGAAGTGGAGGTTCTTGTCAACAGAGCAGCCCAAAACTTTGGGGTGCCTGTGTCTTGCTGATTTTTAGTTTTCCCAATTTATACGCCCATGAGAGGAAGTGCCCTATGGTCTCTAAGCTGAGTTTTTTAGATGTTTCAGGACACACCGTACACTTCTCCAGTGTGGCTGTTGGCAATTTACACCCCGCCCATCAGCGTAGCAAGGCTCCCATTTCTCCAAGGCCTGTCCAGCATTTCTGGTTTTGACACTTTATTCAGCATGGCCCTTTTGACCGATGGGAAGCGAGACTTCTTTGTAGCGCTGATTTGCCTTTCCAGGTTGCTTGGTTGGCCAAAAAGGGCGTATGCGTTTTTTCCTGAATATATTCAGGAAAAAACGCATACGCCCTTTTTGGCCAAGGGCATCATTGTCGAGGTTTTGCCGCTTTTCCTGTGCTTTAAAGGCGATTCGAATCTACCTCCTGAAATCTGTTTCCTGCAATTCTGCCTTGCTTTCAAATCCTCTTCGTTGCCTTCCCTCAATATATTTGTGGACGAGAGTTATCATTTCTAAGTCTGCAGGTTTGTGAATTGCAGTGTCCCTGAGCTCCATTCTTCAACTCGCTTTCTTGGGAGCTGGCCGCAAAAGCGCAGGATTGCTTCAGGCCGTATTCTGGTTCCTGGAGGCAGGCTGAGCCTGTGGTTAATTCTTCTTCCTGATGGGAAAATAGAATGACCTGTGCCTGCCCCAACACCTAGAGCTAGTCTCTCATTGGTTCCCCCTCTTCCCGTTCATCCTCAGGACAATTAGCAACCTGTACGGAACAGGAGGATAAAGGTGCTGATTCTCCAAGGAGGGAGATTGCTAGTAAAGCGGCTGGAATGGTGAACCGGAGCACAAGGAGATGAGAAATGAGGTGCGTTTTAGCAACCTTTCCCGATCACACGGTGTACCATCTTCGGGGTTTCTCATGCATGTTTTCAATGTAGGACGATGCCCTTGAACCTGGAGATTTGGGACCCATGGGATGGGTACCACGCCGTATTACTTTAAAGGGTCTGCGTTTGCTCACCCAACCTCACCAAACCTCTCAGCCCCAAGAGTGTCCACCCTTATGTCTCAATCAGCTGTGGGTCTAGATATGGTCAATCCAGGTGGCATCACAGCCCCTGAACGAATTTTGTAAGAATTTCTCTCTCTTTCACTGTCTTTGTTTCACGGGTTTTGAAACGTAATTTATTTTTATAATGGGGTTTAGCTGCTTTTCACTGCTGTGTTTATGCCGCTTTACACCCATTTGACTCACTTACAGAGAGATATCAATACATAGGTTTTAAGATTCTTACTAGTCAGATATATTCTTGGGCGGTGAATAGGGGGTGTTGAGTCCAGTTCACTGAGCAAGGAGTAGGTCTTGTCTATTACATATTGGGTTTCTGGAACGGTATCTGAGCTAATTTGAAACCCGTGTTTTATGCATCACCCCACCTCACCTTTCCCGTTAAGCAGCCATAGTGTGTTTTCTAAACGTGTGACTCTGTTCTGTTTTGTAATTCAGTTCAAGGGTAGCGGTTTTTACATTCCCTCTATGAGTGATATCTTATGATAAGTGTCTTTTTCTGTGTGACTTATTTCACTTAGAATCGTCATATCTAAATCCACTCATCATGCTGCTACTAGCCTTATGACATTGATTTCATGGCTGAGGGATATTCCATTGTACATAAGGACCGCAACTTCTTTATCCATTCTTCTCTTTCCTGGGATATTTAAGGTGTAACGAAGTGGAGGTTCTTGTCAACAGAGCAGCCCAAAACTTTGGGGTGCCTGAGTCTTGCTGATTTTTAGTTTTCCCAATTTATACGCCCATGAGAGGAAGTGCCCTATGGTCTCTAAGCTGAGTTTTTTAGATGTTTCAGGACACACCGTACACTTCTCCAGTGTGGCTGTTGGCAATTTACATCCCGCCCATCAGCGTAGCAAGGCTCCCATTTCTCCAAGGCCTGTCCAGCATTTCTGGTTTTGACACTTTATTCAGCATGGCCCTTTTGACCGATGGGAAGCGAGACTTCTTTGTAGCGCTGATTTGCCTTTCCAGGTTGCTTGGTTGGCCAAAAAGGGCGTATGCGTTTTTTCCTGAATATATTCAGGAAAAAACGCATACGCCCTTTTTGGCCAAGGGCATCATTGTCGAGGTTTTGCCGCTTTTCCTGTGCTTTAAAGGCGATTCGAATCTACCTCCTGAAATCTGTTTCCTGCAATTCTGCCTTGCTTTCAAATCCTCTTCGTTGCCTTCCCTCAATATATTTGTGGACGAGAGTTATCATTTCTAAGACTGCAGGTTTGTGAATTGCAGTGCCCCTGAGCTCCATTCTTCAACTCGCTTTCTTGGGAGCTGGCCGCAAAAGCGCAGGATTGCTTCAGGCCGTATTCTGGTTCCTGGCGGCAGGCTGAGCCTGTGGTTAATTCTTCTTCCTGATGGGAAAATAGAATGACCTGTGCCTGCCCCAACACCTAGAGCTAGTCTCTCATTGGTTCCCCCTCTTCCCGTTCATCCTCAGGACAATTTGCAACCTGTACGGAACAGGAGGATAAAGGTGCTGATTCTCCAAGGAGGGAGATTGCTAGTAAAGCGGCTGGAATGGCGAACCGGAGCACAAGGAGATGAGAAATGAGGTGCGTTTTAGAAACCTTTCCCGATCACACGGTGTACCATCTTCGGGGTTCCTCATGCATGTTTTCAATGTAGGACGATGCCCTTGAACCTGGAGATTTGGGACCCATGGGATGGGTACCACGCCGTATTACTTTAAAGGGTCTGCGTTAGCTCAGCCAACCTCACCAAACCTCTCAGCCCCACGAGTGTCCACCCTTATGTCTCAATCAGCTGTGGGTCTAGATATGGTCAATCCAGGTGGCATCACAGCCCCTGAACGAATTTTGTAAGAATTTCTCTCTCTTTCACTGTCTTTGTTTCACGGGTTTTGAAAAGTAATTGATTTTTATAATGGGGTTTAGCTGCTTTTCACTGCTGTGTTTATGCCGCTTTACACCCACTTGACTCACTTACAGAGAGATATCAATACATAGGTTTTAAGATTCTTACTAGTCAGATATATTCTTGGGCGGTGAATAGGGGGTGTTGAGTCCAGTTCACTGAGCAAGGAGTAGGTCTTGTCTATTACATATTGGGTTTCTGGAACGGTATCTGAGCTAATTTGAAACCCTTGTTTTATGCATCACCCCACCTCACCTTTCCCGTTAAGCAGCCATAGTGTGTTTTCTAAACGTGTGACTCTGTTCTGTTTTGTAATTCAGTTCAAGGGTAGCGGTTTTGACATTCCCTCTATGAGTGATATCTCATGATAAGTGTCTTTTTCTGTGTGACTTATTTCACTTAGAATCGTCGTACCTAAATCCACTCATCATGCTGCTACTAGCCTTATGACGTTGATTTCATGGCTGAGTGATATTCCATTGTACATAAGGACCGCAACTTCTTTATCCATTCTTCTCTTTCCTGGGATATTTAAGGTGTAACGAAGTGGAGGTTCTTGTCAACAGAGCAGCCCAAAACTTTGGGGTGCCTGTGTCTTGCTGATTTTTAGTTTTCCCAATTTATACGCCCATGAGAGGAAGTGCCCTATGGTCTCTAAGCTGAGTTTTTTAGATGTTTCAGGACACACCGTACACTTCTCCAGTGTGGCTGTTGGCAATTTACATCCCGCCCATCAGCGTAGCAAGGCTCCCATTTCTCCAAGGCCTGTCCAGCATTTCTGGTTTTGACACTTTATTCAGCATGGCCCTTTTGACCGATGGGAAGCGAGACTTCTTTGTAGCGCTGATTTGCCTTTCCAGGTTGCTTGGTTGGCCAAAAAGGGCGTATGCGTTTTTTCCTGAATATATTCAGGAAAAAACGCATACGCCCTTTTTGGCCAAGGGCATCATTGTCGAGGTTTTGCCGCTTTTCCTGTGCTTTAAAGGCGATTCGAATCTACCTCCTGAAATCTGTTTCCTGCAATTCTGCCTTGCTTTCAAATCCTCTTCGTTGCCTTCCCTCAATATATTTGTGGACGAGAGTTATCATTTCTAAGTCTGCAGGTTTGTGAATTGCAGTGCCCCTGAGCTCCATTCTTCAACTCGCTTTCTTGGGAGCTGGCCGCAAAAGCGCAGGATTGCTTCAGGCCGTATTCTGGTTCCTGGCGGCAGGCTGAGCCTGTGGTTAATTCTTCTTCCTGATGGGAAAATAGAATGACCTGTGCCTGCCCCAACACCTAGAGCTAGTCTCTCATTGGTTCCCCCTCTTCCCGTTCATCCTCAGGACAATTAGCAACCTGTACGGAACAGGAGGATAAAGGTGCTGATTCTCCAAGGAGGGAGATTGCTAGTAAAGCGGCTGGAATGGTGAACCGGAGCACAAGGAGATGAGAAATGAGGTGCGTTTTAGAAACCTTTCCCGATCACACGGTGTACCATCTTCGGGGTTCCTCATGCATGTTTTCAATGTAGGACGATGCCCTTGAACCTGGAGATTTGGGACCCATGGGATGGGTACCACGCCGTATTACTTTAAAGGGTCTGCGTTTGCTCACCCAACCTCACCAAACCTCTCAGCCCCAAGAGTGTCCACCCTTATGTCTCAATCAGCTGTGGGTCTAGATATGGTCAATCCAGGTGGCATCACAGCCCCTGAACGAATTTTGTAAGAATTTCTCTCTCTTTCACTGTCTTTGTTTCACGGGTTTTGAAACGTAATTTATTTTTATAATGGGGTTTAGCTGCTTTTCACTGCTGTGTTTATGCCGCTTTACACCCATTTGACTCACTTACAGAGAGATATCAATACATAGGTTTTAAGATTCTTACTAGTCAGATATATTCTTGGGCGGTGAATAGGGGGTGTTGAGTCCAGTTCACTGAGCAAGGAGTAGGTCTTGTCTATTACATATTGGGTTTCTGGAACGGTATCTGAGCTAATTTGAAACCCGTGTTTTATGCATCACCCCACCTCACCTTTCCCGTTAAGCAGCCATAGTGTGTTTTCTAAACGTGTGACTCTGTTCTGTTTTGTAATTCAGTTCAAGGGTAGCGGTTTTTACATTCCCTCTATGAGTGATATCTTATGATAAGTGTCTTTTTCTGTGTGACTTATTTCACTTAGAATCATCATATCTAAATCCACTCATCATGCTGCTACTAGCCTTATGACATTGATTTCATGGCTGAGTGATATTCCATTGTACATAAGGACCGCAACTTCTTTATCCATTCTTCTCTTTCCTGGGATATTTAAGGTGTAACGAAGTGGAGGTTCTTGTCAACAGAGCAGCCCAAAACTTTGGGGTGCCTGTGTCTTGCTGATTTTTAGTTTTCCCAATTTATACGCCCATGAGAGGAAGTGCCCTATGGTCTCTAAGCTGAGTTTTTTAGATGTTTCAGGACACACCGTACACTTCTCCAGTGTGGCTGTTGGCAATTTACATCCCGCCCATCAGCGTAGCAAGGCTCCCATTTCTCCAAGGCCTGTCCAGCATTTCTGGTTTTGACACTTTATTCTTCATGGCCCTTTTGACCGATGGGAAGCGAGACTTCTTTGTAGCGCTGATTTGCCTTTCCAGGTTGCTTGGTTGGCCAAAAAGGGCGTATGCGTTTTTTCCTGAATATATTCAGGAAAAAACGCATACGCCCTTTTTGGCCACGGGCATCATTGTCGAGGTTTTGCCGCTTTTCCTGTGCTTTAAAGGCGATTCGAATCTACCTCCTGAAATCTGTTTCCTGAAATTCTGCCTTGCTTTCAAATCCTCTTTGTTGCCTTCCCTCAATATATTTGTGGACGAGAGTTATCATTTTTAAGTCTGCAGGTTTTTGAATTGCAGTGCCCCTGAGCTCCATTATTCAACTCGCTTTCTTGGAGAGCTGGCCTCAAAAGCGCAGGATTGCTTCAGGCCGTCTTCTGGTTCCTGGCGGCAGGCTGAGCCTGTGGTTAATTCTTCTTCCTGATGGGAAAATAGAGTGACCTGTGCCTGCCCCAACACCTAGAGCTAGTCTCTCATTGGTTCCCCCTCTTCCCGTTCATCCTCAGGACAATTAGCAACCTGTACGGAACAGGAGGATAAAGGTGCTGATTCTCCAAGGAGGGAGATTGCTAGTAAAGCGGCTGGAATGGCGAACCGGAGCACAAGGAGATGAGAAATGAGGTGCGTTTTAGAAACCTTTCCCGATCTCACGGTGTACCATCTTCGGGGTTTCTCATGCATGTTTTCAATGTAGGACGATGCCCTTGAACCTGGAGATTTGGGACCCATGGGATGGGTACCACGCCGTATTACTTTAAAGGGTCTGCGTTAGCTCAGCCAACCTCACCAAACCTCTCAGCCCCACGAGTGTCCACCCTTATGTCTCAATCAGCTGTGGGTCTAGATATGGTCAATCCAGGTGGCATCACAGCCCCTGAACGAATTTTGTAAGAATTTCTCTCTCTTTCACTGTCTTTGTTTCACGGGTTTTTTAAAGTAATTGATTTGTATAATGGGGTTTAGCTGCTTTTCACTGCTGTGTTTATGCCGCTTTACACCCACTTGACTCACTTACAGAGAGATATCAATACATAGGTTTTAAGATTCTTACTAGTCAGATATATTCTTGGGCGGTGAATAGGGGGTGTTGAGTCCAGTTCACTGAGCAAGGAGTAGGTCTTGTCTATTACATATTGGGTTTCTGGAACGGTATCTGAGCTAATTTGAAACCCTTGTTTTATGCATCACCCCACCTCACCTTTCCCGTTAAGCAGCCATAGTGTGTTTTCTAAACGTGTGACTCTGTTCTGTTTTGTAATTCAGTTCAAGGGTAGCGGTTTTGACATTCCCTCTATGAGTGATATCTCATGATAAGTGTCTTTTTCTGTGTGACTTATTTCACTTAGAATCGTCGTACCTAAATCCACTCATCATGCTGCTACTAGCCTTATGACGTTGATTTCATGGCTGAGTGATATTCCATTGTACATAAGGACCGCAACTTCTTTATCCATTCTTCTCTTTCCTGGGATATTTAAGGTGTAACGAAGTGGAGGTTCTTGTCAACAGAGCAGCCCAAAACTTTGGGGTGCCTGTGTCTTGCTGATTTTTAGTTTTCCCAATTTATACGCCCATGAGAGGAAGTGCCCTATGGTCTCTAAGCTGAGTTTTTTAGATGTTTCAGGACACACCGTACACTTCTCCAGTGTGGCTGTTGGCAATTTACATCCCGCCCATCAGCGTAGCAAGGCTCCCATTTCTCCAAGGCCTGTCCAGCATTTCTGGTTTTGACACTTTATTCAGCATGGCCCTTTTGACCGATGGGAAGCGAGACTTCTTTGTAGCGCTGATTTGCCTTTCCAGGTTGCTTGGTTGGCCAAAAAGGGCGTATGCGTTTTTTCCTGAATATATTCAGGAAAAAACGCATACGCCCTTTTTGGCCAAGGGCATCATTGTCGAGGTTTTGCCGCTTTTCCTGTGCTTTAAAGGCGATTCGAATCTACCTCCTGAAATCTGTTTCCTGCAATTCTGCCTTGCTTTCAAATCCTCTTCGTTGCCTTCCCTCAATATATTTGTGGACGAGAGTTATCATTTCTAAGACTGCAGGTTTGTGAATTGCAGTGCCCCTGAGCTCCATTCTTCAACTCGCTTTCTTGGGAGCTGGCCGCAAAAGCGCAGGATTGCTTCAGGCCGTATTCTGGTTCCTGGCGGCAGGCTGAGCCTGTGGTTAATTCTTCTTCCTGATGGGAAAATAGAATGACCTGTGCCTGCCCCAACACCTAGAGCTAGTCTCTCATTGGTTCCCCCTCTTCCCGTTCATCCTCAGGACAATTTGCAACCTGTACGGAACAGGAGGATAAAGGTGCTGATTCTCCAAGGAGGGAGATTGCTAGTAAAGCGGCTGGAATGGCGAACCGGAGCACAAGGAGATGAGAAATGAGGTGCGTTTTAGAAACCTTTCCCGATCACACGGTGTACCATCTTCGGGGTTCCTCATGCATGTTTTCAATGTAGGACGATGCCCTTGAACCTGGAGATTTGGGACCCATGGGATGGGTACCACGCCGTATTACTTTAAAGGGTCTGCGTTAGCTCAGCCAACCTCACCAAACCTCTCAGCCCCACGAGTGTCCACCCTTATGTCTCAATCAGCTGTGGGTCTAGATATGGTCAATCCAGGTGGCATCACAGCCCCTGAACGAATTTTGTAAGAATTTCTCTCTCTTTCACTGTCTTTGTTTCACGGGTTTTGAAAAGTAATTGATTTTTATAATGGGGTTTAGCTGCTTTTCACTGCTGTGTTTATGCCGCTTTACACCCACTTGACTCACTTACAGAGAGATATCAATACATAGGTTTTAAGATTCTTACTAGTCAGATATATTCTTGGGCGGTGAATAGGGGGTGTTGAGTCCAGTTCACTGAGCAAGGAGTAGGTCTTGTCTATTACATATTGGGTTTCTGGAACGGTATCTGAGCTAATTTGAAACCCTTGTTTTATGCATCACCCCACCTCACCTTTCCCGTTAAGCAGCCATAGTGTGTTTTCTAAACGTGTGACTCTGTTCTGTTTTGTAATTCAGTTCAAGGGTAGCGGTTTTGACATTCCCTCTATGAGTGATATCTCATGATAAGTGTCTTTTTCTGTGTGACTTATTTCACTTAGAATCGTCGTACCTAAATCCACTCATCATGCTGCTACTAGCCTTATGACGTTGATTTCATGGCTGAGTGATATTCCATTGTACATAAGGACCGCAACTTCTTTATCCATTCTTCTCTTTCCTGGGATATTTAAGGTGTAACGAAGTGGAGGTTCTTGTCAACAGAGCAGCCCAAAACTTTGGGGTGCCTGTGTCTTGCTGATTTTTAGTTTTCCCAATTTATACGCCCATGAGAGGAAGTGCCCTATGGTCTCTAAGCTGAGTTTTTTAGATGTTTCAGGACACACCGTACACTTCTCCAGTGTGGCTGTTGGCAATTTACATCCCGCCCATCAGCGTAGCAAGGCTCCCATTTCTCCAAGGCCTGTCCAGCATTTCTGGTTTTGACACTTTATTCAGCATGGCCCTTTTGACCGATGGGAAGCGAGACTTCTTTGTAGCGCTGATTTGCCTTTCCAGGTTGCTTGGTTGGCCAAAAAGGGCGTATGCGTTTTTTCCTGAATATATTCAGGAAAAAACGCATACGCCCTTTTTGGCCAAGGGCATCATTGTCGAGGTTTTGCCGCTTTTCCTGTGCTTTAAAGGCGATTCGAATCTACCTCCTGAAATCTGTTTCCTGCAATTCTGCCTTGCTTTCAAATCCTCTTCGTTGCCTTCCCTCAATATATTTGTGGACGAGAGTTATCATTTCTAAGTCTGCAGGTTTGTGAATTGCAGTGCCCCTGAGCTCCATTCTTCAACTCGCTTTCTTGGGAGCTGGCCGCAAAAGCACAGGATTGCTTCAGGCCGTATTCTGGTTCCTGGCGGCAGGCTGAGCCTGTGGTTAATTCTTCTTCCTGATGGGAAAATAGAATGACCTGTGCCTGCCCCAACACCTAGAGCTAGTCTCTCATTGGTTCCCCCTCTTCTCGTTCATCCTCAGGACAATTAGCAACCTGTACGGAACAGGAGGATAAAGGTGCTGATTCTCCAAGGAGGGAGATTGCTAGTAAAGCGGCTGGAATGGTGAACCGGAGCACAAGGAGATGAGAAATGAGGTGCGTTTTAGAAACCTTTCCCGATCACACGGTGTACCATCTTCGGGGTTTCTCATGCATGTTTTCAATGTAGGACGATGCCCTTGAACCTGGAGATTTGGGACCCATGGGATGGGTACCACGCCGTATTACTTTAAAGGGTCTGCGTTTGCTCACCCAACCTCACCAAACCTCTCAGCCCCAAGAGTGTCCACCCTTATGTCTCAATCAGCTGTGGGTCTAGATATGGTCAATCCAGGTGGCATCACAGCCCCTGAACGAATTTTGTAAGAATTTCTCTCTCTTTCACTGTCTTTGTTTCACGGGTTTTGAAACGTAATTTATTTTTATAATGGGGTTTAGCTGCTTTTCACTGCTGTGTTTATGCCGCTTTACACCCATTTGACTCACTTACAGAGAGATATCAATACATAGGTTTTAAGATTCTTACTAGTCAGATATATTCTTGGGCGGTGAATAGGGGGTGTTGAGTCCAGTTCACTGAGCAAGGAGTAGGTCTTGTCTATTACATATTGGGTTTCTGGAACGGTATCTGAGCTAATTTGAAACCCGTGTTTTATGCATCACCCCACCTCACCTTTCCCGTTAAGCAGCCATAGTGTGTTTTCTAAACGTGTGACTCTGTTCTGTTTTGTAATTCAGTTCAAGGGTAGCGGTTTTTACATTCCCTCTATGAGTGATATCTTATGATAAGTGTCTTTTTCTGTGTGACTTATTTCACTTAGAATCGTCATATCTAAATCCACTCATCATGCTGCTACTAGCCTTATGACATTGATTTCATGGCTGAGTGATATTCCATTGTACATAAGGACCGCAACTTCTTTATCCATTCTTCTCTTTCCTGGGATATTTAAGGTGTAACGAAGTGGAGGTTCTTGTCAACAGAGCAGCCCAAAACTTTGGGGTGCCTGTGTCTTGCTGATTTTTAGTTTTCCCAATTTATACGCCCATGAGAGGAAGTGCCCTATGGTCTCTAAGCTGAGTTTTTTAGATGTTTCAGGACACACCGTACACTTCTCCAGTGTGGCTGTTGGCAATTTACATCCCGCCCATCAGCGTAGCAAGGCTCCCATTTCTCCAAGGCCTGTCCAGCATTTCTGGTTTTGACACTTTATTCATCATGGCCCTTTTGACCGATGGGAAGCGAGACTTCTTTGTAGCGCTGATTTGCCTTTCCAGGTTGCTTGGTTGGCCAAAAAGGGCGTATGCGTTTTTTCCTGAATATATTCAGGAAAAAACGCATACGCCCTTTTTGGCCAAGGGCATCATTGTCGAGGTTTTGCCGCTTTTCCTGTGCTTTAAAGGCGATTCGAATCTACCTCCTGAAATCTGTTTCCTGCAATTCTGCCTTGCTTTCAAATCCTCTTTGTTGCCTTCCCTCAATATATTTGTGGACGAGAGTTATCATTTTTAAGTCTGCAGGTTTGTGAATTGCAGTGCCCCTGAGCTCCATTCTTCAACTCGCTTTCTTGGAGAGCTGGCCTCAAAAGCGCAGGATTGCTTCAGGCCGTCTTCTGGTTCCTGGCGGCAGTCTGAGCCTGTGGTTAATTCTTCTTCCTGATGGGAAAATAGAGTGACCTGTGCCTGCCCCAACACCTAGAGCTAGTCTCTCATTGGTTCCCCCTCTTCCCGTTCATCCTCAGGACAATTAGCAACCTGTACGGAACAGGAGGATAAAGGTGCTGATTCTCCAAGGAGGGAGATTGCTAGTAAAGCGGCTGGAATGGCGAACCGGAGCACAAGGAGATGAGAAATGAGGTGCGTTTTAGAAACCTTTCCCGATCACACGGTGTACCATCTTCGGGGTTTCTCATGCATGTTTTCAATGTAGGACGATGCCCTTGAACCTGGAGATTTGGGACCCATGGGATGGGTACCACGCCGTATTACTTTAAAGGGTCTGCGTTAGCTCAGCCAACCTCACCAAACCTCTCAGCCCCACGAGTGTCCACCCTTATGTCTCAATCAGCTGTGGGTCTAGATATGGTCAATCCAGGTGGCATCACAGCCCCTGAACGAATTTTGTAAGAATTTCTCTCTCTTTCACTGTCTTTGTTTCACGGGTTTTTTAAAGTAATTGATTTGTATAATGGGGTTTAGCTGCTTTTCACTGCTGTGTTTATGCCGCTTTACACCCACTTGACTCACTTACAGAGAGATATCAATACATAGGTTTTAAGATTCTTACTAGTCAGATATATTCTTGGGCGGTGAATAGGGGGTGTTGAGTCCAGTTCACTGAGCAAGGAGTAGGTCTTGTCTATTACATATTGGGTTTCTGGAACGGTATCTGAGCTAATTTGAAACCCTTGTTTTATGCATCACCCCACCTCACCTTTCCCGTTAAGCAGCCATAGTGTGTTTTCTAAACGTGTGACTCTGTTCTGTTTTGTAATTCAGTTCAAGGGTAGCGGTTTTGACATTCCCTCTATGAGTGATATCTCATGATAAGTGTCTTTTTCTGTGTGACTTATTTCACTTAGAATCGTCGTACCTAAATCCACTCATCATGCTGCTACTAGCCTTATGACGTTGATTTCATGGCTGAGTGATATTCCATTGTACATAAGGACCGCAACTTCTTTATCCATTCTTCTCTTTCCTGGGATATTTAAGGTGTAACGAAGTGGAGGTTCTTGTCAACAGAGCAGCCCAAAACTTTGGGGTGCCTGTGTCTTGCTGATTTTTAGTTTTCCCAATTTATACGCCCATGAGAGGAAGTGCCCTATGGTCTCTAAGCTGAGTTTTTTAGATGTTTCAGGACACACCGTACACTTCTCCAGTGTGGCTGTTGGCAATTTACATCCCGCCCATCAGCGTAGCAAGGCTCCCATTTCTCCAAGGCCTGTCCAGCATTTCTGGTTTTGACACTTTATTCAGCATGGCCCTTTTGACCGATGGGAAGCGAGACTTCTTTGTAGCGCTGATTTGCCTTTCCAGGTTGCTTGGTTGGCCAAAAAGGGCGTATGCGTTTTTTCCTGAATATATTCAGGAAAAAACGCATACGCCCTTTTTGGCCAAGGGCATCATTGTCGAGGTTTTGCCGCTTTTCCTGTGCTTTAAAGGCGATTCGAATCTACCTCCTGAAATCTGTTTCCTGCAATTCTGCCTTGCTTTCAAATCCTCTTCGTTGCCTTCCCTCAATATATTTGTGGACGAGAGTTATCATTTCTAAGACTGCAGGTTTGTGAATTGCAGTGCCCCTGAGCTCCATTCTTCAACTCGCTTTCTTGGGAGCTGGCCGCAAAAGCGCAGGATTGCTTCAGGCCGTATTCTGGTTCCTGGCGGCAGGCTGAGCCTGTGGTTAATTCTTCTTCCTGATGGGAAAATAGAATGACCTGTGCCTGCCCCAACACCTAGAGCTAGTCTCTCATTGGTTCCCCCTCTTCCCGTTCATCCTCAGGACAATTAGCAACCTGTACGGAACAGGAGGATAAAGGTGCTGATTCTCCAAGGAGGGAGATTGCTAGTAAAGCGGCTGGAATGGCGAACCGGAGCACAAGGAGATGAGAAATGAGGTGCGTTTTAGAAACCTTTCCCGATCACACGGTGTACCATCTTCGGGGTTCCTCATGCATGTTTTCAATGTAGGACGATGCCCTTGAACCTGGAGATTTGGGACCCATGGGATGGGTACCACGCCGTATTACTTTAAAGGGTCTGCGTTAGCTCAGCCAACCTCACCAAACCTCTCAGCCCCACGAGTGTCCACCCTTATGTCTCAATCAGCTGTGGGTCTAGATATGGTCAATCCAGGTGGCATCACAGCCCCTGAACGAATTTTGTAAGAATTTCTCTCTCTTTCACTGTCTTTGTTTCACGGGTTTTGAAAAGTAATTGATTTTTATAATGGGGTTTAGCTGCTTTTCACTGCTGTGTTTATGCCGCTTTACACCCACTTGACTCACTTACAGAGAGATATCAATACATAGGTTTTAAGATTCTTACTAGTCAGATATATTCTTGGGCGGTGAATAGGGGGTGTTGAGTCCAGTTCACTGAGCAAGGAGTAGGTCTTGTCTATTACATATTGGGTTTCTGGAACGGTATCTGAGCTAATTTGAAACCCTTGTTTTATGCATCACCCCACCTCACCTTTCCCGTTAAGCAGCCATAGTGTGTTTTCTAAACGTGTGACTCTGTTCTGTTTTGTAATTCAGTTCAAGGGTAGCGGTTTTGACATTCCCTCTATGAGTGATATCTCATGATAAGTGTCTTTTTCTGTGTGACTTATTTCACTTAGAATCGTCGTACCTAAATCCACTCATCATGCTGCTACTAGCCTTATGACGTTGATTTCATGGCTGAGTGATATTCCATTGTACATAAGGACCGCAACTTCTTTATCCATTCTTCTCTTTCCTGGGATATTTAAGGTGTAACGAAGTGGAGGTTCTTGTCAACAGAGCAGCCCAAAACTTTGGGGTGCCTGTGTCTTGCTGATTTTTAGTTTTCCCAATTTATACGCCCATGAGAGGAAGTGCCCTATGGTCTCTAAGCTGAGTTTTTTAGATGTTTCAGGACACACCGTACACTTCTCCAGTGTGGCTGTTGGCAATTTACATCCCGCCCATCAGCGTAGCAAGGCTCCCATTTCTCCAAGGCCTGTCCAGCATTTCTGGTTTTGACACTTTATTCAGCATGGCCCTTTTGACCGATGGGAAGCGAGACTTCTTTGTAGCGCTGATTTGCCTTTCCAGGTTGCTTGGTTGGCCAAAAAGGGCGTATGCGTTTTTTCCTGAATATATTCAGGAAAAAACGCATACGCCCTTTTTGCCCAAGGGCATCATTGTCGAGGTTTTGCCGCTTTTCCTGTGCTTTAAAGGCGATTCGAATCTACCTCCTGAAATCTGTTTCCTGCAATTCTGCCTTGCTTTCAAATCCTCTTCGTTGCCTTCCCTCAATATATTTGTGGACGAGAGTTATCATTTCTAAGTCTGCAGGTTTGTGAATTGCAGTGCCCCTGAGCTCCATTCTTCAACTCGCTTTCTTGGGAGCTGGCCGCAAAAGCGCAGGATTGCTTCAGGCCGTATTCTGGTTAATGGCGGCAGGCTGAGCCTGTGGTTAATTCTTCTTCCTGATGGGAAAATAGAGTGACCTGTGCCTGTCCCAACACCTAGAGCTAGTCTCTCATTGGTTCCCCCTCTTCCCGTTCATCCTCAGGACAAATTGCAACCTGTACGGAACAGGAGGATAAAGGTGCTGATTCTCCAAGGAGGGAGATTGCTAGTAAAGCGGCTGGAATGGTGAACCGGAGCACAAGGAGATGAGAAATGAGGTGCGTTTTAGCAACCTTTCCCGATCACACGGTGTACCATCTTCGGGGTTTCTCATGCATGTTTTCAATGTAGGACGATGCCCTTGAACCTGGAGATTTGGGACCCATGGGATGGGTACCACGCCGTATTACTTTAAAGGGTCTGCGTTTGCTCACCAAACCTCACCAAACCTCTCAGCCCCAAGAGTGTCCACCCTTATGTCTCAATCAGCTGTGGGTCTAGATATGGTCAATCCAGGTGGCATCACAGCCCCTGAACGAATTTTGTAAGAATTTCTCTCTCTTTCACTGTCTTTGTTTCACGGGTTTTTTAAAGTAATTGATTTTTATAATGGGGTTTAGCTGCTTTTCACTGCTGTGTTTATGCCGCTTTACACCCACTTGACTCACTTACAGAGAGATATCAATACATAGGTTTTAAGATTCTTACTAGTCAGATATATTCTTGGGTGGTGAATTGGGGGTGTTGAGTCCAGTTCACTGAGCAAGGAGTAGGTCTTGTCTATTACATATTGGGTTTATGGAACGGTATCTGAGCTAATTTGAAACCCTTGTTTTATGCATCACCCCACCTCACCTTTCCCGTTAAGCAGCCATAGTGTGTTTTCTAAACGTGTGACTCTGTTCTGTTTTGTAATTCAGTTCAAGGGTAGCGGTTTTGACATTCCCTCTATAAGTGATATCTCATGATAAGTGTCTTTTTCTGTGTGACTTATTTCACTTAGAATCGTCGTACCTAAATCCACTCATCATGCTGCTACTAGCCTTATGACGTTGATTTCATGGCTGAGTGATATTCCATTGTACATAAGGACCACAACTTCTTTATCCATTCTTCTCTTTCCTGGGATATTTAAGGTGTAACGAAGTGGAGGTTCTTGTCAACAGAGCAGCCCAAAACTTTGGGGTGCCTGTGTCTTGCTGATTTTTAGTTTTCCCAATTTATACGCCCATGAGAGGAAGTGCCCTATGGTCTCTAAGCTGAGTTTTTTAGATGTTTCAGGACACACCGTACACTTCTCCAGAGTGGCTGTTAGCAATTTACATCCCGCCCGTCAGCGTAGCAAGGCTCCCATTTCTCCATGGCCTGTCCTGCATTTCTGGTTTTGACACTTTATTCAGCATGGCCCTTTTGACCGATGGGAAGCGAGACTTCTTTGTAGCGCTGATTTGCCTTTCCAGGTTGCTTGGTTGGCCAAAAAGGGCGTATGCGTTTTTTCCTTAATATATTCAGGAAAAACGCATACGCCCTTTTTGGCCAAGGGCATCATTGTCGAGGTTTTGCCGCTTTTCCTGTGCTTTAAAGGCGATTCGAATCTACCTCCTGAAATCTGTTTCCTGCAATTCTGCCTTGCTTTCAAATCCTCTTCGTTGCCTTCCCTCAATATATTTGTGGATGAGAGTTATCATTTCTAAGTCTGCAGGTTTGTGAATTGCAGTGCCCCTGAGCTCCATTATTCAACTCGCTTTCTTGGGAGCTGGCCGCAAAAGCGCAGGATTGCTTCAGACCGTCTTCTGGTTCCTGGCGGCAGGCTGAGCCTGTGGTTAATTCTTCTTCCTGATGGGAAAATAGAGTGACCTGTGCCTGCCCCAACACCTAGAGCTAGTCTCTCATTGGTTCCCCCTCTTCCCGTTCATCCTCAGGACAAATTGCAACCTGTACGGAACAGGAGGATAAAGGTGCTGATTCTCCAAGGAGGGAGATTGCTAGTAAAGCGGCTGGAATGGTGAACCGGAGCACAAGGAGATGAGAAATGAGGTGCGTTTTAGCAACCTTTCCCGATCACACGGTGTACCATCTTCGGGGTTTCTCATGCATGTTTTCAATGTAGGACGATGCCCTTGAACCTGGAGATTTGGGACCCATGGGATGGGTACCACGCCGTATTACTTTAAAGGGTCTGCGTTTGCTCACCAAACCTCACCAAACCTCTCAGCCCCAAGAGTGTCCACCCTTATGTCTCAATCAGCTGTGGGTCTAGATATGGTCAATCCAGGTGGCATCACAGCCCCTGAACGAATTTTGTAAGAATTTCTCTCTCTTTCACTGTCTTTGTTTCACGGGTTTTTTAAAGTAATTGATTTTTATAATGGGGTTTAGCTGCTTTTCACTGCTGTGTTTATGCCGCTTTACACCCACTTGACTCACTTACAGAGAGATATCAATACATAGGTTTTAAGATTCTTACTAGTCAGATATATTCTTGGGTGGTGAATTGGGGGTGTTGAGTCCAGTTCACTGAGCAAGGAGTAGGTCTTGTCTATTACATATTGGGTTTATGGAACGGTATCTGAGCTAATTTGAAACCCTTGTTTTATGCATCACCCCACCTCACCTTTCCCGTTAAGCAGCCATAGTGTGTTTTCTAAACGTGTGACTCTGTTCTGTTTTGTAATTCAGTTCAAGGGTAGCGGTTTTGACATTCCCTCTATAAGTGATATCTCATGATAAGTGTCTTTTTCTGTGTGACTTATTTCACTTAGAATCGTCGTACCTAAATCCACTCATCATGCTGCTACTAGCCTTATGACGTTGATTTCATGGCTGAGTGATATTCCATTGTACATAAGGACCACAACTTCTTTATCCATTCTTCTCTTTCCTGGGATATTTAAGGTGTAACGAAGTGGAGGTTCTTGTCAACAGAGCAGCCCAAAACTTTGGGGTGCCTGTGTCTTGCTGATTTTTAGTTTTCCCAATTTATACGCCCATGAGAGGAAGTGCCCTATGGTCTCTAAGCTGAGTTTTTTAGATGTTTCAGGACACACCGTACACTTCTCCAGAGTGGCTGTTAGCAATTTACATCCCGCCCGTCAGCGTAGCAAGGCTCCCATTTCTCCATGGCCTGTCCTGCATTTCTGGTTTTGACACTTTATTCAGCATGGCCCTTTTGACCGATGGGAAGCGAGACTTCTTTGTAGCGCTGATTTGCCTTTCCAGGTTGCTTGGTTGGCCAAAAAGGGCGTATGCGTTTTTTCCTGAATATATTCAGGAAAAACGCATACGCCCTTTTTGGCCAAGGGCATCATTGTCGAGGTTTTGCCGCTTTTCCTGTGCTTTAAAGGCGATTCGAATCTACCTCCTGAAATCTGTTTCCTGCAATTCTGCCTTGCTTTCAAATCCTCTTCGTTGCCTTCCCTCAATATATTTGTGGATGAGAGTTATCATTTCTAAGTCTGCAGGTTTGTGAATTGCAGTGCCCCTGAGCTCCATTATTCAACTCGCTTTCTTGGGAGCTGGCCGCAAAAGCGCAGGATTGCTTCAGACCGTCTTCTGGTTCCTGGCGGCAGGCTGAGCCTGTGGTTAATTCTTCTTCCTGATGGGAAAATAGAGTGACCTGTGCCTGCCCCAACACCTAGAGCTAGTCTCTCATTGGTTCCCCCTCTTCCCGTTCATCCTCAGGACAAATTGCAACCTGTACGGAACAGGAGGATAAAGGTGCTGATTCTCCAAGGAGGGAGATTGCTAGTAAAGCGGCTGGAATGGTGAACCGGAGCACAAGGAGATGAGAAATGAGGTGCGTTTTAGCAACCTTTCCCGATCACACGGTGTACCATCTTCGGGGTTTCTCATGCATGTTTTCAATGTAGGACGATGCCCTTGAACCTGGAGATTTGGGACCCATGGGATGGGTACCACGCCGTATTACTTTAAAGGGTCTGCGTTTGCTCACCAAACCTCACCAAACCTCTCAGCCCCAAGAGTGTCCACCCTTATGTCTCAATCAGCTGTGGGTCTAGATATGGTCAATCCAGGTGGCATCACAGCCCCTGAACGAATTTTGTAAGAATTTCTCTCTCTTTCACTGTCTTTGTTTCACGGGTTTTTTAAAGTAATTGATTTTTATAATGGGGTTTAGCTGCTTTTCACTGCTGTGTTTATGCCGCTTTACACCCACTTGACTCACTTACAGAGAGATATCAATACATAGGTTTTAAGATTCTTACTAGTCAGATATATTCTTGGGTGGTGAATAGGGGGTGTTGAGTCCAGTTCACTGAGCAAGGAGTAGGTCTTGTCTATTACATATTGGGTTTATGGAACGGTATCTGAGCTAATTTGAAACCCTTGTTTTATGCATCACCCCACCTCACCTTTCCCGTTAAGCAGCCATAGTGTGTTTTCTAAACGTGTGACTCTGTTCTGTTTTGTAATTCAGTTCAAGGGTAGCGGTTTTGACATTCCCTCTATAAGTGATATCTCATGATAAGTGTCTTTTTCTGTGTGACTTATTTCACTTAGAATCGTCGTACCTAAATCCACTCATCATGCTGCTACTAGCCTTATGACGTTGATTTCATGGCTGAGTGATATTCCATTGTACATAAGGACCACAACTTCTTTATCCATTCTTCTCTTTCCTGGGATATTTAAGGTGTAAAGAAGTGGAGGTTCTTGTCAACAGAGCAGCCCAAAACTTTGGGGTGCCTGTGTCTTGCTGATTTTTAGTTTTCCCAATTTATACGCCCATGAGAGGAAGTGCCCTATGGTCTCTAAGCTGAGTTTTTTAGATGTTTCAGGACACACCGTACACTTCTCCAGAGTGGCTGTTAGCAATTTACATCCCGCCCGTCAGCGTAGCAAGGCTCCCATTTCTCCATGGCCTGTCCTGCATTTCTGGTTTTGACACTTTATTCAGCATGGCCCTTTTGACCGATGGGAAGCGAGACTTCTTTGTAGCGCTGATTTGCCTTTCCAGGTTGCTTGGTTGGCCAAAAAGGGCGTATGCGTTTTTTCCTGAATATATTCAGGAAAAACGCATACGCCCTTTTTGGCCAAGGGCATCATTGTCGAGGTTTTGCCGCTTTTCCTGTGCTTTAAAGGCGATTCGAATCTACCTCCTGAAATCTGTTTCCTGCAATTCTGCCTTGCTTTCAAATCCTCTTCGTTGCCTTCCCTCAATATATTTGTGGATGAGAGTTATCATTTCTAAGTCTGCAGGTTTGTGAATTGCAGTGCCCCTGAGCTCCATTATTCAACTCGCTTTCTTGGGAGCTGGCCGCAAAAGCGCAGGATTGCTTCAGACCGTCTTCTGGTTCCTGGCGGCAGGCTGAGCCTGTGGTTAATTCTTCTTCCTGATGGGAAAATAGAGTGACCTGTGCCTGCCCCAACACCTAGAGCTAGTCTCTCATTGGTTCCCCCTCTTCCCGTTCATCCTCAGGACAAATTGCAACCTGTACGGAACAGGAGGATAAAGGTGCTGATTCTCCAAGGAGGGAGATTGCTAGTAAAGCGGCTGGAATGGTGAACCGGAGCACAAGGAGATGAGAAATGAGGTGCGTTTTAGCAACCTTTCCCGATCACACGGTGTACCATCTTCGGGGTTTCTCATGCATGTTTTCAATGTAGGACGATGCCCTTGAACCTGGAGATTTGGGACCCATGGGATGGGTACCACGCCGTATTACTTTAAAGGGTCTGCGTTTGCTCACCAAACCTCACCAAACCTCTCAGCCCCAAGAGTGTCCACCCTTATGTCTCAATCAGCTGTGGGTCTAGATATGGTCAATCCAGGTGGCATCACAGCCCCTGAACGAATTTTGTAAGAATTTCTCTCTCTTTCACTGTCTTTGTTTCACGGGTTTTGAAAAGTAATTGATTCTTATAATGGGGTTTAGCTGCTTTTCACTGCTGTGTTTATGCTGCTTTACACCCACTTGACTCACTTACAGAGAATTATCAATACATAGGTTTTAAGATTCTTACTAGTCAGATATATTCTTGGGCGGTGAATAGGGGGTGTTGAGTCCAGTTCACTGAGCAAGGAGTAGGTCTTGTCTATTACATATTTGGTTTCTGGAACGGTATCTGAGCTAATTTGAAACCCTTGTTTTATGCATCACCCCACCTCACCTTTCCCGTTAAGCAGCCATAGTGTGTTTTCTAAACGTGTGACTCTGTTCTGTTTTGTAATTCAGTTCAAGGGTAGCGGTTTTTAGATTCCCTCTGTAAGTGATATCTTATGATAAGTGTCTTTTTCTGTGTGACTTATTTCACTTAGAATCGTCATACCTAAATCCACTCATCATGCTGCTACTAGCCTTATGACATTGATTTCATGGCTGAGTGATATTCCATTGTACATAAGGACCGCAACTTCTTTATCCATTCTTCTCTTTCCTGGGATATTTAAGGTGTAACGAAGTGGAGGTTCTTGTCAACAGAGTAGCCCAAAACTTTGGGGTGCCTGTGTCTTGCTGATTTTTAGTTTTCCCAATTTATACGCCCATGAGAGGAAGTGCCCTATGGTCTCTAAGCTGAGTTTTTTAGATGTTTCAGGACACACCGTACACTTCTCCAGAGTGGCTATTAGCAATTTACATCCCGCCCGTCAGCGTAGCAAGGCTCCCATTTCTCCATGGCCTGTCCTGCATTTCTGGTTTTGACACTTTATTCAGCATGGCCCTTTTGACCGATGGGAAGCGAGACTTCTTTGTAGCGCTGATTTGCCTTTCCAGGTTGCTTGGTTGGCCAAAAAGGGCGTATGCGTTTTTTCCTGAATATATTCAGGAAAAACGCATACGCCCTTTTTGGCCAAGGGCATCATTGTCGAGGTTTTGCCGCTTTTCCTGTGCTTTAAAGGCGATTCGAATCTACCTCCTGAAATCTGTTTCCTGCAATTCTGCCTTGCTTTCAAATCCTCTTCGTTGCCTTCCCTCAATATATTTGTGGACGAGAGTTATCATTTCTAAGTCTGCAGGTTTGTGAATTGCAGTGCCCCTGAGCTCCATTCTTCAACTCGCTTTCTTGGGAGCTGGCCGCAAAAGCGCAGGATTGCTTCAGGCCGTATTCTGGTTCCTGGCGGCAGGCTGAGCCTGTGGTTAATTCTTCTTCCTGATGGGAAAATAGAATGACCTGTGCCTGCCCCAACACCTAGAGCTAGTCTCTCATTGGTTCCCCCTCTTCCCGTTCATCCTCAGGACAATTAGCAACCTGTACGGAACAGGAGGATAAAGGTGCTGATTCTCCAAGGAGGGAGATTGCTAGTAAAGCGGCTGGAATGGTGAACCGGAGCACAAGGAGATGAGAAATGAGGTGCGTTTTAGAAACCTTTCCCGATCACACGGTGTACCATCTTCGGGGTTTCTCATGCATGTTTTCAATGTAGGACGATGCCCTTGAACCTGGAGATTTGGGACCCATGGGATGGGTACCACTCCGTATTACTTTAAAGGGTCTGCGTTAGCTCAGCCAACCTCACCAAACCTCTCAGCCCCACGAGTGTCCACCCTTATGTCTCAATCAGCTGTGGGTCTAGATATGGTCAATCCAGGTGGCATCACAGCCCCTGAACGAATTTTGTAAGAATTTCTCTCTCTTTCACTGTCTTTGTTTCACGGGTTTTGAAAAGTAATTGATTTTTATAATGGGGTTTAGCTGCTTTTCACTGCTGTGTTTATGCCGCTTTACACCCACTTGACTCACTTACAGAGAGATATCAATACATAGGTTTTAAGATTCTTACTAGTCAGATATATTCTTGGGCGGTGAATAGGGGGTGTTGAGTCCAGTTCACTGAGCAAGGAGTAGGTCTTGTCTATTACATATTGGGTTTCTGGAACGGTATCTGAGCTAATTTGAAACCCTTGTTTTATGCATCACCCCACCTCACCTTTCCCGTTAAGCAGCCATAGTGTGTTTTCTAAACGTGTGACTCTGTTCTGTTTTGTAATTCAGTTCAAGGGTAGCGGTTTTGACATTCCCTCTATGAGTGATATCTCATGATAAGTGTCTTTTTCTGTGTGACTTATTTCACTTAGAATCGTCGTACCTAAATCCACTCATCATGCTGCTACTAGCCTTATGACGTTGATTTCATGGCTGAGTGATATTCCATTGTACATAAGGACCACAACTTCTTTATCCATTCTTCTCTTTCCTGGGATATTTAAGGTGTAACGAAGTGGAGGTTCTTGTCAACAGAGCAGCCCAAAACTTTGGGGTGCCTGTGTCTTGCTGATTTTTAGTTTTCCCAATTTATACGCCCATGAGAGGAAGTGCCCTATGGTCTCTAAGCTGAGTTTTTTAGATGTTTCAGGACACACCGTACACTTCTCCAGTGTGGCTGTTGGCAATTTACACCCCGCCCATCAGCGTAGCAAGGCTCCCATTTCTCCAAGGCCTGTCCAGCATTTCTGGTTTTGACACTTTATTCAGCATGGCCCTTTTGACCGATGGGAAGCGAGACTTCTTTGTAGCGCTGATTTGCCTTTCCAGGTTGCTTGGTTGGCCAAAAAGGGCGTATGCGTTTTTTCCTGAATATATTCAGGAAAAAACGCATACGCCCTTTTTGGCCAAGGGCATCATTGTCGAGGTTTTGCCGCTTTTCCTGTGCTTTAAAGGCGATTCGAATCTACCTCCTGAAATCTGTTTCCTGCAATTCTGCCTTGCTTTCAAATCCTCTTCGTTGCCTTCCCTCAATATATTTGTGGACGAGAGTTATCATTTCTAAGTCTGCAGGTTTGTGAATTGCAGTGTCCCTGAGCTCCATTCTTCAACTCGCTTTCTTGGGAGCTGGCCGCAAAAGCGCAGGATTGCTTCAGGCCGTATTCTGGTTCCTGGAGGCAGGCTGAGCCTGTGGTTAATTCTTCTTCCTGATGGGAAAATAGAATGACCTGTGCCTGCCCCAACACCTAGAGCTAGTCTCTCATTGGTTCCCCCTCTTCCCGTTCATCCTCAGGACAATTAGCAACCTGTACGGAACAGGAGGATAAAGGTGCTGATTCTCCAAGGAGGGAGATTGCTAGTAAAGCGGCTGGAATGGTGAACCGGAGCACAAGGAGATGAGAAATGAGGTGCGTTTTAGCAACCTTTCCCGATCACACGGTGTACCATCTTCGGGGTTTCTCATGCATGTTTTCAATGTAGGACGATGCCCTTGAACCTGGAGATTTGGGACCCATGGGATGGGTACCACGCCGTATTACTTTAAAGGGTCTGCGTTTGCTCACCCAACCTCACCAAACCTCTCAGCCCCAAGAGTGTCCACCCTTATGTCTCAATCAGCTGTGGGTCTAGATATGGTCAATCCAGGTGGCATCACAGCCCCTGAACGAATTTTGTAAGAATTTCTCTCTCTTTCACTGTCTTTGTTTCACGGGTTTTGAAACGTAATTTATTTTTATAATGGGGTTTAGCTGCTTTTCACTGCTGTGTTTATGCCGCTTTACACCCATTTGACTCACTTACAGAGAGATATCAATACATAGGTTTTAAGATTCTTACTAGTCAGATATATTCTTGGGCGGTGAATAGGGGGTGTTGAGTCCAGTTCACTGAGCAAGGAGTAGGTCTTGTCTATTACATATTGGGTTTCTGGAACGGTATCTGAGCTAATTTGAAACCCGTGTTTTATGCATCACCCCACCTCACCTTTCCCGTTAAGCAGCCATAGTGTGTTTTCTAAACGTGTGACTCTGTTCTGTTTTGTAATTCAGTTCAAGGGTAGCGGTTTTTACATTCCCTCTATGAGTGATATCTTATGATAAGTGTCTTTTTCTGTGTGACTTATTTCACTTAGAATCGTCATATCTAAATCCACTCATCATGCTGCTACTAGCCTTATGACATTGATTTCATGGCTGAGGGATATTCCATTGTACATAAGGACCGCAACTTCTTTATCCATTCTTCTCTTTCCTGGGATATTTAAGGTGTAACGAAGTGGAGGTTCTTGTCAACAGAGCAGCCCAAAACTTTGGGGTGCCTGAGTCTTGCTGATTTTTAATTTTCCCAATTTATACGCCCATGAGAGGAAGTGCCCTATGGTCTCTAAGCTGAGTTTTTTAGATGTTTCAGGACACACCGTACACTTCTCCAGTGTGGCTGTTGGCAATTTACATCCCGCCCATCAGCGTAGCAAGGCTCCCATTTCTCCAAGGCCTGTCCAGCATTTCTGGTTTTGACACTTTATTCAGCATGGCCCTTTTGACCGATGGGAAGCGAGACTTCTTTGTAGCGCTGATTTGCCTTTCCAGGTTGCTTGGTTGGCCAAAAAGGGCGTATGCGTTTTTTCCTGAATATATTCAGGAAAAAACGCATACGCCCTTTTTGGCCAAGGGCATCATTGTCGAGGTTTTGCCGCTTTTCCTGTGCTTTAAAGGCGATTCGAATCTACCTCCTGAAATCTGTTTCCTGCAATTCTGCCTTGCTTTCAAATCCTCTTCGTTGCCTTCCCTCAATATATTTGTGGACGAGAGTTATCATTTCTAAGACTGCAGGTTTGTGAATTGCAGTGCCCCTGAGCTCCATTCTTCAACTCGCTTTCTTGGGAGCTGGCCGCAAAAGCGCAGGATTGCTTCAGGCCGTCTTCTGGTTCCTGGCGGCAGGCTGAGCCTGTGGTTAATTCTTCTTCCTGATGGGAAAATAGAATGACCTGTGCCTGCCCCAACACCTAGAGCTAGTCTCTCATTGGTTCCCCCTCTTCCCGTTCATCCTCAGGACAATTTGCAACCTGTACGGAACAGGAGGATAAAGGTGCTGATTCTCCAAGGAGGGAGATTGCTAGTAAAGCGGCTGGAATGGCGAACCGGAGCACAAGGAGATGAGAAATGAGGTGCGTTTTAGAAACCTTTCCCGATCACACGGTGTACCATCTTCGGGGTTCCTCATGCATGTTTTCAATGTAGGACGATGCCCTTGAACCTGGAGATTTGGGACCCATGGGATGGGTACCACGCCGTATTACTTTAAAGGGTCTGCGTTAGCTCAGCCAACCTCACCAAACCTCTCAGCCCCACGAGTGTCCACCCTTATGTCTCAATCAGCTGTGGGTCTAGATATGGTCAATCCAGGTGGCATCACAGCCCCTGAACGAATTTTGTAAGAATTTCTCTCTCTTTCACTGTCTTTGTTTCACGGGTTTTGAAAAGTAATTGATTTTTATAATGGGGTTTAGCTGCTTTTCACTGCTGTGTTTATGCCGCTTTACACCCACTTGACTCACTTACAGAGAGATATCAATACATAGGTTTTAAGATTCTTACTAGTCAGATATATTCTTGGGCGGTGAATAGGGGGTGTTGAGTCCAGTTCACTGAGCAAGGAGTAGGTCTTGTCTATTACATATTGGGTTTCTGGAACGGTATCTGAGCTAATTTGAAACCCTTGTTTTATGCATCACCCCACCTCACCTTTCCCGTTAAGCAGCCATAGTGTGTTTTCTAAACGTGTGACTCTGTTCTGTTTTGTAATTCAGTTCAAGGGTAGCGGTTTTGACATTCCCTCTATGAGTGATATCTCATGATAAGTGTCTTTTTCTGTGTGACTTATTTCACTTAGAATCGTCGTACCTAAATCCACTCATCATGCTGCTACTAGCCTTATGACGTTGATTTCATGGCTGAGTGATATTCCATTGTACATAAGGACCGCAACTTCTTTATCCATTCTTCTCTTTCCTGGGATATTTAAGGTGTAACGAAGTGGAGGTTCTTGTCAACAGAGCAGCCCAAAACTTTGGGGTGCCTGTGTCTTGCTGATTTTTAGTTTTCCCAATTTATACGCCCATGAGAGGAAGTGCCCTATGGTCTCTAAGCTGAGTTTTTTAGATGTTTCAGGACACACCGTACACTTCTCCAGTGTGGCTGTTGGCAATTTACATCCCGCCCATCAGCGTAGCAAGGCTCCCATTTCTCCAAGGCCTGTCCAGCATTTCTGGTTTTGACACTTTATTCAGCATGGCCCTTTTGACCGATGGGAAGCGAGACTTCTTTGTAGCGCTGATTTGCCTTTCCAGGTTGCTTGGTTGGCCAAAAAGGGCGTATGCGTTTTTTCCTGAATATATTCAGGAAAAAACGCATACGCCCTTTTTGGCCAAGGGCATCATTGTCGAGGTTTTGCCGCTTTTCCTGTGCTTTAAAGGCGATTCGAATCTACCTCCTGAAATCTGTTTCCTGCAATTCTGCCTTGCTTTCAAATCCTCTTCGTTGCCTTCCCTCAATATATTTGTGGACGAGAGTTATCATTTCTAAGTCTGCAGGTTTGTGAATTGCAGTGCCCCTGAGCTCCATTCTTCAACTCGCTTTCTTGGGAGCTGGCCGCAAAAGCGCAGGATTGCTTCAGGCCGTATTCTGGTTCCTGGCGGCAGGCTGAGCCTGTGGTTAATTCTTCTTCCTGATGGGAAAATAGAATGACCTGTGCCTGCCCCAACACCTAGAGCTAGTCTCTCATTGGTTCCCCCTCTTCCCGTTCATCCTCAGGACAATTAGCAACCTGTACGGAACAGGAGGATAAAGGTGCTGATTCTCCAAGGAGGGAGATTGCTAGTAAAGCGGCTGGAATGGTGAACCGGAGCACAAGGAGATGAGAAATGAGGTGCGTTTTAGAAACCTTTCCCGATCACACGGTGTACCATCTTCGGGGTTTCTCATGCATGTTTTCAATGTAGGACGATGCCCTTGAACCTGGAGATTTGGGACCCATGGGATGGGTACCACGCCGTATTACTTTAAAGGGTCTGCGTTTGCTCACCCAACCTCACCAAACCTCTCAGCCCCAAGAGTGTCCACCCTTATGTCTCAATCAGCTGTGGGTCTAGATATGGTCAATCCAGGTGGCATCACAGCCCCTGAACGAATTTTGTAAGAATTTCTCTCTCTTTCACTGTCTTTGTTTCACGGGTTTTGAAACGTAATTTATTTTTATAATGGGGTTTAGCTGCTTTTCACTGCTGTGTTTATGCCGCTTTACACCCATTTGACTCACTTACAGAGAGATATCAATACATAGGTTTTAAGATTCTTACTAGTCAGATATATTCTTGGGCGGTGAATAGGGGGTGTTGAGTCCAGTTCACTGAGCAAGGAGTAGGTCTTGTCTATTACATATTGGGTTTCTGGAACGGTATCTGAGCTAATTTGAAACCCGTGTTTTATGCATCACCCCACCTCACCTTTCCCGTTAAGCAGCCATAGTGTGTTTTCTAAACGTGTGACTCTGTTCTGTTTTGTAATTCAGTTCAAGGGTAGCGGTTTTTACATTCCCTCTATGAGTGATATCTTATGATAAGTGTCTTTTTCTGTGTGACTTATTTCACTTAGAATCGTCATATCTAAATCCACTCATCATGCTGCTACTAGCCTTATGACATTGATTTCATGGCTGAGTGATATTCCATTGTACATAAGGACCGCAACTTCTTTATCCATTCTTCTCTTTCCTGGGATATTTAAGGTGTAACGAAGTGGAGGTTCTTGTCAACAGAGCAGCCCAAAACTTTGGGGTGCCTGTGTCTTGCTGATTTTTAGTTTTCCCAATTTATACGCCCATGAGAGGAAGTGCCCTATGGTCTCTAAGCTGAGTTTTTTAGATGTTTCAGGACACACCGTACACTTCTCCAGTGTGGCTGTTGGCAATTTACATCCCGCCCATCAGCGTAGCAAGGCTCCCATTTCTCCAAGGCCTGTCCAGCATTTCTGGTTTTGACACTTTATTCATCATGGCCCTTTTGACCGATGGGAAGCGAGACTTCTTTGTAGCGCTGATTTGCCTTTCCAGGTTGCTTGGTTGGCCAAAAAGGGCGTATGCGTTTTTTCCTGAATATATTCAGGAAAAAACGCATACGCCCTTTTTGGCCACGGGCATCATTGTCGAGGTTTTGCCGCTTTTCCTGTGCTTTAAAGGCGATTCGAATCTACCTCCTGAAATCTGTTTCCTGAAATTCTGCCTTGCTTTCAAATCCTCTTTGTTGCCTTCCCTCAATATATTTGTGGACGAGAGTTATCATTTTTAAGTCTGCAGGTTTGTGAATTGCAGTGCCCCTGAGCTCCATTATTCAACTCGCTTTCTTGGAGAGCTGGCCTCAAAAGCGCAGGATTGCTTCAGGCCGTCTTCTGGTTCCTGGCGGCAGGCTGAGCCTGTGGTTAATTCTTCTTCCTGATGGGAAAATAGAGTGACCTGTGCCTGCCCCAACACCTAGAGCTAGTCTCTCATTGGTTCCCCCTCTTCCCGTTCATCCTCAGGACAATTAGCAACCTGTACGGAACAGGAGGATAAAGGTGCTGATTCTCCAAGGAGGGAGATTGCTAGTAAAGCGGCTGGAATGGCGAACCGGAGCACAAGGAGATGAGAAATGAGGTGCGTTTTAGAAACCTTTCCCGATCTCACGGTGTACCATCTTCGGGGTTTCTCATGCATGTTTTCAATGTAGGACGATGCCCTTGAACCTGGAGATTTGGGACCCATGGGATGGGTACCACGCCGTATTACTTTAAAGGGTCTGCGTTAGCTCAGCCAACCTCACCAAACCTCTCAGCCCCACGAGTGTCCACCCTTATGTCTCAATCAGCTGTGGGTCTAGATATGGTCAATCCAGGTGGCATCACAGCCCCTGAACGAATTTTGTAAGAATTTCTCTCTCTTTCACTGTCTTTGTTTCACGGGTTTTTTAAAGTAATTGATTTGTATAATGGGGTTTAGCTGCTTTTCACTGCTGTGTTTATGCCGCTTTACACCCACTTGACTCACTTACAGAGAGATATCAATACATAGGTTTTAAGATTCTTACTAGTCAGATATATTCTTGGGCGGTGAATAGGGGGTGTTGAGTCCAGTTCACTGAGCAAGGAGTAGGTCTTGTCTATTACATATTGGGTTTCTGGAACGGTATCTGAGCTAATTTGAAACCCTTGTTTTATGCATCACCCCACCTCACCTTTCCCGTTAAGCAGCCATAGTGTGTTTTCTAAACGTGTGACTCTGTTCTGTTTTGTAATTCAGTTCAAGGGTAGCGGTTTTGACATTCCCTCTATGAGTGATATCTCATGATAAGTGTCTTTTTCTGTGTGACTTATTTCACTTAGAATCGTCGTACCTAAATCCACTCATCATGCTGCTACTAGCCTTATGACGTTGATTTCATGGCTGAGTGATATTCCATTGTACATAAGGACCGCAACTTCTTTATCCATTCTTCTCTTTCCTGGGATATTTAAGGTGTAACGAAGTGGAGGTTCTTGTCAACAGAGCAGCCCAAAACTTTGGGGTGCCTGTGTCTTGCTGATTTTTAGTTTTCCCAATTTATACGCCCATGAGAGGAAGTGCCCTATGGTCTCTAAGCTGAGTTTTTTAGATGTTTCAGGACACACCGTACACTTCTCCAGTGTGGCTGTTGGCAATTTACATCCCGCCCATCAGCGTAGCAAGGCTCCCATTTCTCCAAGGCCTGTCCAGCATTTCTGGTTTTGACACTTTATTCAGCATGGCCCTTTTGACCGATGGGAAGCGAGACTTCTTTGTAGCGCTGATTTGCCTTTCCAGGTTGCTTGGTTGGCCAAAAAGGGCGTATGCGTTTTTTCCTGAATATATTCAGGAAAAAACGCATACGCCCTTTTTGGCCAAGGGCATCATTGTCGAGGTTTTGCCGCTTTTCCTGTGCTTTAAAGGCGATTCGAATCTACCTCCTGAAATCTGTTTCCTGCAATTCTGCCTTGCTTTCAAATCCTCTTCGTTGCCTTCCCTCAATATATTTGTGGACGAGAGTTATCATTTCTAAGACTGCAGGTTTGTGAATTGCAGTGCCCCTGAGCTCCATTCTTCAACTCGCTTTCTTGGGAGCTGGCCGCAAAAGCGCAGGATTGCTTCAGGCCGTCTTCTGGTTCCTGGCGGCAGGCTGAGCCTGTGGTTAATTCTTCTTCCTGATGGGAAAATAGAATGACCTGTGCCTGCCCCAACACCTAGAGCTAGTCTCTCATTGGTTCCCCCTCTTCCCGTTCATCCTCAGGACAATTTGCAACCTGTACGGAACAGGAGGATAAAGGTGCTGATTCTCCAAGGAGGGAGATTGCTAGTAAAGCGGCTGGAATGGCGAACCGGAGCACAAGGAGATGAGAAATGAGGTGCGTTTTAGAAACCTTTCCCGATCACACGGTGTACCATCTTCGGGGTTCCTCATGCATGTTTTCAATGTAGGACGATGCCCTTGAACCTGGAGATTTGGGACCCATGGGATGGGTACCACGCCGTATTACTTTAAAGGGTCTGCGTTAGCTCAGCCAACCTCACCAAACCTCTCAGCCCCACGAGTGTCCACCCTTATGTCTCAATCAGCTGTGGGTCTAGATATGGTCAATCCAGGTGGCATCACAGCCCCTGAACGAATTTTGTAAGAATTTCTCTCTCTTTCACTGTCTTTGTTTCACGGGTTTTGAAAAGTAATTGATTTTTATAATGGGGTTTAGCTGCTTTTCACTGCTGTGTTTATGCCGCTTTACACCCACTTGACTCACTTACAGAGAGATATCAATACATAGGTTTTAAGATTCTTACTAGTCAGATATATTCTTGGGCGGTGAATAGGGGGTGTTGAGTCCAGTTCACTGAGCAAGGAGTAGGTCTTGTCTATTACATATTGGGTTTCTGGAACGGTATCTGAGCTAATTTGAAACCCTTGTTTTATGCATCACCCCACCTCACCTTTCCCGTTAAGCAGCCATAGTGTGTTTTCTAAACGTGTGACTCTGTTCTGTTTTGTAATTCAGTTCAAGGGTAGCGGTTTTGACATTCCCTCTATGAGTGATATCTCATGATAAGTGTCTTTTTCTGTGTGACTTATTTCACTTAGAATCGTCGTACCTAAATCCACTCATCATGCTGCTACTAGCCTTATGACGTTGATTTCATGGCTGAGTGATATTCCATTGTACATAAGGACCGCAACTTCTTTATCCATTCTTCTCTTTCCTGGGATATTTAAGGTGTAACGAAGTGGAGGTTCTTGTCAACAGAGCAGCCCAAAACTTTGGGGTGCCTGTGTCTTGCTGATTTTTAGTTTTCCCAATTTATACGCCCATGAGAGGAAGTGCCCTATGGTCTCTAAGCTGAGTTTTTTAGATGTTTCAGGACACACCGTACACTTCTCCAGTGTGGCTGTTGGCAATTTACATCCCGCCCATCAGCGTAGCAAGGCTCCCATTTCTCCAAGGCCTGTCCAGCATTTCTGGTTTTGACACTTTATTCAGCATGGCCCTTTTGACCGATGGGAAGCGAGACTTCTTTGTAGCGCTGATTTGCCTTTCCAGGTTGCTTGGTTGGCCAAAAAGGGCGTATGCGTTTTTTCCTGAATATATTCAGGAAAAAACGCATACGCCCTTTTTGGCCAAGGGCATCATTGTCGAGGTTTTGCCGCTTTTCCTGTGCTTTAAAGGCGATTCGAATCTACCTCCTGAAATCTGTTTCCTGCAATTCTGCCTTGCTTTCAAATCCTCTTCGTTGCCTTCCCTCAATATATTTGTGGACGAGAGTTATCATTTCTAAGTCTGCAGGTTTGTGAATTGCAGTGCCCCTGAGCTCCATTCTTCAACTCGCTTTCTTGGGAGCTGGCCGCAAAAGCACAGGATTGCTTCAGGCCGTATTCTGGTTCCTGGCGGCAGGCTGAGCCTGTGGTTAATTCTTCTTCCTGATGGGAAAATAGAATGACCTGTGCCTGCCCCAACACCTAGAGCTAGTCTCTCATTGGTTCCCCCTCTTCCCGTTCATCCTCAGGACAATTAGCAACCTGTACGGAACAGGAGGATAAAGGTGCTGATTCTCCAAGGAGGGAGATTGCTAGTAAAGCGGCTGGAATGGTGAACCGGAGCACAAGGAGATGAGAAATGAGGTGCGTTTTAGAAACCTTTCCCGATCACACGGTGTACCATCTTCGGGGTTTCTCATGCATGTTTTCAATGTAGGACGATGCCCTTGAACCTGGAGATTTGGGACCCATGGGATGGGTACCACGCCGTATTACTTTAAAGGGTCTGCGTTTGCTCACCCAACCTCACCAAACCTCTCAGCCCCAAGAGTGTCCACCCTTATGTCTCAATCAGCTGTGGGTCTAGATATGGTCAATCCAGGTGGCATCACAGCCCCTGAACGAATTTTGTAAGAATTTCTCTCTCTTTCACTGTCTTTGTTTCACGGGTTTTGAAACGTAATTTATTTTTATAATGGGGTTTAGCTGCTTTTCACTGCTGTGTTTATGCCGCTTTACACCCATTTGACTCACTTACAGAGAGATATCAATACATAGGTTTTAAGATTCTTACTAGTCAGATATATTCTTGGGCGGTGAATAGGGGGTGTTGAGTCCAGTTCACTGAGCAAGGAGTAGGTCTTGTCTATTACATATTGGGTTTCTGGAACGGTATCTGAGCTAATTTGAAACCCGTGTTTTATGCATCACCCCACCTCACCTTTCCCGTTAAGCAGCCATAGTGTGTTTTCTAAACGTGTGACTCTGTTCTGTTTTGTAATTCAGTTCAAGGGTAGCGGTTTTTACATTCCCTCTATGAGTGATATCTTATGATAAGTGTCTTTTTCTGTGTGACTTATTTCACTTAGAATCGTCATATCTAAATCCACTCATCATGCTGCTACTAGCCTTATGACATTGATTTCATGGCTGAGTGATATTCCATTGTACATAAGGACCGCAACTTCTTTATCCATTCTTCTCTTTCCTGGGATATTTAAGGTGTAACGAAGTGGAGGTTCTTGTCAACAGAGCAGCCCAAAACTTTGGGGTGCCTGTGTCTTGCTGATTTTTAGTTTTCCCAATTTATACGCCCATGAGAGGAAGTGCCCTATGGTCTCTAAGCTGAGTTTTTTAGATGTTTCAGGACACACCGTACACTTCTCCAGTGTGGCTGTTGGCAATTTACATCCCGCCCATCAGCGTAGCAAGGCTCCCATTTCTCCAAGGCCTGTCCAGCATTTCTGGTTTTGACACTTTATTCATCATGGCCCTTTTGACCGATGGGAAGCGAGACTTCTTTGTAGCGCTGATTTGCCTTTCCAGGTTGCTTGGTTGGCCAAAAAGGGCGTATGCGTTTTTTCCTGAATATATTCAGGAAAAAACGCATACGCCCTTTTTGGCCAAGGGCATCATTGTCGAGGTTTTGCCGCTTTTCCTGTGCTTTAAAGGCGATTCGAATCTACCTCCTGAAATCTGTTTCCTGCAATTCTGCCTTGCTTTCAAATCCTCTTTGTTGCCTTCCCTCAATATATTTGTGGACGAGAGTTATCATTTTTAAGTCTGCAGGTTTGTGAATTGCAGTGCCCCTGAGCTCCATTCTTCAACTCGCTTTCTTGGAGAGCTGGCCTCAAAAGCGCAGGATTGCTTCAGGCCGTCTTCTGGTTCCTGGCGGCAGGCTGAGCCTGTGGTTAATTCTTCTTCCTGATGGGAAAATAGAGTGACCTGTGCCTGCCCCAACACCTAGAGCTAGTCTCTCATTGGTTCCCCCTCTTCCCGTTCATCCTCAGGACAATTAGCAACCTGTACGGAACAGGAGGATAAAGGTGCTGATTCTCCAAGGAGGGAGATTGCTAGTAAAGCGGCTGGAATGGCGAACCGGAGCACAAGGAGATGAGAAATGAGGTGCGTTTTAGAAACCTTTCCCGATCACACGGTGTACCATCTTCGGGGTTTCTCATGCATGTTTTCAATGTAGGACGATGCCCTTGAACCTGGAGATTTGGGACCCATGGGATGGGTACCACGCCGTATTACTTTAAAGGGTCTGCGTTAGCTCAGCCAACCTCACCAAACCTCTCAGCCCCACGAGTGTCCACCCTTATGTCTCAATCAGCTGTGGGTCTAGATATGGTCAATCCAGGTGGCATCACAGCCCCTGAACGAATTTTGTAAGAATTTCTCTCTCTTTCACTGTCTTTGTTTCACGGGTTTTTTAAAGTAATTGATTTGTATAATGGGGTTTAGCTGCTTTTCACTGCTGTGTTTATGCCGCTTTACACCCACTTGACTCACTTACAGAGAGATATCAATACATAGGTTTTAAGATTCTTACTAGTCAGATATATTCTTGGGCGGTGAATAGGGGGTGTTGAGTCCAGTTCACTGAGCAAGGAGTAGGTCTTGTCTATTACATATTGGGTTTCTGGAACGGTATCTGAGCTAATTTGAAACCCTTGTTTTATGCATCACCCCACCTCACCTTTCCCGTTAAGCAGCCATAGTGTGTTTTCTAAACGTGTGACTCTGTTCTGTTTTGTAATTCAGTTCAAGGGTAGCGGTTTTGACATTCCCTCTATGAGTGATATCTCATGATAAGTGTCTTTTTCTGTGTGACTTATTTCACTTAGAATCGTCGTACCTAAATCCACTCATCATGCTGCTACTAGCCTTATGACGTTGATTTCATGGCTGAGTGATATTCCATTGTACATAAGGACCGCAACTTCTTTATCCATTCTTCTCTTTCCTGGGATATTTAAGGTGTAACGAAGTGGAGGTTCTTGTCAACAGAGCAGCCCAAAACTTTGGGGTGCCTGTGTCTTGCTGATTTTTAGTTTTCCCAATTTATACGCCCATGAGAGGAAGTGCCCTATGGTCTCTAAGCTGAGTTTTTTAGATGTTTCAGGACACACCGTACACTTCTCCAGTGTGGCTGTTGGCAATTTACATCCCGCCCATCAGCGTAGCAAGGCTCCCATTTCTCCAAGGCCTGTCCAGCATTTCTGGTTTTGACACTTTATTCAGCATGGCCCTTTTGACCGATGGGAAGCGAGACTTCTTTGTAGCGCTGATTTGCCTTTCCAGGTTGCTTGGTTGGCCAAAAAGGGCGTATGCGTTTTTTCCTGAATATATTCAGGAAAAAACGCATACGCCCTTTTTGGCCAAGGGCATCATTGTCGAGGTTTTGCCGCTTTTCCTGTGCTTTAAAGGCGATTCGAATCTACCTCCTGAAATCTGTTTCCTGCAATTCTGCCTTGCTTTCAAATCCTCTTCGTTGCCTTCCCTCAATATATTTGTGGACGAGAGTTATCATTTCTAAGACTGCAGGTTTGTGAATTGCAGTGCCCCTGAGCTCCATTCTTCAACTCGCTTTCTTGGGAGCTGGCCGCAAAAGCGCAGGATTGCTTCAGGCCGTATTCTGGTTCCTGGCGGCAGGCTGAGCCTGTGGTTAATTCTTCTTCCTGATGGGAAAATAGAATGACCTGTGCCTGCCCCAACACCTAGAGCTAGTCTCTCATTGGTTCCCCCTCTTCCCGTTCATCCTCAGGACAATTTGCAACCTGTACGGAACAGGAGGATAAAGGTGCTGATTCTCCAAGGAGGGAGATTGCTAGTAAAGCGGCTGGAATGGCGAACCGGAGCACAAGGAGATGAGAAATGAGGTGCGTTTTAGAAACCTTTCCCGATCACACGGTGTACCATCTTCGGGGTTCCTCATGCATGTTTTCAATGTAGGACGATGCCCTTGAACCTGGAGATTTGGGACCCATGGGATGGGTACCACGCCGTATTACTTTAAAGGGTCTGCGTTAGCTCAGCCAACCTCACCAAACCTCTCAGCCCCACGAGTGTCCACCCTTATGTCTCAATCAGCTGTGGGTCTAGATATGGTCAATCCAGGTGGCATCACAGCCCCTGAACGAATTTTGTAAGAATTTCTCTCTCTTTCACTGTCTTTGTTTCACGGGTTTTGAAAAGTAATTGATTTTTATAATGGGGTTTAGCTGCTTTTCACTGCTGTGTTTATGCCGCTTTACACCCACTTGACTCACTTACAGAGAGATATCAATACATAGGTTTTAAGATTCTTACTAGTCAGATATATTCTTGGGCGGTGAATAGGGGGTGTTGAGTCCAGTTCACTGAGCAAGGAGTAGGTCTTGTCTATTACATATTGGGTTTCTGGAACGGTATCTGAGCTAATTTGAAACCCTTGTTTTATGCATCACCCCACCTCACCTTTCCCGTTAAGCAGCCATAGTGTGTTTTCTAAACGTGTGACTCTGTTCTGTTTTGTAATTCAGTTCAAGGGTAGCGGTTTTGACATTCCCTCTATGAGTGATATCTCATGATAAGTGTCTTTTTCTGTGTGACTTATTTCACTTAGAATCGTCGTACCTAAATCCACTCATCATGCTGCTACTAGCCTTATGACGTTGATTTCATGGCTGAGTGATATTCCATTGTACATAAGGACCGCAACTTCTTTATCCATTCTTCTCTTTCCTGGGATATTTAAGGTGTAACGAAGTGGAGGTTCTTGTCAACAGAGCAGCCCAAAACTTTGGGGTGCCTGTGTCTTGCTGATTTTTAGTTTTCCCAATTTATACGCCCATGAGAGGAAGTGCCCTATGGTCTCTAAGCTGAGTTTTTTAGATGTTTCAGTACACACCGTACACTTCTCCAGTGTGGCTGTTGGCAATTTACATCCCGCCCATCAGCGTAGCAAGGCTCCCATTTCTCCAAGGCCTGTCCAGCATTTCTGGTTTTGACACTTTATTCAGCATGGCCCTTTTGACCGATGGGAAGCGAGACTTCTTTGTAGCGCTGATTTGCCTTTCCAGGTTGCTTGGTTGGCCAAAAAGGGCGTATGCGTTTTTTCCTGAATATATTCAGGAAAAAACGCATACGCCCTTTTTGCCCAAGGGCATCATTGTCGAGGTTTTGCCGCTTTTCCTGTGCTTTAAAGGCGATTCGAATCTACCTCCTGAAATCTGTTTCCTGCAATTCTGCCTTGCTTTCAAATCCTCTTCGTTGCCTTCCCTCAATATATTTGTGGACGAGAGTTATCATTTCTAAGTCTGCAGGTTTGTGAATTGCAGTGCCCCTGAGCTCCATTCTTCAACTCGCTTTCTTGGGAGCTGGCCGCAAAAGCGCAGGATTGCTTCAGGCCGTATTCTGGTTAATGGCGGCAGGCTGAGCCTGTGGTTAATTCTTCTTCCTGATGGGAAAATAGAGTGACCTGTGCCTGTCCCAACACCTAGAGCTAGTCTCTCATTGGTTCCCCCTCTTCCCGTTCATCCTCAGGACAAATTGCAACCTGTACGGAACAGGAGGATAAAGGTGCTGATTCTCCAAGGAGGGAGATTGCTAGTAAAGCGGCTGGAATGGTGAACCGGAGCACAAGGAGATGAGAAATGAGGTGCGTTTTAGCAACCTTTCCCGATCACACGGTGTACCATCTTCGGGGTTTCTCATGCATGTTTTCAATGTAGGACGATGCCCTTGAACCTGGAGATTTGGGACCCATGGGATGGGTACCACGCCGTATTACTTTAAAGGGTCTGCGTTTGCTCACCAAACCTCACCAAACCTCTCAGCCCCAAGAGTGTCCACCCTTATGTCTCAATCAGCTGTGGGTCTAGATATGGTCAATCCAGGTGGCATCACAGCCCCTGAACGAATTTTGTAAGAATTTCTCTCTCTTTCACTGTCTTTGTTTCACGGGTTTTTTAAAGTAATTGATTTTTATAATGGGGTTTAGCTGCTTTTCACTGCTGTGTTTATGCCGCTTTACACCCACTTGACTCACTTACAGAGAGATATCAATACATAGGTTTTAAGATTCTTACTAGTCAGATATATTCTTGGGTGGTGAATTGGGGGTGTTGAGTCCAGTTCACTGAGCAAGGAGTAGGTCTTGTCTATTACATATTGGGTTTATGGAACGGTATCTGAGCTAATTTGAAACCCTTGTTTTATGCATCACCCCACCTCACCTTTCCCGTTAAGCAGCCATAGTGTGTTTTCTAAACGTGTGACTCTGTTCTGTTTTGTAATTCAGTTCAAGGGTAGCGGTTTTGACATTCCCTCTATAAGTGATATCTCATGATAAGTGTCTTTTTCTGTGTGACTTATTTCACTTAGAATCGTCGTACCTAAATCCACTCATCATGCTGCTACTAGCCTTATGACGTTGATTTCATGGCTGAGTGATATTCCATTGTACATAAGGACCACAACTTCTTTATCCATTCTTCTCTTTCCTGGGATATTTAAGGTGTAACGAAGTGGAGGTTCTTGTCAACAGAGCAGCCCAAAACTTTGGGGTGCCTGTGTCTTGCTGATTTTTAGTTTTCCCAATTTATACGCCCATGAGAGGAAGTGCCCTATGGTCTCTAAGCTGAGTTTTTTAGATGTTTCAGGACACACCGTACACTTCTCCAGAGTGGCTGTTAGCAATTTACATCCCGCCCGTCAGCGTAGCAAGGCTCCCATTTCTCCATGGCCTGTCCTGCATTTCTGGTTTTGACACTTTATTCAGCATGGCCCTTTTGACCGATGGGAAGCGAGACTTCTTTGTAGCGCTGATTTGCCTTTCCAGGTTGCTTGGTTGGCCAAAAAGGGCGTATGCGTTTTTTCCTTAATATATTCAGGAAAAACGCATACGCCCTTTTTGGCCAAGGGCATCATTGTCGAGGTTTTGCCGCTTTTCCTGTGCTTTAAAGGCGATTCGAATCTACCTCCTGAAATCTGTTTCCTGCAATTCTGCCTTGCTTTCAAATCCTCTTCGTTGCCTTCCCTCAATATATTTGTGGATGAGAGTTATCATTTCTAAGTCTGCAGGTTTGTGAATTGCAGTGCCCCTGAGCTCCATTATTCAACTCGCTTTCTTGGGAGCTGGCCGCAAAAGCGCAGGATTGCTTCAGACCGTCTTCTGGTTCCTGGCGGCAGGCTGAGCCTGTGGTTAATTCTTCTTCCTGATGGGAAAATAGAGTGACCTGTGCCTGCCCCAACACCTAGAGCTAGTCTCTCATTGGTTCCCCCTCTTCCCGTTCATCCTCAGGACAAATTGCAACCTGTACGGAACAGGAGGATAAAGGTGCTGATTCTCCAAGGAGGGAGATTGCTAGTAAAGCGGCTGGAATGGTGAACCGGAGCACAAGGAGATGAGAAATGAGGTGCGTTTTAGCAACCTTTCCCGATCACACGGTGTACCATCTTCGGGGTTTCTCATGCATGTTTTCAATGTAGGACGATGCCCTTGAACCTGGAGATTTGGGACCCATGGGATGGGTACCACGCCGTATTACTTTAAAGGGTCTGCGTTTGCTCACCAAACCTCACCAAACCTCTCAGCCCCAAGAGTGTCCACCCTTATGTCTCAATCAGCTGTGGGTCTAGATATGGTCAATCCAGGTGGCATCACAGCCCCTGAACGAATTTTGTAAGAATTTCTCTCTCTTTCACTGTCTTTGTTTCACGGGTTTTTTAAAGTAATTGATTTTTATAATGGGGTTTAGCTGCTTTTCACTGCTGTGTTTATGCCGCTTTACACCCACTTGACTCACTTACAGAGAGATATCAATACATAGGTTTTAAGATTCTTACTAGTCAGATATATTCTTGGGTGGTGAATTGGGGGTGTTGAGTCCAGTTCACTGAGCAAGGAGTAGGTCTTGTCTATTACATATTGGGTTTATGGAACGGTATCTGAGCTAATTTGAAACCCTTGTTTTATGCATCACCCCACCTCACCTTTCCCGTTAAGCAGCCATAGTGTGTTTTCTAAACGTGTGACTCTGTTCTGTTTTGTAATTCAGTTCAAGGGTAGCGGTTTTGACATTCCCTCTATAAGTGATATCTCATGATAAGTGTCTTTTTCTGTGTGACTTATTTCACTTAGAATCGTCGTACCTAAATCCACTCATCATGCTGCTACTAGCCTTATGACGTTGATTTCATGGCTGAGTGATATTCCATTGTACATAAGGACCACAACTTCTTTATCCATTCTTCTCTTTCCTGGGATATTTAAGGTGTAACGAAGTGGAGGTTCTTGTCAACAGAGCAGCCCAAAACTTTGGGGTGCCTGTGTCTTGCTGATTTTTAGTTTTCCCAATTTATACGCCCATGAGAGGAAGTGCCCTATGGTCTCTAAGCTGAGTTTTTTAGATGTTTCAGGACACACCGTACACTTCTCCAGAGTGGCTGTTAGCAATTTACATCCCGCCCGTCAGCGTAGCAAGGCTCCCATTTCTCCATGGCCTGTCCTGCATTTCTGGTTTTGACACTTTATTCAGCATGGCCCTTTTGACCGATGGGAAGCGAGACTTCTTTGTAGCGCTGATTTGCCTTTCCAGGTTGCTTGGTTGGCCAAAAAGGGCGTATGCGTTTTTTCCTGAATATATTCAGGAAAAACGCATACGCCCTTTTTGGCCAAGGGCATCATTGTCGAGGTTTTGCCGCTTTTCCTGTGCTTTAAAGGCGATTCGAATCTACCTCCTGAAATCTGTTTCCTGCAATTCTGCCTTGCTTTCAAATCCTCTTCGTTGCCTTCCCTCAATATATTTGTGGATGAGAGTTATCATTTCTAAGTCTGCAGGTTTGTGAATTGCAGTGCCCCTGAGCTCCATTATTCAACTCGCTTTCTTGGGAGCTGGCCGCAAAAGCGCAGGATTGCTTCAGACCGTCTTCTGGTTCCTGGCGGCAGGCTGAGCCTGTGGTTAATTCTTCTTCCTGATGGGAAAATAGAGTGACCTGTGCCTGCCCCAACACCTAGAGCTAGTCTCTCATTGGTTCCCCCTCTTCCCGTTCATCCTCAGGACAAATTGCAACCTGTACGGAACAGGAGGATAAAGGTGCTGATTCTCCAAGGAGGGAGATTGCTAGTAAAGCGGCTGGAATGGTGAACCGGAGCACAAGGAGATGAGAAATGAGGTGCGTTTTAGCAACCTTTCCCGATCACACGGTGTACCATCTTCGGGGTTTCTCATGCATGTTTTCAATGTAGGACGATGCCCTTGAACCTGGAGATTTGGGACCCATGGGATGGGTACCACGCCGTATTACTTTAAAGGGTCTGCGTTTGCTCACCAAACCTCACCAAACCTCTCAGCCCCAAGAGTGTCCACCCTTATGTCTCAATCAGCTGTGGGTCTAGATATGGTCAATCCAGGTGGCATCACAGCCCCTGAACGAATTTTGTAAGAATTTCTCTCTCTTTCACTGTCTTTGTTTCACGGGTTTTTTAAAGTAATTGATTTTTATAATGGGGTTTAGCTGCTTTTCACTGCTGTGTTTATGCCGCTTTACACCCACTTGACTCACTTACAGAGAGATATCAATACATAGGTTTTAAGATTCTTACTAGTCAGATATATTCTTG
The DNA here is from genome assembly GCF_965194805.1 of Balaenoptera borealis. Lineage (NCBI taxonomy): Eukaryota > Metazoa > Chordata > Mammalia > Artiodactyla > Balaenopteridae > Balaenoptera > Balaenoptera borealis. Next base: position 405,131 of record NW_028123715.1, on the reverse strand, counting down.
GGTGGTGAATAGGGGGTGTTGAGTCCAGTTCACTGAGCAAGGAGTAGGTCTTGTCTATTACATATTGGGTTTATGGAACGGTATCTGAGCTAATTTGAAACCCTTGTTTTATGCATCACCCCACCTCACCTTTCCCGTTAAGCAGCCATAGTGTGTTTTCTAAACGTGTGACTCTGTTCTGTTTTGTAATTCAGTTCAAGGGTAGCGGTTTTGACATTCCCTCTATAAGTGATATCTCATGATAAGTGTCTTTTTCTGTGTGACTTATTTCACTTAGAATCGTCGTACCTAAATCCACTCATCATGCTGCTACTAGCCTTATGACGTTGATTTCATGGCTGAGTGATATTCCATTGTACATAAGGACCACAACTTCTTTATCCATTCTTCTCTTTCCTGGGATATTTAAGGTGTAACGAAGTGGAGGTTCTTGTCAACAGAGCAGCCCAAAACTTTGGGGTGCCTGTGTCTTGCTGATTTTTAGTTTTCCCAATTTATACGCCCATGAGAGGAAGTGCCCTATGGTCTCTAAGCTGAGTTTTTTAGATGTTTCAGGACACACCGTACACTTCTCCAGAGTGGCTGTTAGCAATTTACATCCCGCCCGTCAGCGTAGCAAGGCTCCCATTTCTCCATGGCCTGTCCTGCATTTCTGGTTTTGACACTTTATTCAGCATGGCCCTTTTGACCGATGGGAAGCGAGACTTCTTTGTAGCGCTGATTTGCCTTTCCAGGTTGCTTGGTTGGCCAAAAAGGGCGTATGCGTTTTTTCCTGAATATATTCAGGAAAAACGCATACGCCCTTTTTGGCCAAGGGCATCATTGTCGAGGTTTTGCCGCTTTTCCTGTGCTTTAAAGGCGATTCGAATCTACCTCCTGAAATCTGTTTCCTGCAATTCTGCCTTGCTTTCAAATCCTCTTCGTTGCCTTCCCTCAATATATTTGTGGATGAGAGTTATCATTTCTAAGTCTGCAGGTTTGTGAATTGCAGTGCCCCTGAGCTCCATTATTCAACTCGCTTTCTTGGGAGCTGGCCGCAAAAGCGCAGGATTGCTTCAGACCGTCTTCTGGTTCCTGGCGGCAGGCTGAGCCTGTGGTTAATTCTTCTTCCTGATGGGAAAATAGAGTGACCTGTGCCTGCCCCAACACCTAGAGCTAGTCTCTCATTGGTTCCCCCTCTTCCCGTTCATCCTCAGGACAAATTGCAACCTGTACGGAACAGGAGGATAAAGGTGCTGATTCTCCAAGGAGGGAGATTGCTAGTAAAGCGGCTGGAATGGTGAACCGGAGCACAAGGAGATGAGAAATGAGGTGCGTTTTAGCAACCTTTCCCGATCACACGGTGTACCATCTTCGGGGTTTCTCATGCATGTTTTCAATGTAGGACGATGCCCTTGAACCTGGAGATTTGGGACCCATGGGATGGGTACCACGCCGTATTACTTTAAAGGGTCTGCGTTTGCTCACCAAACCTCACCAAACCTCTCAGCCCCAAGAGTGTCCACCCTTATGTCTCAATCAGCTGTGGGTCTAGATATGGTCAATCCAGGTGGCATCACAGCCCCTGAACGAATTTTGTAAGAATTTCTCTCTCTTTCACTGTCTTTGTTTCACGGGTTTTGAAAAGTAATTGATTCTTATAATGGGGTTTAGCTGCTTTTCACTGCTGTGTTTATGCTGCTTTACACCCACTTGACTCACTTACAGAGAATTATCAATACATAGGTTTTAAGATTCTTACTAGTCAGATATATTCTTGGGCGGTGAATAGGGGGTGTTGAGTCCAGTTCACTGAGCAAGGAGTAGGTCTTGTCTATTACATATTTGGTTTCTGGAACGGTATCTGAGCTAATTTGAAACCCTTGTTTTATGCATCACCCCACCTCACCTTTCCCGTTAAGCAGCCATAGTGTGTTTTCTAAACGTGTGACTCTGTTCTGTTTTGTAATTCAGTTCAAGGGTAGCGGTTTTTAGATTCCCTCTGTAAGTGATATCTTATGATAAGTGTCTTTTTCTGTGTGACTTATTTCACTTAGAATCGTCATACCTAAATCCACTCATCATGCTGCTACTAGCCTTATGACATTGATTTCATGGCTGAGTGATATTCCATTGTACATAAGGACCGCAACTTCTTTATCCATTCTTCTCTTTCCTGGGATATTTAAGGTGTAACGAAGTGGAGGTTCTTGTCAACAGAGTAGCCCAAAACTTTGGGGTGCCTGTGTCTTGCTGATTTTTAGTTTTCCCAATTTATACGCCCATGAGAGGAAGTGCCCTATGGTCTCTAAGCTGAGTTTTTTAGATGTTTCAGGACACACCGTACACTTCTCCAGAGTGGCTATTAGCAATTTACATCCCGCCCGTCAGCGTAGCAAGGCTCCCATTTCTCCATGGCCTGTCCTGCATTTCTGGTTTTGACACTTTATTCAGCATGGCCCTTTTGACCGATGGGAAGCGAGACTTCTTTGTAGCGCTGATTTGCCTTTCCAGGTTGCTTGGTTGGCCAAAAAGGGCGTATGCGTTTTTTCCTGAATATATTCAGGAAAAACGCATACGCCCTTTTTGGCCAAGGGCATCATTGTCGAGGTTTTGCCGCTTTTCCTGTGCTTTAAAGGCGATTCGAATCTACCTCCTGAAATCTGTTTCCTGCAATTCTGCCTTGCTTTCAAATCCTCTTCGTTGCCTTCCCTCAATATATTTGTGGACGAGAGTTATCATTTCTAAGTCTGCAGGTTTGTGAATTGCAGTGCCCCTGAGCTCCATTCTTCAACTCGCTTTCTTGGGAGCTGGCCGCAAAAGCGCAGGATTGCTTCAGGCCGTATTCTGGTTCCTGGCGGCAGGCTGAGCCTGTGGTTAATTCTTCTTCCTGATGGGAAAATAGAATGACCTGTGCCTGCCCCAACACCTAGAGCTAGTCTCTCATTGGTTCCCCCTCTTCCCGTTCATCCTCAGGACAATTTGCAACCTGTACGGAACAGGAGGATAAAGGTGCTGATTCTCCAAGGAGGGAGATTGCTAGTAAAGCGGCTGGAATGGTGAACCGGAGCACAAGGAGATGAGAAATGAGGTGCGTTTTAGAAACCTTTCCCGATCACACGGTGTACCATCTTCGGGGTTTCTCATGCATGTTTTCAATGTAGGACGATGCCCTTGAACCTGGAGATTTGGGACCCATGGGATGGGTACCACGCCGTATTACTTTAAAGGGTCTGCGTTTGCTCACCAAACCTCACCAAACCTCTCAGCCCCAAGAGTGTCCACCCTTATGTCTCAATCAGCTGTGGGTCTAGATATGGTCAATCCAGGTGGCATCACAGCCCCTGAACGAATTTTGTAAGAATTTCTCTCTCTTTCACTGTCTTTGTTTCACGGGTTTTTTAAAGTAATTGATTTTTATAATGGGGTTTAGCTGCTTTTCACTGCTGTGTTTATGCCGCTTTACACCCACTTGACTCACTTACAGAGAGATATCAATACATAGGTTTTAAGATTCTTACTAGTCAGATATATTCTTGGGTGGTGAATTGGGGGTGTTGAGTCCAGTTCACTGAGCAAGGAGTAGGTCTTGTCTATTACATATTGGGTTTATGGAACGGTATCTGAGCTAATTTGAAACCCTTGTTTTATGCATCACCCCACCTCACCTTTCCCGTTAAGCAGCCATAGTGTGTTTTCTAAACGTGTGACTCTGTTCTGTTTTGTAATTCAGTTCAAGGGTAGCGGTTTTGACATTCCCTCTATAAGTGATATCTCATGATAAGTGTCTTTTTCTGTGTGACTTATTTCACTTAGAATCGTCGTACCTAAATCCACTCATCATGCTGCTACTAGCCTTATGACGTTGATTTCATGGCTGAGTGATATTCCATTGTACATAAGGACCACAACTTCTTTATCCATTCTTCTCTTTCCTGGGATATTTAAGGTGTAACGAAGTGGAGGTTCTTGTCAACAGAGCAGCCCAAAACTTTGGGGTGCCTGTGTCTTGCTGATTTTTAGTTTTCCCAATTTATACGCCCATGAGAGGAAGTGCCCTATGGTCTCTAAGCTGAGTTTTTTAGATGTTTCAGGACACACCGTACACTTCTCCAGAGTGGCTGTTAGCAATTTACATCCCGCCCGTCAGCGTAGCAAGGCTCCCATTTCTCCATGGCCTGTCCTGCATTTCTGGTTTTGACACTTTATTCAGCATGGCCCTTTTGACCGATGGGAAGCGAGACTTCTTTGTAGCGCTGATTTGCCTTTCCAGGTTGCTTGGTTGGCCAAAAAGGGCGTATGCGTTTTTTCCTTAATATATTCAGGAAAAACGCATACGCCCTTTTTGGCCAAGGGCATCATTGTCGAGGTTTTGCCGCTTTTCCTGTGCTTTAAAGGCGATTCGAATCTACCTCCTGAAATCTGTTTCCTGCAATTCTGCCTTGCTTTCAAATCCTCTTCGTTGCCTTCCCTCAATATATTTGTGGATGAGAGTTATCATTTCTAAGTCTGCAGGTTTGTGAATTGCAGTGCCCCTGAGCTCCATTATTCAACTCGCTTTCTTGGGAGCTGGCCGCAAAAGCGCAGGATTGCTTCAGACCGTCTTCTGGTTCCTGGCGGCAGGCTGAGCCTGTGGTTAATTCTTCTTCCTGATGGGAAAATAGAGTGACCTGTGCCTGCCCCAACACCTAGAGCTAGTCTCTCATTGGTTCCCCCTCTTCCCGTTCATCCTCAGGACAAATTGCAACCTGTACGGAACAGGAGGATAAAGGTGCTGATTCTCCAAGGAGGGAGATTGCTAGTAAAGCGGCTGGAATGGTGAACCGGAGCACAAGGAGATGAGAAATGAGGTGCGTTTTAGCAACCTTTCCCGATCACACGGTGTACCATCTTCGGGGTTTCTCATGCATGTTTTCAATGTAGGACGATGCCCTTGAACCTGGAGATTTGGGACCCATGGGATGGGTACCACGCCGTATTACTTTAAAGGGTCTGCGTTTGCTCACCAAACCTCACCAAACCTCTCAGCCCCAAGAGTGTCCACCCTTATGTCTCAATCAGCTGTGGGTCTAGATATGGTCAATCCAGGTGGCATCACAGCCCCTGAACGAATTTTGTAAGAATTTCTCTCTCTTTCACTGTCTTTGTTTCACGGGTTTTTTAAAGTAATTGATTTTTATAATGGGGTTTAGCTGCTTTTCACTGCTGTGTTTATGCCGCTTTACACCCACTTGACTCACTTACAGAGAGATATCAATACATAGGTTTTAAGATTCTTACTAGTCAGATATATTCTTGGGTGGTGAATAGGGGGTGTTGAGTCCAGTTCACTGAGCAAGGAGTAGGTCTTGTCTATTACATATTGGGTTTATGGAACGGTATCTGAGCTAATTTGAAACCCTTGTTTTATGCATCACCCCACCTCACCTTTCCCGTTAAGCAGCCATAGTGTGTTTTCTAAACGTGTGACTCTGTTCTGTTTTGTAATTCAGTTCAAGGGTAGCGGTTTTGACATTCCCTCTATAAGTGATATCTCATGATAAGTGTCTTTTTCTGTGTGACTTATTTCACTTAGAATCGTCGTACCTAAATCCACTCATCATGCTGCTACTAGCCTTATGACGTTGATTTCATGGCTGAGTGATATTCCATTGTACATAAGGACCACAACTTCTTTATCCATTCTTCTCTTTCCTGGGATATTTAAGGTGTAACGAAGTGGAGGTTCTTGTCAACAGAGCAGCCCAAAACTTTGGGGTGCCTGTGTCTTGCTGATTTTTAGTTTTCCCAATTTATACGCCCATGAGAGGAAGTGCCCTATGGTCTCTAAGCTGAGTTTTTTAGATGTTTCAGGACACACCGTACACTTCTCCAGAGTGGCTGTTAGCAATTTACATCCCGCCCGTCAGCGTAGCAAGGCTCCCATTTCTCCATGGCCTGTCCTGCATTTCTGGTTTTGACACTTTATTCAGCATGGCCCTTTTGACCGATGGGAAGCGAGACTTCTTTGTAGCGCTGATTTGCCTTTCCAGGTTGCTTGGTTGGCCAAAAAGGGCGTATGCGTTTTTTCCTGAATATATTCAGGAAAAACGCATACGCCCTTTTTGGCCAAGGGCATCATTGTCGAGGTTTTGCCGCTTTTCCTGTGCTTTAAAGGCGATTCGAATCTACCTCCTGAAATCTGTTTCCTGCAATTCTGCCTTGCTTTCAAATCCTCTTCGTTGCCTTCCCTCAATATATTTGTGGATGAGAGTTATCATTTCTAAGTCTGCAGGTTTGTGAATTGCAGTGCCCCTGAGCTCCATTATTCAACTCGCTTTCTTGGGAGCTGGCCGCAAAAGCGCAGGATTGCTTCAGACCGTCTTCTGGTTCCTGGCGGCAGGCTGAGCCTGTGGTTAATTCTTCTTCCTGATGGGAAAATAGAGTGACCTGTGCCTGCCCCAACACCTAGAGCTAGTCTCTCATTGGTTCCCCCTCTTCCCGTTCATCCTCAGGACAAATTGCAACCTGTACGGAACAGGAGGATAAAGGTGCTGATTCTCCAAGGAGGGAGATTGCTAGTAAAGCGGCTGGAATGGTGAACCGGAGCACAAGGAGATGAGAAATGAGGTGCGTTTTAGCAACCTTTCCCGATCACACGGTGTACCATCTTCGGGGTTTCTCATGCATGTTTTCAATGTAGGACGATGCCCTTGAACCTGGAGATTTGGGACCCATGGGATGGGTACCACGCCGTATTACTTTAAAGGGTCTGCGTTTGCTCACCAAACCTCACCAAACCTCTCAGCCCCACGAGTGTCCACCCTTATGTCTCAATCAGCTGTGGGTCTAGATATGGTCAATCCAGGTGGCATCACAGCCCCTGAATGAATTTTGTAAGAATTTCTCTCTCTTTCACTGTCTTTGTTTCACGGGTTTTGAAAAGTAATTGATTCTTATAATGGGGTTTAGCTGCTTTTCACTGCTGTGTTTATGCTGCTTTACACCCACTTGACTCACTTACAGAGAATTATCAATACATAGGTTTTAAGATTCTTACTAGTCAGATATATTCTTGGGCGGTGAATAGGGGGTGTTGAGTCCAGTTCACTGAGCAAGGAGTAGGTCTTGTCTATTACATATTTGGTTTCTGGAACGGTATCTGAGCTAATTTGAAACCCTTGTTTTATGCATCACCCCACCTCACCTTTCCCGTTAAGCAGCCATAGTGTGTTTTCTAAACGTGTGACTCTGTTCTGTTTTGTAATTCAGTTCAAGGGTAGCGGTTTTTAGATTCCCTCTGTAAGTGATATCTTATGATAAGTGTCTTTTTCTGTGTGACTTATTTCACTTAGAATCGTCATACCTAAATCCACTCATCATGCTGCTACTAGCCTTATGACATTGATTTCATGGCTGAGTGATATTCCATTGTACATAAGGACCGCAACTTCTTTATCCATTCTTCTCTTTCCTGGGATATTTAAGGTGTAACGAAGTGGAGGTTCTTGTCAACAGAGTAGCCCAAAACTTTGGGGTGCCTGTGTCTTGCTGATTTTTAGTTTTCCCAATTTATACGCCCATGAGAGGAAGTGCCCTATGGTCTCTAAGCTGAGTTTTTTAGATGTTTCAGGACACACCGTACACTTCTCCAGAGTGGCTATTAGCAATTTACATCCCGCCCGTCAGCGTAGCAAGGCTCCCATTTCTCCATGGCCTGTCCTGCATTTCTGGTTTTGACACTTTATTCAGCATGGCCCTTTTGACCGATGGGAAGCGAGACTTCTTTGTAGCGCTGATTTGCCTTTCCAGGTTGCTTGGTTGGCCAAAAAGGGCGTATGCGTTTTTTCCTGAATATATTCAGGAAAAACGCATACGCCCTTTTTGGCCAAGGGCATCATTGTCGAGGTTTTGCCGCTTTTCCTGTGCTTTAAAGGCGATTCGAATCTACCTCCTGAAATCTGTTTCCTGCAATTCTGCCTTGCTTTCAAATCCTCTTCGTTGCCTTCCCTCAATATATTTGTGGACGAGAGTTATCATTTCTAAGTCTGCAGGTTTGTGAATTGCAGTGCCCCTGAGCTCCATTCTTCAACTCGCTTTCTTGGGAGCTGGCCGCAAAAGCGCAGGATTGCTTCAGGCCGTATTCTGGTTCCTGGCGGCAGGCTGAGCCTGTGGTTAATTCTTCTTCCTGATGGGAAAATAGAATGACCTGTGCCTGCCCCAACACCTAGAGCTAGTCTCTCATTGGTTCCCCCTCTTCCCGTTCATCCTCAGGACAATTTGCAACCTGTACGGAACAGGAGGATAAAGGTGCTGATTCTCCAAGGAGGGAGATTGCTAGTAAAGCGGCTGGAATGGTGAACCGGAGCACAAGGAGATGAGAAATGAGGTGCGTTTTAGAAACCTTTCCCGATCACACGGTGTACCATCTTCGGGGTTTCTCATGCATGTTTTCAATGTAGGACGATGCCCTTGAACCTGGAGATTTGGGACCCATGGGATGGGTACCACGCCGTATTACTTTAAAGGGTCTGCGTTTGCTCACCAAACCTCACCAAACCTCTCAGCCCCAAGAGTGTCCACCCTTATGTCTCAATCAGCTGTGGGTCTAGATATGGTCAATCCAGGTGGCATCACAGCCCCTGAACGAATTTTGTAAGAATTTCTCTCTCTTTCACTGTCTTTGTTTCACGGGTTTTTTAAAGTAATTGATTTTTATAATGGGGTTTAGCTGCTTTTCACTGCTGTGTTTATGCCGCTTTACACCCACTTGACTCACTTACAGAGAGATATCAATACATAGGTTTTAAGATTCTTACTAGTCAGATATATTCTTGGGTGGTGAATTGGGGGTGTTGAGTCCAGTTCACTGAGCAAGGAGTAGGTCTTGTCTATTACATATTGGGTTTATGGAACGGTATCTGAGCTAATTTGAAACCCTTGTTTTATGCATCACCCCACCTCACCTTTCCCGTTAAGCAGCCATAGTGTGTTTTCTAAACGTGTGACTCTGTTCTGTTTTGTAATTCAGTTCAAGGGTAGCGGTTTTGACATTCCCTCTATAAGTGATATCTCATGATAAGTGTCTTTTTCTGTGTGACTTATTTCACTTAGAATCGTCGTACCTAAATCCACTCATCATGCTGCTACTAGCCTTATGACGTTGATTTCATGGCTGAGTGATATTCCATTGTACATAAGGACCACAACTTCTTTATCCATTCTTCTCTTTCCTGGGATATTTAAGGTGTAACGAAGTGGAGGTTCTTGTCAACAGAGCAGCCCAAAACTTTGGGGTGCCTGTGTCTTGCTGATTTTTAGTTTTCCCAATTTATACGCCCATGAGAGGAAGTGCCCTATGGTCTCTAAGCTGAGTTTTTTAGATGTTTCAGGACACACCGTACACTTCTCCAGAGTGGCTGTTAGCAATTTACATCCCGCCCGTCAGCGTAGCAAGGCTCCCATTTCTCCATGGCCTGTCCTGCATTTCTGGTTTTGACACTTTATTCAGCATGGCCCTTTTGACCGATGGGAAGCGAGACTTCTTTGTAGCGCTGATTTGCCTTTCCAGGTTGCTTGGTTGGCCAAAAAGGGCGTATGCGTTTTTTCCTTAATATATTCAGGAAAAACGCATACGCCCTTTTTGGCCAAGGGCATCATTGTCGAGGTTTTGCCGCTTTTCCTGTGCTTTAAAGGCGATTCGAATCTACCTCCTGAAATCTGTTTCCTGCAATTCTGCCTTGCTTTCAAATCCTCTTCGTTGCCTTCCCTCAATATATTTGTGGATGAGAGTTATCATTTCTAAGTCTGCAGGTTTGTGAATTGCAGTGCCCCTGAGCTCCATTATTCAACTCGCTTTCTTGGGAGCTGGCCGCAAAAGCGCAGGATTGCTTCAGACCGTCTTCTGGTTCCTGGCGGCAGGCTGAGCCTGTGGTTAATTCTTCTTCCTGATGGGAAAATAGAGTGACCTGTGCCTGCCCCAACACCTAGAGCTAGTCTCTCATTGGTTCCCCCTCTTCCCGTTCATCCTCAGGACAAATTGCAACCTGTACGGAACAGGAGGATAAAGGTGCTGATTCTCCAAGGAGGGAGATTGCTAGTAAAGCGGCTGGAATGGTGAACCGGAGCACAAGGAGATGAGAAATGAGGTGCGTTTTAGCAACCTTTCCCGATCACACGGTGTACCATCTTCGGGGTTTCTCATGCATGTTTTCAATGTAGGACGATGCCCTTGAACCTGGAGATTTGGGACCCATGGGATGGGTACCACGCCGTATTACTTTAAAGGGTCTGCGTTTGCTCACCAAACCTCACCAAACCTCTCAGCCCCAAGAGTGTCCACCCTTATGTCTCAATCAGCTGTGGGTCTAGATATGGTCAATCCAGGTGGCATCACAGCCCCTGAACGAATTTTGTAAGAATTTCTCTCTCTTTCACTGTCTTTGTTTCACGGGTTTTTTAAAGTAATTGATTTTTATAATGGGGTTTAGCTGCTTTTCACTGCTGTGTTTATGCCGCTTTACACCCACTTGACTCACTTACAGAGAGATATCAATACATAGGTTTTAAGATTCTTACTAGTCAGATATATTCTTGGGTGGTGAATAGGGGGTGTTGAGTCCAGTTCACTGAGCAAGGAGTAGGTCTTGTCTATTACATATTGGGTTTATGGAACGGTATCTGAGCTAATTTGAAACCCTTGTTTTATGCATCACCCCACCTCACCTTTCCCGTTAAGCAGCCATAGTGTGTTTTCTAAACGTGTGACTCTGTTCTGTTTTGTAATTCAGTTCAAGGGTAGCGGTTTTGACATTCCCTCTATAAGTGATATCTCATGATAAGTGTCTTTTTCTGTGTGACTTATTTCACTTAGAATCGTCGTACCTAAATCCACTCATCATGCTGCTACTAGCCTTATGACGTTGATTTCATGGCTGAGTGATATTCCATTGTACATAAGGACCACAACTTCTTTATCCATTCTTCTCTTTCCTGGGATATTTAAGGTGTAACGAAGTGGAGGTTCTTGTCAACAGAGCAGCCCAAAACTTTGGGGTGCCTGTGTCTTGCTGATTTTTAGTTTTCCCAATTTATACGCCCATGAGAGGAAGTGCCCTATGGTCTCTAAGCTGAGTTTTTTAGATGTTTCAGGACACACCGTACACTTCTCCAGAGTGGCTGTTAGCAATTTACATCCCGCCCGTCAGCGTAGCAAGGCTCCCATTTCTCCATGGCCTGTCCTGCATTTCTGGTTTTGACACTTTATTCAGCATGGCCCTTTTGACCGATGGGAAGCGAGACTTCTTTGTAGCGCTGATTTGCCTTTCCAGGTTGCTTGGTTGGCCAAAAAGGGCGTATGCGTTTTTTCCTTAATATATTCAGGAAAAACGCATACGCCCTTTTTGGCCAAGGGCATCATTGTCGAGGTTTTGCCGCTTTTCCTGTGCTTTAAAGGCGATTCGAATCTACCTCCTGAAATCTGTTTCCTGCAATTCTGCCTTGCTTTCAAATCCTCTTCGTTGCCTTCCCTCAATATATTTGTGGATGAGAGTTATCATTTCTAAGTCTGCAGGTTTGTGAATTGCAGTGCCCCTGAGCTCCATTATTCAACTCGCTTTCTTGGGAGCTGGCCGCAAAAGCGCAGGATTGCTTCAGACCGTCTTCTGGTTCCTGGCGGCAGGCTGAGCCTGTGGTTAATTCTTCTTCCTGATGGGAAAATAGAGTGACCTGTGCCTGCCCCAACACCTAGAGCTAGTCTCTCATTGGTTCCCCCTCTTCCCGTTCATCCTCAGGACAAATTGCAACCTGTACGGAACAGGAGGATAAAGGTGCTGATTCTCCAAGGAGGGAGATTGCTAGTAAAGCGGCTGGAATGGTGAACCGGAGCACAAGGAGATGAGAAATGAGGTGCGTTTTAGCAACCTTTCCCGATCACACGGTGTACCATCTTCGGGGTTTCTCATGCATGTTTTCAATGTAGGACGATGCCCTTGAACCTGGAGATTTGGGACCCATGGGATGGGTACCACGCCGTATTACTTTAAAGGGTCTGTGTTTGCTCACCAAACCTCACCAAACCTCTCAGCCCCAAGAGTGTCCACCCTTATGTCTCAATCAGCTGTGGGTCTAGATATGGTCAATCCAGGTGGCATCACAGCCCCTGAACGAATTTTGTAAGAATTTCTCTCTCTTTCACTGTCTTTGTTTCACGGGTTTTTTAAAGTAATTGATTTTTATAATGGGGTTTAGCTGCTTTTCACTGCTGTGTTTATGCCGCTTTACACCCACTTGACTCACTTACAGAGAGATATCAATACATAGGTTTTAAGATTCTTACTAGTCAGATATATTCTTGGGTGGTGAATAGGGGGTGTTGAGTCCAGTTCACTGAGCAAGGAGTAGGTCTTGTCTATTACATATTGGGTTTATGGAACGGTATCTGAGCTAATTTGAAACCCTTGTTTTATGCATCACCCCACCTCACCTTTCCCGTTAAGCAGCCATAGTGTGTTTTCTAAACGTGTGACTCTGTTCTGTTTTGTAATTCAGTTCAAGGGTAGCGGTTTTGACATTCCCTCTATAAGTGATATCTCATGATAAGTGTCTTTTTCTGTGTGACTTATTTCACTTAGAATCGTCGTACCTAAATCCACTCATCATGCTGCTACTAGCCTTATGACGTTGATTTCATGGCTGAGTGATATTCCATTGTACATAAGGACCACAACTTCTTTATCCATTCTTCTCTTTCCTGGGATATTTAAGGTGTAACGAAGTGGAGGTTCTTGTCAACAGAGCAGCCCAAAACTTTGGGGTGCCTGTGTCTTGCTGATTTTTAGTTTTCCCAATTTATACGCCCATGAGAGGAAGTGCCCTATGGTCTCTAAGCTGAGTTTTTTAGATGTTTCAGGACACACCGTACACTTCTCCAGAGTGGCTGTTAGCAATTTACATCCCGCCCGTCAGCGTAGCAAGGCTCCCATTTCTCCATGGCCTGTCCTGCATTTCTGGTTTTGACACTTTATTCAGCATGGCCCTTTTGACCGATGGGAAGCGAGACTTCTTTGTAGCGCTGATTTGCCTTTCCAGGTTGCTTGGTTGGCCAAAAAGGGCGTATGCGTTTTTTCCTGAATATATTCAGGAAAAACGCATACGCCCTTTTTGGCCAAGGGCATCATTGTCGAGGTTTTGCCGCTTTTCCTGTGCTTTAAAGGCGATTCGAATCTACCTCCTGAAATCTGTTTCCTGCAATTCTGCCTTGCTTTCAAATCCTCTTCGTTGCCTTCCCTCAATATATTTGTGGATGAGAGTTATCATTTCTAAGTCTGCAGGTTTGTGAATTGCAGTGCCCCTGAGCTCCATTATTCAACTCGCTTTCTTGGGAGCTGGCCGCAAAAGCGCAGGATTGCTTCAGACCGTCTTCTGGTTCCTGGCGGCAGGCTGAGCCTGTGGTTAATTCTTCTTCCTGATGGGAAAATAGAGTGACCTGTGCCTGCCCCAACACCTAGAGCTAGTCTCTCATTGGTTCCCCCTCTTCCCGTTCATCCTCAGGACAAATTGCAACCTGTACGGAACAGGAGGATAAAGGTGCTGATTCTCCAAGGAGGGAGATTGCTAGTAAAGCGGCTGGAATGGTGAACCGGAGCACAAGGAGATGAGAAATGAGGTGCGTTTTAGCAACCTTTCCCGATCACACGGTGTACCATCTTCGGGGTTTCTCATGCATGTTTTCAATGTAGGACGATGCCCTTGAACCTGGAGATTTGGGACCCATGGGATGGGTACCACGCCGTATTACTTTAAAGGGTCTGCGTTTGCTCACCAAACCTCACCAAACCTCTCAGCCCCAAGAGTGTCCACCCTTATGTCTCAATCAGCTGTGGGTCTAGATATGGTCAATCCAGGTGGCATCACAGCCCCTGAACGAATTTTGTAAGAATTTCTCTCTCTTTCACTGTCTTTGTTTCACGGGTTTTGAAAAGTAATTGATTCTTATAATGGGGTTTAGCTGCTTTTCACTGCTGTGTTTATGCTGCTTTACACCCACTTGACTCACTTACAGAGAATTATCAATACATAGGTTTTAAGATTCTTACTAGTCAGATATATTCTTGGGCGGTGAATAGGGGGTGTTGAGTCCAGTTCACTGAGCAAGGAGTAGGTCTTGTCTATTACATATTGGGTTTCTGGAACGGTATCTGAGCTAATTTGAAACCCTTGTTTTATGCATCACCCCACCTCACCTTTCCCGTTAAGCAGCCATAGTGTGTTTTCTAAACGTGTGACTCTGTTCTGTTTTGTAATTCAGTTCAAGGGTAGCGGTTTTGACATTCCCTCTATGAGTGATATCTCATGATAAGTGTCTTTTTCTGTGTGACTTATTTCACTTAGAATCGTCGTACCTAAATCCACTCATCATGCTGCTACTAGCCTTATGACGTTGATTTCATGGCTGAGTGATATTCCATTGTACATAAGGACCGCAACTTCTTTATCCATTCTTCTCTTTCCTGGGATATTTAAGGTGTAACGAAGTGGAGGTTCTTGTCAACAGAGCAGCCCAAAACTTTGGGGTGCCTGTGTCTTGCTGATTTTTAGTTTTCCCAATTTATACGCCCATGAGAGGAAGTGCCCTATGGTCTCTAAGCTGAGTTTTTTAGATGTTTCAGGACACACCGTACACTTCTCCAGTGTGGCTGTTGGCAATTTACATCCCGCCCATCAGCGTAGCAAGGCTCCCATTTCTCCAAGGCCTGTCCAGCATTTCTGGTTTTGACACTTTATTCAGCATGGCCCTTTTGACCGATGGGAAGCGAGACTTCTTTGTAGCGCTGATTTGCCTTTCCAGGTTGCTTGGTTGGCCAAAAAGGGCGTATGCGTTTTTTCCTGAATATATTCAGGAAAAAACGCATACGCCCTTTTTGGCCAAGGGCATCATTGTCGAGGTTTTGCCGCTTTTCCTGTGCTTTAAAGGCGATTCGAATCTACCTCCTGAAATCTGTTTCCTGCAATTCTGCCTTGCTTTCAAATCCTCTTCGTTGCCTTCCCTCAATATATTTGTGGACGAGAGTTATCATTTCTAAGTCTGCAGGTTTGTGAATTGCAGTGCCCCTGAGCTCCATTCTTCAACTCGCTTTCTTGGGAGCTGGCCGCAAAAGCACAGGATTGCTTCAGGCCGTATTCTGGTTCCTGGCGGCAGGCTGAGCCTGTGGTTAATTCTTCTTCCTGATGGGAAAATAGAATGACCTGTGCCTGCCCCAACACCTAGAGCTAGTCTCTCATTGGTTCCCCCTCTTCCCGTTCATCCTCAGGACAATTAGCAACCTGTACGGAACAGGAGGATAAAGGTGCTGATTCTCCAAGGAGGGAGATTGCTAGTAAAGCGGCTGGAATGGTGAACCGGAGCACAAGGAGATGAGAAATGAGGTGCGTTTTAGAAACCTTTCCCGATCACACGGTGTACCATCTTCGGGGTTTCTCATGCATGTTTTCAATGTAGGACGATGCCCTTGAACCTGGAGATTTGGGACCCATGGGATGGGTACCACGCCGTATTACTTTAAAGGGTCTGCGTTTGCTCACCCAACCTCACCAAACCTCTCAGCCCCAAGAGTGTCCACCCTTATGTCTCAATCAGCTGTGGGTCTAGATATGGTCAATCCAGGTGGCATCACAGCCCCTGAACGAATTTTGTAAGAATTTCTCTCTCTTTCACTGTCTTTGTTTCACGGGTTTTGAAACGTAATTTATTTTTATAATGGGGTTTAGCTGCTTTTCACTGCTGTGTTTATGCCGCTTTACACCCATTTGACTCACTTACAGAGAGATATCAATACATAGGTTTTAAGATTCTTACTAGTCAGATATATTCTTGGGCGGTGAATAGGGGGTGTTGAGTCCAGTTCACTGAGCAAGGAGTAGGTCTTGTCTATTACATATTGGGTTTCTGGAACGGTATCTGAGCTAATTTGAAACCCGTGTTTTATGCATCACCCCACCTCACCTTTCCCGTTAAGCAGCCATAGTGTGTTTTCTAAACGTGTGACTCTGTTCTGTTTTGTAATTCAGTTCAAGGGTAGCGGTTTTTACATTCCCTCTATGAGTGATATCTTATGATAAGTGTCTTTTTCTGTGTGACTTATTTCACTTAGAATCGTCATATCTAAATCCACTCATCATGCTGCTACTAGCCTTATGACATTGATTTCATGGCTGAGTGATATTCCATTGTACATAAGGACCGCAACTTCTTTATCCATTCTTCTCTTTCCTGGGATATTTAAGGTGTAACGAAGTGGAGGTTCTTGTCAACAGAGCAGCCCAAAACTTTGGGGTGCCTGTGTCTTGCTGATTTTTAGTTTTCCCAATTTATACGCCCATGAGAGGAAGTGCCCTATGGTCTCTAAGCTGAGTTTTTTAGATGTTTCAGGACACACCGTACACTTCTCCAGTGTGGCTGTTGGCAATTTACATCCCGCCCATCAGCGTAGCAAGGCTCCCATTTCTCCAAGGCCTGTCCAGCATTTCTGGTTTTGACACTTTATTCATCATGGCCCTTTTGACCGATGGGAAGCGAGACTTCTTTGTAGCGCTGATTTGCCTTTCCAGGTTGCTTGGTTGGCCAAAAAGGGCGTATGCGTTTTTTCCTGAATATATTCAGGAAAAAACGCATACGCCCTTTTTGGCCAAGGGCATCATTGTCGAGGTTTTGCCGCTTTTCCTGTGCTTTAAAGGCGATTCGAATCTACCTCCTGAAATCTGTTTCCTGCAATTCTGCCTTGCTTTCAAATCCTCTTTGTTGCCTTCCCTCAATATATTTGTGGACGAGAGTTATCATTTTTAAGTCTGCAGGTTTGTGAATTGCAGTGCCCCTGAGCTCCATTCTTCAACTCGCTTTCTTGGAGAGCTGGCCTCAAAAGCGCAGGATTGCTTCAGGCCGTCTTCTGGTTCCTGGCGGCAGGCTGAGCCTGTGGTTAATTCTTCTTCCTGATGGGAAAATAGAGTGACCTGTGCCTGCCCCAACACCTAGAGCTAGTCTCTCATTGGTTCCCCCTCTTCCCGTTCATCCTCAGGACAATTAGCAACCTGTACGGAACAGGAGGATAAAGGTGCTGATTCTCCAAGGAGGGAGATTGCTAGTAAAGCGGCTGGAATGGCGAACCGGAGCACAAGGAGATGAGAAATGAGGTGCGTTTTAGAAACCTTTCCCGATCACACGGTGTACCATCTTCGGGGTTTCTCATGCATGTTTTCAATGTAGGACGATGCCCTTGAACCTGGAGATTTGGGACCCATGGGATGGGTACCACGCCGTATTACTTTAAAGGGTCTGCGTTAGCTCAGCCAACCTCACCAAACCTCTCAGCCCCACGAGTGTCCACCCTTATGTCTCAATCAGCTGTGGGTCTAGATATGGTCAATCCAGGTGGCATCACAGCCCCTGAACGAATTTTGTAAGAATTTCTCTCTCTTTCACTGTCTTTGTTTCACGGGTTTTTTAAAGTAATTGATTTGTATAATGGGGTTTAGCTGCTTTTCACTGCTGTGTTTATGCCGCTTTACACCCACTTGACTCACTTACAGAGAGATATCAATACATAGGTTTTAAGATTCTTACTAGTCAGATATATTCTTGGGCGGTGAATAGGGGGTGTTGAGTCCAGTTCACTGAGCAAGGAGTAGGTCTTGTCTATTACATATTGGGTTTCTGGAACGGTATCTGAGCTAATTTGAAACCCTTGTTTTATGCATCACCCCACCTCACCTTTCCCGTTAAGCAGCCATAGTGTGTTTTCTAAACGTGTGACTCTGTTCTGTTTTGTAATTCAGTTCAAGGGTAGCGGTTTTGACATTCCCTCTATGAGTGATATCTCATGATAAGTGTCTTTTTCTGTGTGACTTATTTCACTTAGAATCGTCGTACCTAAATCCACTCATCATGCTGCTACTAGCCTTATGACGTTGATTTCATGGCTGAGTGATATTCCATTGTACATAAGGACCGCAACTTCTTTATCCATTCTTCTCTTTCCTGGGATATTTAAGGTGTAACGAAGTGGAGGTTCTTGTCAACAGAGCAGCCCAAAACTTTGGGGTGCCTGTGTCTTGCTGATTTTTAGTTTTCCCAATTTATACGCCCATGAGAGGAAGTGCCCTATGGTCTCTAAGCTGAGTTTTTTAGATGTTTCAGGACACACCGTACACTTCTCCAGTGTGGCTGTTGGCAATTTACATCCCGCCCATCAGCGTAGCAAGGCTCCCATTTCTCCAAGGCCTGTCCAGCATTTCTGGTTTTGACACTTTATTCAGCATGGCCCTTTTGACCGATGGGAAGCGAGACTTCTTTGTAGCGCTGATTTGCCTTTCCAGGTTGCTTGGTTGGCCAAAAAGGGCGTATGCGTTTTTTCCTGAATATATTCAGGAAAAAACGCATACGCCCTTTTTGGCCAAGGGCATCATTGTCGAGGTTTTGCCGCTTTTCCTGTGCTTTAAAGGCGATTCGAATCTACCTCCTGAAATCTGTTTCCTGCAATTCTGCCTTGCTTTCAAATCCTCTTCGTTGCCTTCCCTCAATATATTTGTGGACGAGAGTTATCATTTCTAAGACTGCAGGTTTGTGAATTGCAGTGCCCCTGAGCTCCATTCTTCAACTCGCTTTCTTGGGAGCTGGCCGCAAAAGCGCAGGATTGCTTCAGGCCGTATTCTGGTTCCTGGCGGCAGGCTGAGCCTGTGGTTAATTCTTCTTCCTGATGGGAAAATAGAATGACCTGTGCCTGCCCCAACACCTAGAGCTAGTCTCTCATTGGTTCCCCCTCTTCCCGTTCATCCTCAGGACAATTTGCAACCTGTACGGAACAGGAGGATAAAGGTGCTGATTCTCCAAGGAGGGAGATTGCTAGTAAAGCGGCTGGAATGGCGAACCGGAGCACAAGGAGATGAGAAATGAGGTGCGTTTTAGAAACCTTTCCCGATCACACGGTGTACCATCTTCGGGGTTCCTCATGCATGTTTTCAATGTAGGACGATGCCCTTGAACCTGGAGATTTGGGACCCATGGGATGGGTACCACGCCGTATTACTTTAAAGGGTCTGCGTTAGCTCAGCCAACCTCACCAAACCTCTCAGCCCCACGAGTGTCCACCCTTATGTCTCAATCAGCTGTGGGTCTAGATATGGTCAATCCAGGTGGCATCACAGCCCCTGAACGAATTTTGTAAGAATTTCTCTCTCTTTCACTGTCTTTGTTTCACGGGTTTTGAAAAGTAATTGATTTTTATAATGGGGTTTAGCTGCTTTTCACTGCTGTGTTTATGCCGCTTTACACCCACTTGACTCACTTACAGAGAGATATCAATACATAGGTTTTAAGATTCTTACTAGTCAGATATATTCTTGGGCGGTGAATAGGGGGTGTTGAGTCCAGTTCACTGAGCAAGGAGTAGGTCTTGTCTATTACATATTGGGTTTCTGGAACGGTATCTGAGCTAATTTGAAACCCTTGTTTTATGCATCACCCCACCTCACCTTTCCCGTTAAGCAGCCATAGTGTGTTTTCTAAACGTGTGACTCTGTTCTGTTTTGTAATTCAGTTCAAGGGTAGCGGTTTTGACATTCCCTCTATGAGTGATATCTCATGATAAGTGTCTTTTTCTGTGTGACTTATTTCACTTAGAATCGTCGTACCTAAATCCACTCATCATGCTGCTACTAGCCTTATGACGTTGATTTCATGGCTGAGTGATATTCCATTGTACATAAGGACCGCAACTTCTTTATCCATTCTTCTCTTTCCTGGGATATTTAAGGTGTAACGAAGTGGAGGTTCTTGTCAACAGAGCAGCCCAAAACTTTGGGGTGCCTGTGTCTTGCTGATTTTTAGTTTTCCCAATTTATACGCCCATGAGAGGAAGTGCCCTATGGTCTCTAAGCTGAGTTTTTTAGATGTTTCAGTACACACCGTACACTTCTCCAGTGTGGCTGTTGGCAATTTACATCCCGCCCATCAGCGTAGCAAGGCTCCCATTTCTCCAAGGCCTGTCCAGCATTTCTGGTTTTGACACTTTATTCAGCATGGCCCTTTTGACCGATGGGAAGCGAGACTTCTTTGTAGCGCTGATTTGCCTTTCCAGGTTGCTTGGTTGGCCAAAAAGGGCGTATGCGTTTTTTCCTGAATATATTCAGGAAAAAACGCATACGCCCTTTTTGCCCAAGGGCATCATTGTCGAGGTTTTGCCGCTTTTCCTGTGCTTTAAAGGCGATTCGAATCTACCTCCTGAAATCTGTTTCCTGCAATTCTGCCTTGCTTTCAAATCCTCTTCGTTGCCTTCCCTCAATATATTTGTGGACGAGAGTTATCATTTCTAAGTCTGCAGGTTTGTGAATTGCAGTGCCCCTGAGCTCCATTCTTCAACTCGCTTTCTTGGGAGCTGGCCGCAAAAGCGCAGGATTGCTTCAGGCCGTATTCTGGTTAATGGCGGCAGGCTGAGCCTGTGGTTAATTCTTCTTCCTGATGGGAAAATAGAGTGACCTGTGCCTGTCCCAACACCTAGAGCTAGTCTCTCATTGGTTCCCCCTCTTCCCGTTCATCCTCAGGACAAATTGCAACCTGTACGGAACAGGAGGATAAAGGTGCTGATTCTCCAAGGAGGGAGATTGCTAGTAAAGCGGCTGGAATGGTGAACCGGAGCACAAGGAGATGAGAAATGAGGTGCGTTTTAGAAACCTTTCCCGATCACACGGTGTACCATCTTCGGGGTTTCTCATGCATGTTTTCAATGTAGGACGATGCCCTTGAACCTGGAGATTTGGGACCCATGGGATGGGTACCACGCCGTATTACTTTAAAGGGTCTGCGTTTGCTCACCAAACCTCACCAAACCTCTCAGCCCCAAGAGTGTCCACCCTTATGTCTCAATCAGCTGTGGGTCTAGATATGGTCAATCCAGGTGGCATCACAGCCCCTGAACGAATTTTGTAAGAATTTCTCTCTCTTTCACTGTCTTTGTTTCACGGGTTTTTTAAAGTAATTGATTTTTATAATGGGGTTTAGCTGCTTTTCACTGCTGTGTTTATGCCGCTTTACACCCACTTGACTCACTTACAGAGAGATATCAATACATAGGTTTTAAGATTCTTACTAGTCAGATATATTCTTGGGTGGTGAATTGGGGGTGTTGAGTCCAGTTCACTGAGCAAGGAGTAGGTCTTGTCTATTACATATTGGGTTTATGGAACGGTATCTGAGCTAATTTGAAACCCTTGTTTTATGCATCACCCCACCTCACCTTTCCCGTTAAGCAGCCATAGTGTGTTTTCTAAACGTGTGACTCTGTTCTGTTTTGTAATTCAGTTCAAGGGTAGCGGTTTTGACATTCCCTCTATAAGTGATATCTCATGATAAGTGTCTTTTTCTGTGTGACTTATTTCACTTAGAATCGTCGTACCTAAATCCACTCATCATGCTGCTACTAGCCTTATGACGTTGATTTCATGGCTGAGTGATATTCCATTGTACATAAGGACCACAACTTCTTTATCCATTCTTCTCTTTCCTGGGATATTTAAGGTGTAACGAAGTGGAGGTTCTTGTCAACAGAGCAGCCCAAAACTTTGGGGTGCCTGTGTCTTGCTGATTTTTAGTTTTCCCAATTTATACGCCCATGAGAGGAAGTGCCCTATGGTCTCTAAGCTGAGTTTTTTAGATGTTTCAGGACACACCGTACACTTCTCCAGAGTGGCTGTTAGCAATTTACATCCCGCCCGTCAGCGTAGCAAGGCTCCCATTTCTCCATGGCCTGTCCTGCATTTCTGGTTTTGACACTTTATTCAGCATGGCCCTTTTGACCGATGGGAAGCGAGACTTCTTTGTAGCGCTGATTTGCCTTTCCAGGTTGCTTGGTTGGCCAAAAAGGGCGTATGCGTTTTTTCCTGAATATATTCAGGAAAAACGCATACGCCCTTTTTGGCCAAGGGCATCATTGTCGAGGTTTTGCCGCTTTTCCTGTGCTTTAAAGGCGATTCGAATCTACCTCCTGAAATCTGTTTCCTGCAATTCTGCCTTGCTTTCAAATCCTCTTCGTTGCCTTCCCTCAATATATTTGTGGATGAGAGTTATCATTTCTAAGTCTGCAGGTTTGTGAATTGCAGTGCCCCTGAGCTCCATTATTCAACTCGCTTTCTTGGGAGCTGGCCGCAAAAGCGCAGGATTGCTTCAGACCGTCTTCTGGTTCCTGGCGGCAGGCTGAGCCTGTGGTTAATTCTTCTTCCTGATGGGAAAATAGAGTGACCTGTGCCTGCCCCAACACCTAGAGCTAGTCTCTCATTGGTTCCCCCTCTTCCCGTTCATCCTCAGGACAAATTGCAACCTGTACGGAACAGGAGGATAAAGGTGCTGATTCTCCAAGGAGGGAGATTGCTAGTAAAGCGGCTGGAATGGTGAACCGGAGCACAAGGAGATGAGAAATGAGGTGCGTTTTAGCAACCTTTCCCGATCACACGGTGTACCATCTTCGGGGTTTCTCATGCATGTTTTCAATGTAGGACGATGCCCTTGAACCTGGAGATTTGGGACCCATGGGATGGGTACCACGCCGTATTACTTTAAAGGGTCTGCGTTTGCTCACCAAACCTCACCAAACCTCTCAGCCCCAAGAGTGTCCACCCTTATGTCTCAATCAGCTGTGGGTCTAGATATGGTCAATCCAGGTGGCATCACAGCCCCTGAACGAATTTTGTAAGAATTTCTCTCTCTTTCACTGTCTTTGTTTCACGGGTTTTTTAAAGTAATTGATTTTTATAATGGGGTTTAGCTGCTTTTCACTGCTGTGTTTATGCCGCTTTACACCCACTTGACTCACTTACAGAGAGATATCAATACATAGGTTTTAAGATTCTTACTAGTCAGATATATTCTTGGGTGGTGAATTGGGGGTGTTGAGTCCAGTTCACTGAGCAAGGAGTAGGTCTTGTCTATTACATATTGGGTTTATGGAACGGTATCTGAGCTAATTTGAAACCCTTGTTTTATGCATCACCCCACCTCACCTTTCCCGTTAAGCAGCCATAGTGTGTTTTCTAAACGTGTGACTCTGTTCTGTTTTGTAATTCAGTTCAAGGGTAGCGGTTTTGACATTCCCTCTATAAGTGATATCTCATGATAAGTGTCTTTTTCTGTGTGACTTATTTCACTTAGAATCGTCGTACCTAAATCCACTCATCATGCTGCTACTAGCCTTATGACGTTGATTTCATGGCTGAGTGATATTCCATTGTACATAAGGACCACAACTTCTTTATCCATTCTTCTCTTTCCTGGGATATTTAAGGTGTAACGAAGTGGAGGTTCTTGTCAACAGAGCAGCCCAAAACTTTGGGGTGCCTGTGTCTTGCTGATTTTTAGTTTTCCCAATTTATACGCCCATGAGAGGAAGTGCCCTATGGTCTCTAAGCTGAGTTTTTTAGATGTTTCAGGACACACCGTACACTTCTCCAGAGTGGCTGTTAGCAATTTACATCCCGCCCGTCAGCGTAGCAAGGCTCCCATTTCTCCATGGCCTGTCCTGCATTTCTGGTTTTGACACTTTATTCAGCATGGCCCTTTTGACCGATGGGAAGCGAGACTTCTTTGTAGCGCTGATTTGCCTTTCCAGGTTGCTTGGTTGGCCAAAAAGGGCGTATGCGTTTTTTCCTTAATATATTCAGGAAAAACGCATACGCCCTTTTTGGCCAAGGGCATCATTGTCGAGGTTTTGCCGCTTTTCCTGTGCTTTAAAGGCGATTCGAATCTACCTCCTGAAATCTGTTTCCTGCAATTCTGCCTTGCTTTCAAATCCTCTTCGTTGCCTTCCCTCAATATATTTGTGGATGAGAGTTATCATTTCTAAGTCTGCAGGTTTGTGAATTGCAGTGCCCCTGAGCTCCATTATTCAACTCGCTTTCTTGGGAGCTGGCCGCAAAAGCGCAGGATTGCTTCAGACCGTCTTCTGGTTCCTGGCGGCAGGCTGAGCCTGTGGTTAATTCTTCTTCCTGATGGGAAAATAGAGTGACCTGTGCCTGCCCCAACACCTAGAGCTAGTCTCTCATTGGTTCCCCCTCTTCCCGTTCATCCTCAGGACAAATTGCAACCTGTACGGAACAGGAGGATAAAGGTGCTGATTCTCCAAGGAGGGAGATTGCTAGTAAAGCGGCTGGAATGGTGAACCGGAGCACAAGGAGATGAGAAATGAGGTGCGTTTTAGCAACCTTTCCCGATCACACGGTGTACCATCTTCGGGGTTTCTCATGCATGTTTTCAATGTAGGACGATGCCCTTGAACCTGGAGATTTGGGACCCATGGGATGGGTACCACGCCGTATTACTTTAAAGGGTCTGCGTTTGCTCACCAAACCTCACCAAACCTCTCAGCCCCAAGAGTGTCCACCCTTATGTCTCAATCAGCTGTGGGTCTAGATATGGTCAATCCAGGTGGCATCACAGCCCCTGAACGAATTTTGTAAGAATTTCTCTCTCTTTCACTGTCTTTGTTTCACGGGTTTTTTAAAGTAATTGATTTTTATAATGGGGTTTAGCTGCTTTTCACTGCTGTGTTTATGCCGCTTTACACCCACTTGACTCACTTACAGAGAGATATCAATACATAGGTTTTAAGATTCTTACTAGTCAGATATATTCTTGGGTGGTGAATAGGGGGTGTTGAGTCCAGTTCACTGAGCAAGGAGTAGGTCTTGTCTATTACATATTGGGTTTATGGAACGGTATCTGAGCTAATTTGAAACCCTTGTTTTATGCATCACCCCACCTCACCTTTCCCGTTAAGCAGCCATAGTGTGTTTTCTAAACGTGTGACTCTGTTCTGTTTTGTAATTCAGTTCAAGGGTAGCGGTTTTGACATTCCCTCTATAAGTGATATCTCATGATAAGTGTCTTTTTCTGTGTGACTTATTTCACTTAGAATCGTCGTACCTAAATCCACTCATCATGCTGCTACTAGCCTTATGACGTTGATTTCATGGCTGAGTGATATTCCATTGTACATAAGGACCACAACTTCTTTATCCATTCTTCTCTTTCCTGGGATATTTAAGGTGTAACGAAGTGGAGGTTCTTGTCAACAGAGCAGCCCAAAACTTTGGGGTGCCTGTGTCTTGCTGATTTTTAGTTTTCCCAATTTATACGCCCATGAGAGGAAGTGCCCTATGGTCTCTAAGCTGAGTTTTTTAGATGTTTCAGGACACACCGTACACTTCTCCAGAGTGGCTGTTAGCAATTTACATCCCGCCCGTCAGCGTAGCAAGGCTCCCATTTCTCCATGGCCTGTCCTGCATTTCTGGTTTTGACACTTTATTCAGCATGGCCCTTTTGACCGATGGGAAGCGAGACTTCTTTGTAGCGCTGATTTGCCTTTCCAGGTTGCTTGGTTGGCCAAAAAGGGCGTATGCGTTTTTTCCTGAATATATTCAGGAAAAACGCATACGCCCTTTTTGGCCAAGGGCATCATTGTCGAGGTTTTGCCGCTTTTCCTGTGCTTTAAAGGCGATTCGAATCTACCTCCTGAAATCTGTTTCCTGCAATTCTGCCTTGCTTTCAAATCCTCTTCGTTGCCTTCCCTCAATATATTTGTGGATGAGAGTTATCATTTCTAAGTCTGCAGGTTTGTGAATTGCAGTGCCCCTGAGCTCCATTATTCAACTCGCTTTCTTGGGAGCTGGCCGCAAAAGCGCAGGATTGCTTCAGACCGTCTTCTGGTTCCTGGCGGCAGGCTGAGCCTGTGGTTAATTCTTCTTCCTGATGGGAAAATAGAGTGACCTGTGCCTGCCCCAACACCTAGAGCTAGTCTCTCATTGGTTCCCCCTCTTCCCGTTCATCCTCAGGACAAATTGCAACCTGTACGGAACAGGAGGATAAAGGTGCTGATTCTCCAAGGAGGGAGATTGCTAGTAAAGCGGCTGGAATGGTGAACCGGAGCACAAGGAGATGAGAAATGAGGTGCGTTTTAGCAACCTTTCCCGATCACACGGTGTACCATCTTCGGGGTTTCTCATGCATGTTTTCAATGTAGGACGATGCCCTTGAACCTGGAGATTTGGGACCCATGGGATGGGTACCACGCCGTATTACTTTAAAGGGTCTGCGTTTGCTCACCAAACCTCACCAAACCTCTCAGCCCCAAGAGTGTCCACCCTTATGTCTCAATCAGCTGTGGGTCTAGATATGGTCAATCCAGGTGGCATCACAGCCCCTGAACGAATTTTGTAAGAATTTCTCTCTCTTTCACTGTCTTTGTTTCACGGGTTTTGAAAAGTAATTGATTCTTATAATGGGGTTTAGCTGCTTTTCACTGCTGTGTTTATGCTGCTTTACACCCACTTGACTCACTTACAGAGAATTATCAATACATAGGTTTTAAGATTCTTACTAGTCAGATATATTCTTGGGCGGTGAATAGGGGGTGTTGAGTCCAGTTCACTGAGCAAGGAGTAGGTCTTGTCTATTACATATTTGGTTTCTGGAACGGTATCTGAGCTAATTTGAAACCCTTGTTTTATGCATCACCCCACCTCACCTTTCCCGTTAAGCAGCCATAGTGTGTTTTCTAAACGTGTGACTCTGTTCTGTTTTGTAATTCAGTTCAAGGGTAGCGGTTTTTAGATTCCCTCTGTAAGTGATATCTTATGATAAGTGTCTTTTTCTGTGTGACTTATTTCACTTAGAATCGTCATACCTAAATCCACTCATCATGCTGCTACTAGCCTTATGACATTGATTTCATGGCTGAGTGATATTCCATTGTACATAAGGACCGCAACTTCTTTATCCATTCTTCTCTTTCCTGGGATATTTAAGGTGTAACGAAGTGGAGGTTCTTGTCAACAGAGTAGCCCACAACTTTGGGGTGCCTGTGTCTTGCTGATTTTTAGTTTTCCCAATTTATACGCCCATGAGAGGAAGTGCCCTATGGTCTCTAAGCTGAGTTTTTTAGATGTTTCAGGACACACCGTACACTTCTCCAGAGTGGCTATTAGCAATTTACATCCCGCCCGTCAGCGTAGCAAGGCTCCCATTTCTCCATGGCCTGTCCTGCATTTCTGGTTTTGACACTTTATTCAGCATGGCCCTTTTGACCGATGGGAAGCGAGACTTCTTTGTAGCGCTGATTTGCCTTTCCAGGTTGCTTGGTTGGCCAAAAAGGGCGTATGCGTTTTTTCCTGAATATATTCAGGAAAAACGCATACGCCCTTTTTGGCCAAGGGCATCATTGTCGAGGTTTTGCCGCTTTTCCTGTGCTTTAAAGGCGATTCGAATCTACCTCCTGAAATCTGTTTCCTGCAATTCTGCCTTGCTTTCAAATCCTCTTCGTTGCCTTCCCTCAATATATTTGTGGACGAGAGTTATCATTTCTAAGTCTGCAGGTTTGTGAATTGCAGTGCCCCTGAGCTCCATTCTTCAACTCGCTTTCTTGGGAGCTGGCCGCAAAAGCGCAGGATTGCTTCAGGCCGTATTCTGGTTCCTGGCGGCAGGCTGAGCCTGTGGTTAATTCTTCTTCCTGATGGGAAAATAGAATGACCTGTGCCTGCCCCAACACCTAGAGCTAGTCTCTCATTGGTTCCCCCTCTTCCCGTTCATCCTCAGGACAATTTGCAACCTGTACGGAACAGGAGGATAAAGGTGCTGATTCTCCAAGGAGGGAGATTGCTAGTAAAGCGGCTGGAATGGTGAACCGGAGCACAAGGAGATGAGAAATGAGGTGCGTTTTAGAAACCTTTCCCGATCACACGGTGTACCATCTTCGGGGTTTCTCATGCATGTTTTCAATGTAGGACGATGCCCTTGAACCTGGAGATTTGGGACCCATGGGATGGGTACCACGCCGTATTACTTTAAAGGGTCTGCGTTTGCTCACCAAACCTCACCAAACCTCTCAGCCCCAAGAGTGTCCACCCTTATGTCTCAATCAGCTGTGGGTCTAGATATGGTCAATCCAGGTGGCATCACAGCCCCTGAACGAATTTTGTAAGAATTTCTCTCTCTTTCACTGTCTTTGTTTCACGGGTTTTTTAAAGTAATTGATTTTTATAATGGGGTTTAGCTGCTTTTCACTGCTGTGTTTATGCCGCTTTACACCCACTTGACTCACTTACAGAGAGATATCAATACATAGGTTTTAAGATTCTTACTAGTCAGATATATTCTTGGGTGGTGAATTGGGGGTGTTGAGTCCAGTTCACTGAGCAAGGAGTAGGTCTTGTCTATTACATATTGGGTTTATGGAACGGTATCTGAGCTAATTTGAAACCCTTGTTTTATGCATCACCCCACCTCACCTTTCCCGTTAAGCAGCCATAGTGTGTTTTCTAAACGTGTGACTCTGTTCTGTTTTGTAATTCAGTTCAAGGGTAGCGGTTTTGACATTCCCTCTATAAGTGATATCTCATGATAAGTGTCTTTTTCTGTGTGACTTATTTCACTTAGAATCGTCGTACCTAAATCCACTCATCATGCTGCTACTAGCCTTATGACGTTGATTTCATGGCTGAGTGATATTCCATTGTACATAAGGACCACAACTTCTTTATCCATTCTTCTCTTTCCTGGGATATTTAAGGTGTAACGAAGTGGAGGTTCTTGTCAACAGAGCAGCCCAAAACTTTGGGGTGCCTGTGTCTTGCTGATTTTTAGTTTTCCCAATTTATACGCCCATGAGAGGAAGTGCCCTATGGTCTCTAAGCTGAGTTTTTTAGATGTTTCAGGACACACCGTACACTTCTCCAGAGTGGCTGTTAGCAATTTACATCCCGCCCGTCAGCGTAGCAAGGCTCCCATTTCTCCATGGCCTGTCCTGCATTTCTGGTTTTGACACTTTATTCAGCATGGCCCTTTTGACCGATGGGAAGCGAGACTTCTTTGTAGCGCTGATTTGCCTTTCCAGGTTGCTTGGTTGGCCAAAAAGGGCGTATGCGTTTTTTCCTGAATATATTCAGGAAAAACGCATACGCCCTTTTTGGCCAAGGGCATCATTGTCGAGGTTTTGCCGCTTTTCCTGTGCTTTAAAGGCGATTCGAATCTACCTCCTGAAATCTGTTTCCTGCAATTCTGCCTTGCTTTCAAATCCTCTTCGTTGCCTTCCCTCAATATATTTGTGGATGAGAGTTATCATTTCTAAGTCTGCAGGTTTGTGAATTGCAGTGCCCCTGAGCTCCATTATTCAACTCGCTTTCTTGGGAGCTGGCCGCAAAAGCGCAGGATTGCTTCAGACCGTCTTCTGGTTCCTGGCGGCAGGCTGAGCCTGTGGTTAATTCTTCTTCCTGATGGGAAAATAGAGTGACCTGTGCCTGCCCCAACACCTAGAGCTAGTCTCTCATTGGTTCCCCCTCTTCCCGTTCATCCTCAGGACAAATTGCAACCTGTACGGAACAGGAGGATAAAGGTGCTGATTCTCCAAGGAGGGAGATTGCTAGTAAAGCGGCTGGAATGGTGAACCGGAGCACAAGGAGATGAGAAATGAGGTGCGTTTTAGCAACCTTTCCCGATCACACGGTGTACCATCTTCGGGGTTTCTCATGCATGTTTTCAATGTAGGACGATGCCCTTGAACCTGGAGATTTGGGACCCATGGGATGGGTACCACGCCGTATTACTTTAAAGGGTCTGCGTTTGCTCACCAAACCTCACCAAACCTCTCAGCCCCAAGAGTGTCCACCCTTATGTCTCAATCAGCTGTGGGTCTAGATATGGTCAATCCAGGTGGCATCACAGCCCCTGAACGAATTTTGTAAGAATTTCTCTCTCTTTCACTGTCTTTGTTTCACGGGTTTTTTAAAGTAATTGATTTTTATAATGGGGTTTAGCTGCTTTTCACTGCTGTGTTTATGCCGCTTTACACCCACTTGACTCACTTACAGAGAGATATCAATACATAGGTTTTAAGATTCTTACTAGTCAGATATATTCTTGGGTGGTGAATTGGGGGTGTTGAGTCCAGTTCACTGAGCAAGGAGTAGGTCTTGTCTATTACATATTGGGTTTATGGAACGGTATCTGAGCTAATTTGAAACCCTTGTTTTATGCATCACCCCACCTCACCTTTCCCGTTAAGCAGCCATAGTGTGTTTTCTAAACGTGTGACTCTGTTCTGTTTTGTAATTCAGTTCAAGGGTAGCGGTTTTGACATTCCCTCTATAAGTGATATCTCATGATAAGTGTCTTTTTCTGTGTGACTTATTTCACTTAGAATCGTCGTACCTAAATCCACTCATCATGCTGCTACTAGCCTTATGACGTTGATTTCATGGCTGAGTGATATTCCATTGTACATAAGGACCACAACTTCTTTATCCATTCTTCTCTTTCCTGGGATATTTAAGGTGTAACGAAGTGGAGGTTCTTGTCAACAGAGCAGCCCAAAACTTTGGGGTGCCTGTGTCTTGCTGATTTTTAGTTTTCCCAATTTATACGCCCATGAGAGGAAGTGCCCTATGGTCTCTAAGCTGAGTTTTTTAGATGTTTCAGGACACACCGTACACTTCTCCAGAGTGGCTGTTAGCAATTTACATCCCGCCCGTCAGCGTAGCAAGGCTCCCATTTCTCCATGGCCTGTCCTGCATTTCTGGTTTTGACACTTTATTCAGCATGGCCCTTTTGACCGATGGGAAGCGAGACTTCTTTGTAGCGCTGATTTGCCTTTCCAGGTTGCTTGGTTGGCCAAAAAGGGCGTATGCGTTTTTTCCTGAATATATTCAGGAAAAACGCATACGCCCTTTTTGGCCAAGGGCATCATTGTCGAGGTTTTGCCGCTTTTCCTGTGCTTTAAAGGCGATTCGAATCTACCTCCTGAAATCTGTTTCCTGCAATTCTGCCTTGCTTTCAAATCCTCTTCGTTGCCTTCCCTCAATATATTTGTGGATGAGAGTTATCATTTCTAAGTCTGCAGGTTTGTGAATTGCAGTGCCCCTGAGCTCCATTATTCAACTCGCTTTCTTGGGAGCTGGCCGCAAAAGCGCAGGATTGCTTCAGACCGTCTTCTGGTTCCTGGCGGCAGGCTGAGCCTGTGGTTAATTCTTCTTCCTGATGGGAAAATAGAGTGACCTGTGCCTGCCCCAACACCTAGAGCTAGTCTCTCATTGGTTCCCCCTCTTCCCGTTCATCCTCAGGACAAATTGCAACCTGTACGGAACAGGAGGATAAAGGTGCTGATTCTCCAAGGAGGGAGATTGCTAGTAAAGCGGCTGGAATGGTGAACCGGAGCACAAGGAGATGAGAAATGAGGTGCGTTTTAGCAACCTTTCCCGATCACACGGTGTACCATCTTCGGGGTTTCTCATGCATGTTTTCAATGTAGGACGATGCCCTTGAACCTGGAGATTTGGGACCCATGGGATGGGTACCACGCCGTATTACTTTAAAGGGTCTGCGTTTGCTCACCAAACCTCACCAAACCTCTCAGCCCCAAGAGTGTCCACCCTTATGTCTCAATCAGCTGTGGGTCTAGATATGGTCAATCCAGGTGGCATCACAGCCCCTGAACGAATTTTGTAAGAATTTCTCTCTCTTTCACTGTCTTTGTTTCACGGGTTTTTTAAAGTAATTGATTTTTATAATGGGGTTTAGCTGCTTTTCACTGCTGTGTTTATGCCGCTTTACACCCACTTGACTCACTTACAGAGAGATATCAATACATAGGTTTTAAGATTCTTACTAGTCAGATATATTCTTGGGTGGTGAATAGGGGGTGTTGAGTCCAGTTCACTGAGCAAGGAGTAGGTCTTGTCTATTACATATTGGGTTTATGGAACGGTATCTGAGCTAATTTGAAACCCTTGTTTTATGCATCACCCCACCTCACCTTTCCCGTTAAGCAGCCATAGTGTGTTTTCTAAACGTGTGACTCTGTTCTGTTTTGTAATTCAGTTCAAGGGTAGCGGTTTTGACATTCCCTCTATAAGTGATATCTCATGATAAGTGTCTTTTTCTGTGTGACTTATTTCACTTAGAATCGTCGTACCTAAATCCACTCATCATGCTGCTACTAGCCTTATGACGTTGATTTCATGGCTGAGTGATATTCCATTGTACATAAGGACCACAACTTCTTTATCCATTCTTCTCTTTCCTGGGATATTTAAGGTGTAACGAAGTGGAGGTTCTTGTCAACAGAGCAGCCCAAAACTTTGGGGTGCCTGTGTCTTGCTGATTTTTAGTTTTCCCAATTTATACGCCCATGAGAGGAAGTGCCCTATGGTCTCTAAGCTGAGTTTTTTAGATGTTTCAGGACACACCGTACACTTCTCCAGAGTGGCTGTTAGCAATTTACATCCCGCCCGTCAGCGTAGCAAGGCTCCCATTTCTCCATGGCCTGTCCTGCATTTCTGGTTTTGACACTTTATTCAGCATGGCCCTTTTGACCGATGGGAAGCGAGACTTCTTTGTAGCGCTGATTTGCCTTTCCAGGTTGCTTGGTTGGCCAAAAAGGGCGTATGCGTTTTTTCCTTAATATATTCAGGAAAAACGCATACGCCCTTTTTGGCCAAGGGCATCATTGTCGAGGTTTTGCCGCTTTTCCTGTGCTTTAAAGGCGATTCGAATCTACCTCCTGAAATCTGTTTCCTGCAATTCTGCCTTGCTTTCAAATCCTCTTCGTTGCCTTCCCTCAATATATTTGTGGATGAGAGTTATCATTTCTAAGTCTGCAGGTTTGTGAATTGCAGTGCCCCTGAGCTCCATTATTCAACTCGCTTTCTTGGGAGCTGGCCGCAAAAGCGCAGGATTGCTTCAGACCGTCTTCTGGTTCCTGGCGGCAGGCTGAGCCTGTGGTTAATTCTTCTTCCTGATGGGAAAATAGAGTGACCTGTGCCTGCCCCAACACCTAGAGCTAGTCTCTCATTGGTTCCCCCTCTTCCCGTTCATCCTCAGGACAAATTGCAACCTGTACGGAACAGGAGGATAAAGGTGCTGATTCTCCAAGGAGGGAGATTGCTAGTAAAGCGGCTGGAATGGTGAACCGGAGCACAAGGAGATGAGAAATGAGGTGCGTTTTAGCAACCTTTCCCGATCACACGGTGTACCATCTTCGGGGTTTCTCATGCATGTTTTCAATGTAGGACGATGCCCTTGAACCTGGAGATTTGGGACCCATGGGATGGGTACCACGCCGTATTACTTTAAAGGGTCTGCGTTTGCTCACCAAACCTCACCAAACCTCTCAGCCCCAAGAGTGTCCACCCTTATGTCTCAATCAGCTGTGGGTCTAGATATGGTCAATCCAGGTGGCATCACAGCCCCTGAACGAATTTTGTAAGAATTTCTCTCTCTTTCACTGTCTTTGTTTCACGGGTTTTGAAAAGTAATTGATTCTTATAATGGGGTTTAGCTGCTTTTCACTGCTGTGTTTATGCTGCTTTACACCCACTTGACTCACTTACAGAGAATTATCAATACATAGGTTTTAAGATTCTTACTAGTCAGATATATTCTTGGGCGGTGAATAGGGGGTGTTGAGTCCAGTTCACTGAGCAAGGAGTAGGTCTTGTCTATTACATATTTGGTTTCTGGAACGGTATCTGAGCTAATTTGAAACCCTTGTTTTATGCATCACCCCACCTCACCTTTCCCGTTAAGCAGCCATAGTGTGTTTTCTAAACGTGTGACTCTGTTCTGTTTTGTAATTCAGTTCAAGGGTAGCGGTTTTTAGATTCCCTCTATAAGTGATATCTTATGATAAGTGTCTTTTTCTGTGTGACTTATTTCACTTAGAATCGTCATACCTAAATCCACTCATCATGCTGCTACTAGCCTTATGACATTGATTTCATGGCTGAGTGATATTCCATTGTACATAAGGACCGCAACTTCTTTATCCATTCTTCTCTTTCCTGGGATATTTAAGGTGTAACGAAGTGGAGGTTCTTGTCAACAGAGTAGCCCACAACTTTGGGGTGCCTGTGTCTTGCTGATTTTTAGTTTTCCCAATTTATACGCCCATGAGAGGAAGTGCCCTATGGTCTCTAAGCTGAGTTTTTTAGATGTTTCAGGACACACCGTACACTTCTCCAGAGTGGCTATTAGCAATTTACATCCCGCCCGTCAGCGTAGCAAGGCTCCCATTTCTCCATGGCCTGTCCTGCATTTCTGGTTTTGACACTTTATTCAGCATGGCCCTTTTGACCGATGGGAAGCGAGACTTCTTTGTAGCGCTGATTTGCCTTTCCAGGTTGCTTGGTTGGCCAAAAAGGGCGTATGCGTTTTTTCCTGAATATATTCAGGAAAAACGCATACGCCCTTTTTGGCCAAGGGCATCATTGTCGAGGTTTTGCCGCTTTTCCTGTGCTTTAAAGGCGATTCGAATCTACCTCCTGAAATCTGTTTCCTGCAATTCTGCCTTGCTTTCAAATCCTCTTCGTTGCCTTCCCTCAATATATTTGTGGACGAGAGTTATCATTTCTAAGTCTGCAGGTTTGTGAATTGCAGTGCCCCTGAGCTCCATTCTTCAACTCGCTTTCTTGGGAGCTGGCCGCAAAAGCGCAGGATTGCTTCAGGCCGTATTCTGGTTCCTGGCGGCAGGCTGAGCCTGTGGTTAATTCTTCTTCCTGATGGGAAAATAGAATGACCTGTGCCTGCCCCAACACCTAGAGCTAGTCTCTCATTGGTTCCCCCTCTTCCCGTTCATCCTCAGGACAATTTGCAACCTGTACGGAACAGGAGGATAAAGGTGCTGATTCTCCAAGGAGGGAGATTGCTAGTAAAGCGGCTGGAATGGTGAACCGGAGCACAAGGAGATGAGAAATGAGGTGCGTTTTAGAAACCTTTCCCGATCACACGGTGTACCATCTTCGGGGTTTCTCATGCATGTTTTCAATGTAGGACGATGCCCTTGAACCTGGAGATTTGGGACCCATGGGATGGGTACCACGCTGTATTACTTTAAAGGGTCTGCGTTAGCTCAGCCTACCTCACCAAACCTCTCAGCCCCACGAGTGTCCACCCTTATGTCTCAATCAGCTGTGGGTCTAGATATGGTCAATCCAGGTGGCATCACAGCCCCTGAACGAATTTTGTAAGAATTTCTCTCTCTTTCACTGTCTTTGTTTCACGGGTTTTGAAAAGTAATTGATTCTTATAATGGGGTTTAGCTGCTTTTCACTGCTGTGTTTATGCTGCTTTACACCCACTTGACTCACTTACAGAGAATTATCAATACATAGGTTTTAAGATTCTTACTAGTCAGATATATTCTTGGGTGGTGAATTGGGGGTGTTGAGTCCAGTTCACTGAGCAAGGAGTAGGTCTTGTCTATTACATATTGGGTTTATGGAACGGTATCTGAGCTAATTTGAAACCCTTGTTTTATGCATCACCCCACCTCACCTTTCCCGTTAAGCAGCCATAGTGTGTTTTCTAAACGTGTGACTCTGTTCTGTTTTGTAATTCAGTTCAAGGGTAGCGGTTTTGACATTCCCTCTATAAGTGATATCTCATGATAAGTGTCTTTTTCTGTGTGACTTATTTCACTTAGAATCGTCGTACCTAAATCCACTCATCATGCTGCTACTAGCCTTATGACGTTGATTTCATGGCTGAGTGATATTCCATTGTACATAAGGACCACAACTTCTTTATCCATTCTTCTCTTTCCTGGGATATTTAAGGTGTAACGAAGTGGAGGTTCTTGTCAACAGAGCAGCCCAAAACTTTGGGGTGCCTGTGTCTTGCTGATTTTTAGTTTTCCCAATTTATACGCCCATGAGAGGAAGTGCCCTATGGTCTCTAAGCTGAGTTTTTTAGATGTTTCAGGACACACCGTACACTTCTCCAGAGTGGCTGTTAGCAATTTACATCCCGCCCGTCAGCGTAGCAAGGCTCCCATTTCTCCATGGCCTGTCCTGCATTTCTGGTTTTGACACTTTATTCAGCATGGCCCTTTTGACCGATGGGAAGCGAGACTTCTTTGTAGCGCTGATTTGCCTTTCCAGGTTGCTTGGTTGGCCAAAAAGGGCGTATGCGTTTTTTCCTGAATATATTCAGGAAAAACGCATACGCCCTTTTTGGCCAAGGGCATCATTGTCGAGGTTTTGCCGCTTTTCCTGTGCTTTAAAGGCGATTCGAATCTACCTCCTGAAATCTGTTTCCTGCAATTCTGCCTTGCTTTCAAATCCTCTTCGTTGCCTTCCCTCAATATATTTGTGGACGAGAGTTATCATTTCTAAGTCTGCAGGTTTGTGAAT
This sequence comes from Balaenoptera borealis, assembly GCF_965194805.1. Classification (NCBI taxonomy): domain Eukaryota; kingdom Metazoa; phylum Chordata; class Mammalia; order Artiodactyla; family Balaenopteridae; genus Balaenoptera; species Balaenoptera borealis. Next base: position 368,960 of record NW_028123715.1, on the reverse strand, counting down.
TGCAGTGCCCCTGAGCTCCATTCTTCAACTCGCTTTCTTGGGAGCTGGCCGCAAAAGCGCAGGATTGCTTCAGGCCGTATTCTGGTTCCTGGCGGCAGGCTGAGCCTGTGGTTAATTCTTCTTCCTGATGGGAAAATAGAATGACCTGTGCCTGCCCCAACACCTAGAGCTAGTCTCTCATTGGTTCCCCCTCTTCCCGTTCATCCTCAGGACAATTTGCAACCTGTACGGAACAGGAGGATAAAGGTGCTGATTCTCCAAGGAGGGAGATTGCTAGTAAAGCGGCTGGAATGGTGAACCGGAGCACAAGGAGATGAGAAATGAGGTGCGTTTTAGAAACCTTTCCCGATCACACGGTGTACCATCTTCGGGGTTTCTCATGCATGTTTTCAATGTAGGACGATGCCCTTGAACCTGGAGATTTGGGACCCATGGGATGGGTACCACGCTGTATTACTTTAAAGGGTCTGCGTTAGCTCAGCCTACCTCACCAAACCTCTCAGCCCCACGAGTGTCCACCCTTATGTCTCAATCAGCTGTGGGTCTAGATATGGTCAATCCAGGTGGCATCACAGCCCCTGAACGAATTTTGTAAGAATTTCTCTCTCTTTCACTGTCTTTGTTTCACGGGTTTTGAAAAGTAATTGATTCTTATAATGGGGTTTAGCTGCTTTTCACTGCTGTGTTTATGCTGCTTTACACCCACTTGACTCACTTACAGAGAATTATCAATACATAGGTTTTAAGATTCTTACTAGTCAGATATATTCTTGGGTGGTGAATTGGGGGTGTTGAGTCCAGTTCACTGAGCAAGGAGTAGGTCTTGTCTATTACATATTGGGTTTATGGAACGGTATCTGAGCTAATTTGAAACCCTTGTTTTATGCATCACCCCACCTCACCTTTCCCGTTAAGCAGCCATAGTGTGTTTTCTAAACGTGTGACTCTGTTCTGTTTTGTAATTCAGTTCAAGGGTAGCGGTTTTGACATTCCCTCTATAAGTGATATCTCATGATAAGTGTCTTTTTCTGTGTGACTTATTTCACTTAGAATCGTCGTACCTAAATCCACTCATCATGCTGCTACTAGCCTTATGACGTTGATTTCATGGCTGAGTGATATTCCATTGTACATAAGGACCACAACTTCTTTATCCATTCTTCTCTTTCCTGGGATATTTAAGGTGTAACGAAGTGGAGGTTCTTGTCAACAGAGCAGCCCAAAACTTTGGGGTGCCTGTGTCTTGCTGATTTTTAGTTTTCCCAATTTATACGCCCATGAGAGGAAGTGCCCTATGGTCTCTAAGCTGAGTTTTTTAGATGTTTCAGGACACACCGTACACTTCTCCAGAGTGGCTGTTAGCAATTTACATCCCGCCCGTCAGCGTAGCAAGGCTCCCATTTCTCCATGGCCTGTCCTGCATTTCTGGTTTTGACACTTTATTCAGCATGGCCCTTTTGACCGATGGGAAGCGAGACTTCTTTGTAGCGCTGATTTGCCTTTCCAGGTTGCTTGGTTGGCCAAAAAGGGCGTATGCGTTTTTTCCTTAATATATTCAGGAAAAACGCATACGCCCTTTTTGGCCAAGGGCATCATTGTCGAGGTTTTGCCGCTTTTCCTGTGCTTTAAAGGCGATTCGAATCTACCTCCTGAAATCTGTTTCCTGCAATTCTGCCTTGCTTTCAAATCCTCTTCGTTGCCTTCCCTCAATATATTTGTGGATGAGAGTTATCATTTCTAAGTCTGCAGGTTTGTGAATTGCAGTGCCCCTGAGCTCCATTATTCAACTCGCTTTCTTGGGAGCTGGCCGCAAAAGCGCAGGATTGCTTCAGACCGTCTTCTGGTTCCTGGCGGCAGGCTGAGCCTGTGGTTAATTCTTCTTCCTGATGGGAAAATAGAGTGACCTGTGCCTGCCCCAACACCTAGAGCTAGTCTCTCATTGGTTCCCCCTCTTCCCGTTCATCCTCAGGACAAATTGCAACCTGTACGGAACAGGAGGATAAAGGTGCTGATTCTCCAAGGAGGGAGATTGCTAGTAAAGCGGCTGGAATGGTGAACCGGAGCACAAGGAGATGAGAAATGAGGTGCGTTTTAGCAACCTTTCCCGATCACACGGTGTACCATCTTCGGGGTTTCTCATGCATGTTTTCAATGTAGGACGATGCCCTTGAACCTGGAGATTTGGGACCCATGGGATGGGTACCACGCCGTATTACTTTAAAGGGTCTGCGTTTGCTCACCAAACCTCACCAAACCTCTCAGCCCCAAGAGTGTCCACCCTTATGTCTCAATCAGCTGTGGGTCTAGATATGGTCAATCCAGGTGGCATCACAGCCCCTGAACGAATTTTGTAAGAATTTCTCTCTCTTTCACTGTCTTTGTTTCACGGGTTTTTTAAAGTAATTGATTTTTATAATGGGGTTTAGCTGCTTTTCACTGCTGTGTTTATGCCGCTTTACACCCACTTGACTCACTTACAGAGAGATATCAATACATAGGTTTTAAGATTCTTACTAGTCAGATATATTCTTGGGTGGTGAATTGGGGGTGTTGAGTCCAGTTCACTGAGCAAGGAGTAGGTCTTGTCTATTACATATTGGGTTTATGGAACGGTATCTGAGCTAATTTGAAACCCTTGTTTTATGCATCACCCCACCTCACCTTTCCCGTTAAGCAGCCATAGTGTGTTTTCTAAACGTGTGACTCTGTTCTGTTTTGTAATTCAGTTCAAGGGTAGCGGTTTTGACATTCCCTCTATAAGTGATATCTCATGATAAGTGTCTTTTTCTGTGTGACTTATTTCACTTAGAATCGTCGTACCTAAATCCACTCATCATGCTGCTACTAGCCTTATGACGTTGATTTCATGGCTGAGTGATATTCCATTGTACATAAGGACCACAACTTCTTTATCCATTCTTCTCTTTCCTGGGATATTTAAGGTGTAACGAAGTGGAGGTTCTTGTCAACAGAGCAGCCCAAAACTTTGGGGTGCCTGTGTCTTGCTGATTTTTAGTTTTCCCAATTTATACGCCCATGAGAGGAAGTGCCCTATGGTCTCTAAGCTGAGTTTTTTAGATGTTTCAGGACACACCGTACACTTCTCCAGAGTGGCTGTTAGCAATTTACATCCCGCCCGTCAGCGTAGCAAGGCTCCCATTTCTCCATGGCCTGTCCTGCATTTCTGGTTTTGACACTTTATTCAGCATGGCCCTTTTGACCGATGGGAAGCGAGACTTCTTTGTAGCGCTGATTTGCCTTTCCAGGTTGCTTGGTTGGCCAAAAAGGGCGTATGCGTTTTTTCCTTAATATATTCAGGAAAAACGCATACGCCCTTTTTGGCCAAGGGCATCATTGTCGAGGTTTTGCCGCTTTTCCTGTGCTTTAAAGGCGATTCGAATCTACCTCCTGAAATCTGTTTCCTGCAATTCTGCCTTGCTTTCAAATCCTCTTCGTTGCCTTCCCTCAATATATTTGTGGATGAGAGTTATCATTTCTAAGTCTGCAGGTTTGTGAATTGCAGTGCCCCTGAGCTCCATTATTCAACTCGCTTTCTTGGGAGCTGGCCGCAAAAGCGCAGGATTGCTTCAGACCGTCTTCTGGTTCCTGGCGGCAGGCTGAGCCTGTGGTTAATTCTTCTTCCTGATGGGAAAATAGAGTGACCTGTGCCTGCCCCAACACCTAGAGCTAGTCTCTCATTGGTTCCCCCTCTTCCCGTTCATCCTCAGGACAAATTGCAACCTGTACGGAACAGGAGGATAAAGGTGCTGATTCTCCAAGGAGGGAGATTGCTAGTAAAGCGGCTGGAATGGTGAACCGGAGCACAAGGAGATGAGAAATGAGGTGCGTTTTAGCAACCTTTCCCGATCACACGGTGTACCATCTTCGGGGTTTCTCATGCATGTTTTCAATGTAGGACGATGCCCTTGAACCTGGAGATTTGGGACCCATGGGATGGGTACCACGCCGTATTACTTTAAAGGGTCTGCGTTTGCTCACCAAACCTCACCAAACCTCTCAGCCCCAAGAGTGTCCACCCTTATGTCTCAATCAGCTGTGGGTCTAGATATGGTCAATCCAGGTGGCATCACAGCCCCTGAACGAATTTTGTAAGAATTTCTCTCTCTTTCACTGTCTTTGTTTCACGGGTTTTTTAAAGTAATTGATTTTTATAATGGGGTTTAGCTGCTTTTCACTGCTGTGTTTATGCCGCTTTACACCCACTTGACTCACTTACAGAGAGATATCAATACATAGGTTTTAAGATTCTTACTAGTCAGATATATTCTTGGGTGGTGAATAGGGGGTGTTGAGTCCAGTTCACTGAGCAAGGAGTAGGTCTTGTCTATTACATATTGGGTTTATGGAACGGTATCTGAGCTAATTTGAAACCCTTGTTTTATGCATCACCCCACCTCACCTTTCCCGTTAAGCAGCCATAGTGTGTTTTCTAAACGTGTGACTCTGTTCTGTTTTGTAATTCAGTTCAAGGGTAGCGGTTTTGACATTCCCTCTATAAGTGATATCTCATGATAAGTGTCTTTTTCTGTGTGACTTATTTCACTTAGAATCGTCGTACCTAAATCCACTCATCATGCTGCTACTAGCCTTATGACGTTGATTTCATGGCTGAGTGATATTCCATTGTACATAAGGACCACAACTTCTTTATCCATTCTTCTCTTTCCTGGGATATTTAAGGTGTAACGAAGTGGAGGTTCTTGTCAACAGAGCAGCCCAAAACTTTGGGGTGCCTGTGTCTTGCTGATTTTTAGTTTTCCCAATTTATACGCCCATGAGAGGAAGTGCCCTATGGTCTCTAAGCTGAGTTTTTTAGATGTTTCAGGACACACCGTACACTTCTCCAGAGTGGCTGTTAGCAATTTACATCCCGCCCGTCAGCGTAGCAAGGCTCCCATTTCTCCATGGCCTGTCCTGCATTTCTGGTTTTGACACTTTATTCAGCATGGCCCTTTTGACCGATGGGAAGCGAGACTTCTTTGTAGCGCTGATTTGCCTTTCCAGGTTGCTTGGTTGGCCAAAAAGGGCGTATGCGTTTTTTCCTTAATATATTCAGGAAAAACGCATACGCCCTTTTTGGCCAAGGGCATCATTGTCGAGGTTTTGCCGCTTTTCCTGTGCTTTAAAGGCGATTCGAATCTACCTCCTGAAATCTGTTTCCTGCAATTCTGCCTTGCTTTCAAATCCTCTTCGTTGCCTTCCCTCAATATATTTGTGGATGAGAGTTATCATTTCTAAGTCTGCAGGTTTGTGAATTGCAGTGCCCCTGAGCTCCATTATTCAACTCGCTTTCTTGGGAGCTGGCCGCAAAAGCGCAGGATTGCTTCAGACCGTCTTCTGGTTCCTGGCGGCAGGCTGAGCCTGTGGTTAATTCTTCTTCCTGATGGGAAAATAGAGTGACCTGTGCCTGCCCCAACACCTAGAGCTAGTCTCTCATTGGTTCCCCCTCTTCCCGTTCATCCTCAGGACAAATTGCAACCTGTACGGAACAGGAGGATAAAGGTGCTGATTCTCCAAGGAGGGAGATTGCTAGTAAAGCGGCTGGAATGGTGAACCGGAGCACAAGGAGATGAGAAATGAGGTGCGTTTTAGCAACCTTTCCCGATCACACGGTGTACCATCTTCGGGGTTTCTCATGCATGTTTTCAATGTAGGACGATGCCCTTGAACCTGGAGATTTGGGACCCATGGGATGGGTACCACGCCGTATTACTTTAAAGGGTCTGCGTTTGCTCACCAAACCTCACCAAACCTCTCAGCCCCAAGAGTGTCCACCCTTATGTCTCAATCAGCTGTGGGTCTAGATATGGTCAATCCAGGTGGCATCACAGCCCCTGAACGAATTTTGTAAGAATTTCTCTCTCTTTCACTGTCTTTGTTTCACGGGTTTTTTAAAGTAATTGATTTTTATAATGGGGTTTAGCTGCTTTTCACTGCTGTGTTTATGCCGCTTTACACCCACTTGACTCACTTACAGAGAGATATCAATACATAGGTTTTAAGATTCTTACTAGTCAGATATATTCTTGGGTGGTGAATAGGGGGTGTTGAGTCCAGTTCACTGAGCAAGGAGTAGGTCTTGTCTATTACATATTGGGTTTATGGAACGGTATCTGAGCTAATTTGAAACCCTTGTTTTATGCATCACCCCACCTCACCTTTCCCGTTAAGCAGCCATAGTGTGTTTTCTAAACGTGTGACTCTGTTCTGTTTTGTAATTCAGTTCAAGGGTAGCGGTTTTGACATTCCCTCTATAAGTGATATCTCATGATAAGTGTCTTTTTCTGTGTGACTTATTTCACTTAGAATCGTCGTACCTAAATCCACTCATCATGCTGCTACTAGCCTTATGACGTTGATTTCATGGCTGAGTGATATTCCATTGTACATAAGGACCACAACTTCTTTATCCATTCTTCTCTTTCCTGGGATATTTAAGGTGTAACGAAGTGGAGGTTCTTGTCAACAGAGCAGCCCAAAACTTTGGGGTGCCTGTGTCTTGCTGATTTTTAGTTTTCCCAATTTATACGCCCATGAGAGGAAGTGCCCTATGGTCTCTAAGCTGAGTTTTTTAGATGTTTCAGGACACACCGTACACTTCTCCAGAGTGGCTGTTAGCAATTTACATCCCGCCCGTCAGCGTAGCAAGGCTCCCATTTCTCCATGGCCTGTCCTGCATTTCTGGTTTTGACACTTTATTCAGCATGGCCCTTTTGACCGATGGGAAGCGAGACTTCTTTGTAGCGCTGATTTGCCTTTCCAGGTTGCTTGGTTGGCCAAAAAGGGCGTATGCGTTTTTTCCTGAATATATTCAGGAAAAACGCATACGCCCTTTTTGGCCAAGGGCATCATTGTCGAGGTTTTGCCGCTTTTCCTGTGCTTTAAAGGCGATTCGAATCTACCTCCTGAAATCTGTTTCCTGCAATTCTGCCTTGCTTTCAAATCCTCTTCGTTGCCTTCCCTCAATATATTTGTGGATGAGAGTTATCATTTCTAAGTCTGCAGGTTTGTGAATTGCAGTGCCCCTGAGCTCCATTATTCAACTCGCTTTCTTGGGAGCTGGCCGCAAAAGCGCAGGATTGCTTCAGACCGTCTTCTGGTTCCTGGCGGCAGGCTGAGCCTGTGGTTAATTCTTCTTCCTGATGGGAAAATAGAGTGACCTGTGCCTGCCCCAACACCTAGAGCTAGTCTCTCATTGGTTCCCCCTCTTCCCGTTCATCCTCAGGACAAATTGCAACCTGTACGGAACAGGAGGATAAAGGTGCTGATTCTCCAAGGAGGGAGATTGCTAGTAAAGCGGCTGGAATGGTGAACCGGAGCACAAGGAGATGAGAAATGAGGTGCGTTTTAGCAACCTTTCCCGATCACACGGTGTACCATCTTCGGGGTTTCTCATGCATGTTTTCAATGTAGGACGATGCCCTTGAACCTGGAGATTTGGGACCCATGGGATGGGTACCACGCCGTATTACTTTAAAGGGTCTGCGTTTGCTCACCAAACCTCACCAAACCTCTCAGCCCCAAGAGTGTCCACCCTTATGTCTCAATCAGCTGTGGGTCTAGATATGGTCAATCCAGGTGGCATCACAGCCCCTGAACGAATTTTGTAAGAATTTCTCTCTCTTTCACTGTCTTTGTTTCACGGGTTTTGAAAAGTAATTGATTTTTATAATGGGGTTTAGCTGCTTTTCACTGCTGTGTTTATGCCGCTTTACACCCACTTGACTCACTTACAGAGAGATATCAATACATAGGTTTTAAGATTCTTACTAGTCAGATATATTCTTGGGTGGTGAATAGGGGGTGTTGAGTCCAGTTCACTGAGCAAGGAGTAGGTCTTGTCTATTACATATTGGGTTTATGGAACGGTATCTGAGCTAATTTGAAACCCTTGTTTTATGCATCACCCCACCTCACCTTTCCCGTTAAGCAGCCATAGTGTGTTTTCTAAACGTGTGACTCTGTTCTGTTTTGTAATTCAGTTCAAGGGTAGCGGTTTTGACATTCCCTCTATAAGTGATATCTCATGATAAGTGTCTTTTTCTGTGTGACTTATTTCACTTAGAATCGTCGTACCTAAATCCACTCATCATGCTGCTACTAGCCTTATGACGTTGATTTCATGGCTGAGTGATATTCCATTGTACATAAGGACCACAACTTCTTTATCCATTCTTCTCTTTCCTGGGATATTTAAGGTGTAACGAAGTGGAGGTTCTTGTCAACAGAGCAGCCCAAAACTTTGGGGTGCCTGTGTCTTGCTGATTTTTAGTTTTCCCAATTTATACGCCCATGAGAGGAAGTGCCCTATGGTCTCTAAGCTGAGTTTTTTAGATGTTTCAGGACACACCGTACACTTCTCCAGAGTGGCTGTTAGCAATTTACATCCCGCCCGTCAGCGTAGCAAGGCTCCCATTTCTCCATGGCCTGTCCTGCATTTCTGGTTTTGACACTTTATTCAGCATGGCCCTTTTGACCGATGGGAAGCGAGACTTCTTTGTAGCGCTGATTTGCCTTTCCAGGTTGCTTGGTTGGCCAAAAAGGGCGTATGCGTTTTTTCCTTAATATATTCAGGAAAAACGCATACGCCCTTTTTGGCCAAGGGCATCATTGTCGAGGTTTTGCCGCTTTTCCTGTGCTTTAAAGGCGATTCGAATCTACCTCCTGAAATCTGTTTCCTGCAATTCTGCCTTGCTTTCAAATCCTCTTCGTTGCCTTCCCTCAATATATTTGTGGATGAGAGTTATCATTTCTAAGTCTGCAGGTTTGTGAATTGCAGTGCCCCTGAGCTCCATTCTTCAACTCGCTTTCTTGGGAGCTGGCCGCAAAAGCGCAGGATTGCTTCAGACCGTCTTCTGGTTCCTGGCGGCAGGCTGAGCCTGTGGTTAATTCTTCTTCCTGATGGGAAAATAGAGTGACCTGTGCCTGCCCCAACACCTAGAGCTAGTCTCTCATTGGTTCCCCCTCTTCCCGTTCATCCTCAGGACAAATTGCAACCTGTACGGAACAGGAGGATAAAGGTGCTGATTCTCCAAGGAGGGAGATTGCTAGTAAAGCGGCTGGAATGGTGAACCGGAGCACAAGGAGATGAGAAATGAGGTGCGTTTTAGCAACCTTTCCCGATCACACGGTGTACCATCTTCGGGGTTTCTCATGCATGTTTTCAATGTAGGACGATGCCCTTGAACCTGGAGATTTGGGACCCATGGGATGGGTACCACGCCGTATTACTTTAAAGGGTCTGCGTTTGCTCACCAAACCTCACCAAACCTCTCAGCCCCAAGAGTGTCCACCCTTATGTCTCAATCAGCTGTGGGTCTAGATATGGTCAATCCAGGTGGCATCACAGCCCCTGAACGAATTTTGTAAGAATTTCTCTCTCTTTCACTGTCTTTGTTTCACGGGTTTTTTAAAGTAATTGATTTTTATAATGGGGTTTAGCTGCTTTTCACTGCTGTGTTTATGCCGCTTTACACCCACTTGACTCACTTACAGAGAGATATCAATACATAGGTTTTAAGATTCTTACTAGTCAGATATATTCTTGGGTGGTGAATAGGGGGTGTTGAGTCCAGTTCACTGAGCAAGGAGTAGGTCTTGTCTATTACATATTGGGTTTATGGAACGGTATCTGAGCTAATTTGAAACCCTTGTTTTATGCATCACCCCACCTCACCTTTCCCGTTAAGCAGCCATAGTGTGTTTTCTAAACGTGTGACTCTGTTCTGTTTTGTAATTCAGTTCAAGGGTAGCGGTTTTGACATTCCCTCTATAAGTGATATCTCATGATAAGTGTCTTTTTCTGTGTGACTTATTTCACTTAGAATCGTCGTACCTAAATCCACTCATCATGCTGCTACTAGCCTTATGACGTTGATTTCATGGCTGAGTGATATTCCATTGTACATAAGGACCACAACTTCTTTATCCATTCTTCTCTTTCCTGGGATATTTAAGGTGTAACGAAGTGGAGGTTCTTGTCAACAGAGCAGCCCAAAACTTTGGGGTGCCTGTGTCTTGCTGATTTTTAGTTTTCCCAATTTATACGCCCATGAGAGGAAGTGCCCTATGGTCTCTAAGCTGAGTTTTTTAGATGTTTCAGGACACACCGTACACTTCTCCAGAGTGGCTGTTAGCAATTTACATCCCGCCCGTCAGCGTAGCAAGGCTCCCATTTCTCCATGGCCTGTCCTGCATTTCTGGTTTTGACACTTTATTCAGCATGGCCCTTTTGACCGATGGGAAGCGAGACTTCTTTGTAGCGCTGATTTGCCTTTCCAGGTTGCTTGGTTGGCCAAAAAGGGCGTATGCGTTTTTTCCTTAATATATTCAGGAAAAACGCATACGCCCTTTTTGGCCAAGGGCATCATTGTCGAGGTTTTGCCGCTTTTCCTGTGCTTTAAAGGCGATTCGAATCTACCTCCTGAAATCTGTTTCCTGCAATTCTGCCTTGCTTTCAAATCCTCTTCGTTGCCTTCCCTCAATATATTTGTGGATGAGAGTTATCATTTCTAAGTCTGCAGGTTTGTGAATTGCAGTGCCCCTGAGCTCCATTATTCAACTCGCTTTCTTGGGAGCTGGCCGCAAAAGCGCAGGATTGCTTCAGACCGTCTTCTGGTTCCTGGCGGCAGGCTGAGCCTGTGGTTAATTCTTCTTCCTGATGGGAAAATAGAGTGACCTGTGCCTGCCCCAACACCTAGAGCTAGTCTCTCATTGGTTCCCCCTCTTCCCGTTCATCCTCAGGACAAATTGCAACCTGTACGGAACAGGAGGATAAAGGTGCTGATTCTCCAAGGAGGGAGATTGCTAGTAAAGCGGCTGGAATGGTGAACCGGAGCACAAGGAGATGAGAAATGAGGTGCGTTTTAGCAACCTTTCCCGATCACACGGTGTACCATCTTCGGGGTTTCTCATGCATGTTTTCAATGTAGGACGATGCCCTTGAACCTGGAGATTTGGGACCCATGGGATGGGTACCACGCCGTATTACTTTAAAGGGTCTGCATTTGCTCACCAAACCTCACCAAACCTCTCAGCCCCAAGAGTGTCCACCCTTATGTCTCAATCAGCTGTGGGTCTAGATATGGTCAATCCAGGTGGCATCACAGCCCCTGAACGAATTTTGTAAGAATTTCTCTCTCTTTCACTGTCTTTGTTTCACGGGTTTTTTAAAGTAATTGATTTTTATAATGGGGTTTAGCTGCTTTTCACTGCTGTGTTTATGCCGCTTTACACCCACTTGACTCACTTACAGAGAGATATCAATACATAGGTTTTAAGATTCTTACTAGTCAGATATATTCTTGGGTGGTGAATAGGGGGTGTTGAGTCCAGTTCACTGAGCAAGGAGTAGGTCTTGTCTATTACATATTGGGTTTATGGAACGGTATCTGAGCTAATTTGAAACCCTTGTTTTATGCATCACCCCACCTCACCTTTCCCGTTAAGCAGCCATAGTGTGTTTTCTAAACGTGTGACTCTGTTCTGTTTTGTAATTCAGTTCAAGGGTAGCGGTTTTGACATTCCCTCTATAAGTGATATCTCATGATAAGTGTCTTTTTCTGTGTGACTTATTTCACTTAGAATCGTCGTACCTAAATCCACTCATCATGCTGCTACTAGACTTATGACGTTGATTTCATGGCTGAGTGATATTCCATTGTACATAAGGACCACAACTTCTTTATCCATTCTTCTCTTTCCTGGGATATTTAAGGTGTAACGAAGTGGAGGTTCTTGTCAACAGAGCAGCCCAAAACTTTGGGGTGCCTGTGTCTTGCTGATTTTTAGTTTTCCCAATTTATACGCCCATGAGAGGAAGTGCCCTATGGTCTCTAAGCTGAGTTTTTTAGATGTTTCAGGACACACCGTACACTTCTCCAGAGTGGCTGTTAGCAATTTACATCCCGCCCGTCAGCGTAGCAAGGCTCCCATTTCTCCATGGCCTGTCCTGCATTTCTGGTTTTGACACTTTATTCAGCATGGCCCTTTTGACCGATGGGAAGCGAGACTTCTTTGTAGCGCTGATTTGCCTTTCCAGGTTGCTTGGTTGGCCAAAAAGGGCGTATGCGTTTTTTCCTTAATATATTCAGGAAAAACGCATACGCCCTTTTTGGCCAAGGGCATCATTGTCGAGGTTTTGCCGCTTTTCCTGTGCTTTAAAGGCGATTCGAATCTACCTCCTGAAATCTGTTTCCTGCAATTCTGCCTTGCTTTCAAATCCTCTTCGTTGCCTTCCCTCAATATATTTGTGGATGAGAGTTATCATTTCTAAGTCTGCAGGTTTGTGAATTGCAGTGCCCCTGAGCTCCATTATTCAACTCGCTTTCTTGGGAGCTGGCCGCAAAAGCGCAGGATTGCTTCAGACCGTCTTCTGGTTCCTGGCGGCAGGCTGAGCCTGTGGTTAATTCTTCTTCCTGATGGGAAAATAGAGTGACCTGTGCCTGCCCCAACACCTAGAGCTAGTCTCTCATTGGTTCCCCCTCTTCCCGTTCATCCTCAGGACAAATTGCAACCTGTACGGAACAGGAGGATAAAGGTGCTGATTCTCCAAGGAGGGAGATTGCTAGTAAAGCGGCTGGAATGGTGAACCGGAGCACAAGGAGATGAGAAATGAGGTGCGTTTTAGCAACCTTTCCCGATCACACGGTGTACCATCTTCGGGGTTTCTCATGCATGTTTTCAATGTAGGACGATGCCCTTGAACCTGGAGATTTGGGACCCATGGGATGGGTACCACGCCGTATTACTTTAAAGGGTCTGCGTTTGCTCACCAAACCTCACCAAACCTCTCAGCCCCAAGAGTGTCCACCCTTATGTCTCAATCAGCTGTGGGTCTAGATATGGTCAATCCAGGTGGCATCACAGCCCCTGAACGAATTTTGTAAGAATTTCTCTCTCTTTCACTGTCTTTGTTTCACGGGTTTTGAAAAGTAATTGATTCTTATAATGGGGTTTAGCTGCTTTTCACTGCTGTGTTTATGCTGCTTTACACCCACTTGACTCACTTACAGAGAATTATCAATACATAGGTTTTAAGATTCTTACTAGTCAGATATATTCTTGGGCGGTGAATAGGGGGTGTTGAGTCCAGTTCACTGAGCAAGGAGTAGGTCTTGTCTATTACATATTTGGTTTCTGGAACGGTATCTGAGCTAATTTGAAACCCTTGTTTTATGCATCACCCCACCTCACCTTTCCCGTTAAGCAGCCATAGTGTGTTTTCTAAACGTGTGACTCTGTTCTGTTTTGTAATTCAGTTCAAGGGTAGCGGTTTTTAGATTCCCTCTATAAGTGATATCTTATGATATGTGTCTTTTTCTGTGTGACTTATTTCACTTAGAATCGTCATACCTAAATCCACTCATCATGCTGCTACTAGCCTTATGACATTGATTTCATGGCTGAGTGATATTCCATTGTACATAAGGACCGCAACTTCTTTATCCATTCTTCTCTTTCCTGGGATATTTAAGGTGTAACGAAGTGGAGGTTCTTGTCAACAGAGTAGCCCACAACTTTGGGGTGCCTGTGTCTTGCTGATTTTTAGTTTTCCCAATTTATACGCCCATGAGAGGAAGTGCCCTATGGTCTCTAAGCTGAGTTTTTTAGATGTTTCAGGACACACCGTAAACTTCTCCAGAGTGGCTATTAGCAATTTACATCCCGCCCGTCAGCGTAGCAAGGCTCCCATTTCTCCATGGCCTGTCCTGCATTTCTGGTTTTGACACTTTATTCAGCATGGCCCTTTTGACCGATGGGAAGCGAGACTTCTTTGTAGCGCTGATTTGCCTTTCCAGGTTGCTTGGTTGGCCAAAAAGGGCGTATGCGTTTTTTCCTGAATATATTCAGGAAAAACGCATACGCCCTTTTTGGCCAAGGGCATCATTGTCGAGGTTTTGCCGCTTTTCCTGTGCTTTAAAGGCGATTCGAATCTACCTCCTGAAATCTGTTTCCTGCAATTCTGCCTTGCTTTCAAATCCTCTTCGTTGCCTTCCCTCAATATATTTGTGGACGAGAGTTATCATTTCTAAGTCTGCAGGTTTGTGAATTGCAGTGCCCCTGAGCTCCATTCTTCAACTCGCTTTCTTGGGAGCTGGCCGCAAAAGCGCAGGATTGCTTCAGGCCGTATTCTGGTTCCTGGCGGCAGGCTGAGCCTGTGGTTAATTCTTCTTCCTGATGGGAAAATAGAATGACCTGTGCCTGCCCCAACACCTAGAGCTAGTCTCTCATTGGATCCCCCTCTTCCCGTTCATCCTCAGGACAATTTGCAACCTGTACGGAACAGGAGGATAAAGGTGCTGATTCTCCAAGGAGGGAGATTGCTAGTAAAGCGGCTGGAATGGTGAACCGGAGCACAAGGAGATGAGAAATGAGGTGCGTTTTAGAAACCTTTCCCGATCACACGGTGTACCATCTTCGGGGTTTCTCATGCATGTTTTCAATGTAGGACGATGCCCTTGAACCTGGAGATTTGGGACCCATGGGATGGGTACCACGCTGTATTACTTTAAAGGGTCTGCGTTAGCTCAGCCTACCTCACCAAACCTCTCAGCCCCACGAGTGTCCACCCTTATGTCTCAATCAGCTGTGGGTCTAGATATGGTCAATCCAGGTGGCATCACAGCCCCTGAATGAATTTTGTAAGAATTTCTCTCTCTTTCACTGTCTTTGTTTCACGGGTTTTGAAAAGTAATTGATTCTTATAATGGGGTTTAGCTGCTTTTCACTGCTGTGTTTATGCTGCTTTACACCCACTTGACTCACTTACAGAGAATTATCAATACATAGGTTTTAAGATTCTTACTAGTCAGATATATTCTTGGGCGGTGAATAGGGGGTGTTGAGTCCAGTTCACTGAGCAAGGAGTAGGTCTTGTCTATTACATATTTGGTTTCTGGAACGGTATCTGAGCTAATTTGAAACCCTTGTTTTATGCATCACCCCACCTCACCTTTCCCGTTAAGCAGCCATAGTGTGTTTTCTAAACGTGTGACTCTGTTCTGTTTTGTAATTCAGTTCAAGGGTAGCGGTTTTTAGATTCCCTCTATAAGTGATATCTTATGATAAGTGTCTTTTTCTGTGTGACTTATTTCACTTAGAATCGTCATACCTAAATCCACTCATCATGCTGCTACTAGCCTTATGACATTGATTTCATGGCTGAGTGATATTCCATTGTACATAAGGACCGCAACTTCTTTATCCATTCTTCTCTTTCCTGGGATATTTAAGGTGTAACGAAGTGGAGGTTCTTGTCAACAGAGTAGCCCACAACTTTGGGGTGCCTGTGTCTTGCTGATTTTTAGTTTTCCCAATTTATACGCCCATGAGAGGAAGTGCCCTATGGTCTCTAAGCTGAGTTTTTTAGATGTTTCAGGACACACCGTACACTTCTCCAGAGTGGCTATTAGCAATTTACATCCCGCCCGTCAGCGTAGCAAGGCTCCCATTTCTCCATGGCCTGTCCTGCATTTCTGGTTTTGACACTTTATTCAGCATGGCCCTTTTGACCGATGGGAAGCGAGACTTCTTTGTAGCGCTGATTTGCCTTTCCAGGTTGCTTGGTTGGCCAAAAAGGGCGTATGCGTTTTTTCCTGAATATATTCAGGAAAAACGCATACGCCCTTTTTGGCCAAGGGCATCATTGTCGAGGTTTTGCCGCTTTTCCTGTGCTTTAAAGGCGATTCGAATCTACCTCCTGAAATCTGTTTCCTGCAATTCTGCCTTGCTTTCAAATCCTCTTCGTTGCCTTCCCTCAATATATTTGTGGACGAGAGTTATCATTTCTAAGTCTGCAGGTTTGTGAATTGCAGTGCCCCTGAGCTCCATTCTTCAACTCGCTTTCTTGGGAGCTGGCCGCAAAAGCGCAGGATTGCTTCAGGCCGTATTCTGGTTCCTGGCGGCAGGCTGAGCCTGTGGTTAATTCTTCTTCCTGATGGGAAAATAGAATGACCTGTGCCTGCCCCAACACCTAGAGCTAGTCTCTCATTGGTTCCCCCTCTTCCCGTTCATCCTCAGGACAATTTGCAACCTGTACGGAACAGGAGGATAAAGGTGCTGATTCTCCAAGGAGGGAGATTGCTAGTAAAGCGGCTGGAATGGTGAACCGGAGCACAAGGAGATGAGAAATGAGGTGCGTTTTAGAAACCTTTCCCGATCACACGGTGTACCATCTTCGGGGTTTCTCATGCATGTTTTCAATGTAGGACGATGCCCTTGAACCTGGAGATTTGGGACCCATGGGATGGGTACCACGCCGTATTACTTTAAAGGGTCTGCGTTTGCTCACCAAACCTCACCAAACCTCTCAGCCCCAAGAGTGTCCACCCTTATGTCTCAATCAGCTGTGGGTCTAGATATGGTCAATCCAGGTGGCATCACAGCCCCTGAACGAATTTTGTAAGAATTTCTCTCTCTTTCACTGTCTTTGTTTCACGGGTTTTTTAAAGTAATTGATTTTTATAATGGGGTTTAGCTGCTTTTCACTGCTGTGTTTATGCCGCTTTACACCCACTTGACTCACTTACAGAGAGATATCAATACATAGGTTTTAAGATTCTTACTAGTCAGATATATTCTTGGGCGGTGAATAGGGGGTGTTGAGTCCAGTTCACTGAGCAAGGAGTAGGTCTTGTCTATTACATATTGGGTTTCTGGAACGGTATCTGAGCTAATTTGAAACCCTTGTTTTATGCATCACCCCACCTCACCTTTCCCGTTAAGCAGCCATAGTGTGTTTTCTAAACGTGTGACTCTGTTCTGTTTTGTAATTCAGTTCAAGGGTAGCGGTTTTTACATTCCCTCTATAAGTGATATCTTATGATAAGTGTCTTTTTCTGTGTGACTTATTTCACTTAGAATCGTCATACCTAAATCCACTCATCATGCTGCTACTAGCCTTATGACATTGATTTCATGGCTGAGTGATATTCCATTGTACATAAGGACCGCAACTTCTTTATCCATTCTTCTCTTTCCTGGGATATTTAAGGTGTAACGAAGTGGAGGTTCTTGTCAACAGAGTAGCCCACAACTTTGGGGTGCCTGTGTCTTGCTGATTTTTAGTTTTCCCAATTTATACGCCCATGAGAGGAAGTGCCCTATGGTCTCTAAGCTGAGTTTTTTAGATGTTTCAGGACACACCGTACACTTCTCCAGAGTGGCTATTAGCAATTTACATCCCGCCCGTCAGCGTAGCAAGGCTCCCATTTCTCCATGGCCTGTCCTGCATTTCTGGTTTTGACACTTTATTCAGCATGGCCCTTTTGACCGATGGGAAGCGAGACTTCTTTGTAGCGCTGATTTGCCTTTCCAGGTTGCTTGGTTGGCCAAAAAGGGCGTATGCGTTTTTTCCTGAATATATTCAGGAAAAACGCATACGCCCTTTTTGGCCAAGGGCATCATTGTCGAGGTTTTGCCGCTTTTCCTGTGCTTTAAAGGCGATTCGAATCTACCTCCTGAAATCTGTTTCCTGCAATTCTGCCTTGCTTTCAAATCCTCTTCGTTGCCTTCCCTCAATATATTTGTGGACGAGAGTTATCATTTCTAAGTCTGCAGGTTTGTGAATTGCAGTGCCCCTGAGCTCCATTCTTCAACTCGCTTTCTTGGGAGCTGGCCGCAAAAGCGCAGGATTGCTTCAGGCCGTATTCTGGTTCCTGGCGGCAGGCTGAGCCTGTGGTTAATTCTTCTTCCTGATGGGAAAATAGAATGACCTGTGCCTGCCCCAACACCTAGAGCTAGTCTCTCATTGGTTCCCCCTCTTCCCGTTCATCCTCAGGACAATTTGCAACCTGTACGGAACAGGAGGATAAAGGTGCTGATTCTCCAAGGAGGGAGATTGCTAGTAAAGCGGCTGGAATGGTGAACCGGAGCACAAGGAGATGAGAAATGAGGTGCGTTTTAGAAACCTTTCCCGATCACACGGTGTACCATCTTCGGGGTTTCTCATGCATGTTTTCAATGTAGGACGATGCCCTTGAACCTGGAGATTTGGGACCCATGGGATGGGTACCACGCTGTATTACTTTAAAGGGTCTGCGTTAGCTCAGCCTACCTCACCAAACCTCTCAGCCCCAAGAGTGTCCACCCTTATGTCTCAATCAGCTGTGGGTCTAGATATGGTCAATCCAGGTGGCATCACAGCCCCTGAACGAATTTTGTAAGAATTTCTCTCTCTTTCACTGTCTTTGTTTCACGGGTTTTTTAAAGTAATTGATTTTTATAATGGGGTTTAGCTGCTTTTCACTGCTGTGTTTATGCCGCTTTACACCCACTTGACTCACTTACAGAGAGATATCAATACATAGGTTTTAAGATTCTTACTAGTCAGATATATTCTTGGGCGGTGAATAGGGGGTGTTGAGTCCAGTTCACTGAGCAAGGAGTAGGTCTTGTCTATTACATATTGGGTTTCTGGAACGGTATCTGAGCTAATTTGAAACCCTTGTTTTATGCATCACCCCACCTCACCTTTCCCGTTAAGCAGCCATAGTGTGTTTTCTAAACGTGTGACTCTGTTCTGTTTTGTAATTCAGTTCAAGGGTAGCGGTTTTTACATTCCCTCTATAAGTGATATCTTATGATAAGTGTCTTTTTCTGTGTGACTTATTTCACTTAGAATCGTCATACCTAAATCCACTCATCATGCTGCTACTAGCCTTATGACGTTGATTTCATGGCTGAGTGATATTCCATTGTACATAAGGACCGCAACTTCTTTATCCATTCTTCTCTTTCCTGGGATATTTAAGGTGTAACGAAGTGGAGGTTCTTGTCAACAGAGTAGCCCACAACTTTGGGGTGCCTGTGTCTTGCTGATTTTTAGTTTTCCCAATTTATACGCCCATGAGAGGAAGTGCCCTATGGTCTCTAAGCTGAGTTTTTTAGATGTTTCAGGACACACCGTACACTTCTCCAGAGTGGCTATTAGCAATTTACATCCCGCCCGTCAGCGTAGCAAGGCTCCCATTTCTCCATGGCCTGTCCTGCATTTCTGGTTTTGACACTTTATTCAGCATGGCCCTTTTGACCGATGGGAAGCGAGACTTCTTTGTAGCGCTGATTTGCCTTTCCAGGTTGCTTGGTTGGCCAAAAAGGGCGTATGCGTTTTTTCCTGAATATATTCAGGAAAAACGCATACGCCCTTTTTGGCCAAGGGCATCATTGTCGAGGTTTTGCCGCTTTTCCTGTGCTTTAAAGGCGATTCGAATCTACCTCCTGAAATCTGTTTCCTGCAATTCTGCCTTGCTTTCAAATCCTCTTCGTTGCCTTCCCTCAATATATTTGTGGACGAGAGTTATCATTTCTAAGTCTGCAGGTTTGTGAATTGCAGTGCCCCTGAGCTCCATTCTTCAACTCGCTTTCTTGGGAGCTGGCCGCAAAAGCGCAGGATTGCTTCAGGCCGTATTCTGGTTCCTGGCGGCAGGCTGAGCCTGTGGTTAATTCTTCTTCCTGATGGGAAAATAGAATGACCTGTGCCTGCCCCAACACCTAGAGCTAGTCTCTCATTGGTTCCCCCTCTTCCCGTTCATCCTCAGGACAATTTGCAACCTGTACGGAACAGGAGGATAAAGGTGCTGATTCTCCAAGGAGGGAGATTGCTAGTAAAGCGGCTGGAATGGTGAACCGGAGCACAAGGAGATGAGAAATGAGGTGCGTTTTAGAAACCTTTCCCGATCACACGGTGTACCATCTTCGGGGTTTCTCATGCATGTTTTCAATGTAGGACGATGCCCTTGAACCTGGAGATTTGGGACCCATGGGATGGGTACCACGCCGTATTACTTTAAAGGGTCTGCGTTTGCTCACCAAACCTCACCAAACCTCTCAGCCCCAAGAGTGTCCACCCTTATGTCTCAATCAGCTGTGGGTCTAGATATGGTCAATCCAGGTGGCATCACAGCCCCTGAACGAATTTTGTAAGAATTTCTCTCTCTTTCACTGTCTTTGTTTCACGGGTTTTGAAAAGTAATTGATTCTTATAATGGGGTTTAGCTGCTTTTCACTGCTGTGTTTATGCTGCTTTACACCCACTTGACTCACTTACAGAGAATTATCAATACATAGGTTTTAAGATTCTTTCTAGTCAGATATATTCTTGGGCGGTGAATAGGGGGTGTTGAGTCCAGTTCACTGAGCAAGGAGTACGTCTTGTCTATTACATATTTGGTTTCTGGAACGGTATCTGAGCTAATTTGAAACCCTTGTTTTATGCATCACCCCACCTCACCTTTCCCGTTAAGCAGCCATAGTGTGTTTTCTAAACGTGTGACTCTGTTCTGTTTTGTAATTCAGTTCAAGGGTAGCGGTTTTTAGATTCCCTCTATAAGTGATATCTTATGATAAGTGTCTTTTTCTGTGTGAATTATTTCACTTAGAATCGTCATACCTAAATCCACTCATCATGCTGCTACTAGCCTTATGACATTGATTTCATGGCTGAGTGATATTCCATTGTACATAAGGACCGCAACTTCTTTATCCATTCTTCTCTTTCCTGGGATATTTAAGGTGTAACGAAGTGGAGGTTCTTGTCAACAGAGTAGCCCACAACTTTGGGGTGCCTGTGTCTTGCTGATTTTTAGTTTTCCCAATTTATACGCCCATGAGAGGAAGTGCCCTATGGTCTCTAAGCTGAGTTTTTTAGATGTTTCAGGACACACCGTACACTTCTCCAGAGTGGCTATTAGCAATTTACATCCCGCCCGTCAGCGTAGCAAGGCTCCCATTTCTCCATGGCCTGTCCTGCATTTCTGGTTTTGACACTTTATTCAGCATGGCCCTTTTGACCGATGGGAAGCGAGACTTCTTTGTAGCGCTGATTTGCCTTTCCAGGTTGCTTGGTTGGCCAAAAAGGGCGTATGCGTTTTTTCCTGAATATATTCAGGAAAAACGCATACGCCCTTTTTGGCCAAGGGCATCATTGTCGAGGTTTTGCCGCTTTTCCTGTGCTTTAAAGGCGATTCGAATCTACCTCCTGAAATCTGTTTCCTGCAATTCTGCCTTGCTTTCAAATCCTCTTCGTTGCCTTCCCTCAATATATTTGTGGACGAGAGTTATCATTTCTAAGTCTGCAGGTTTGTGAATTGCAGTGCCCCTGAGCTCCATTCTTCAACTCGCTTTCTTGGGAGCTGGCCGCAAAAGCGCAGGATTGCTTCAGGCCGTATTCTGGTTCCTGGCGGCAGGCTGAGCCTGTGGTTAATTCTTCTTCCTGATGGGAAAATAGAATGACCTGTGCCTGCCCCAACACCTAGAGCTAGTCTCTCATTGGTTCCCCCTCTTCCCGTTCATCCTCAGGACAATTTGCAACCTGTACGGAACAGGAGGATAAAGGTGCTGATTCTCCAAGGAGGGAGATTGCTAGTAAAGCGGCTGGAATGGTGAACCGGAGCACAAGGAGATGAGAAATGAGGTGCGTTTTAGAAACCTTTCCCGATCACACGGTGTACCATCTTCGGGGTTTCTCATGCATGTTTTCAATGTAGGACGATGCCCTTGAACCTGGAGATTTGGGACCCATGGGATGGGTACCACGCCGTATTACTTTAAAGGGTCTGCGTTTGCTCACCAAACCTCACCAAACCTCTCAGCCCCAAGAGTGTCCACCCTTATGTCTCAATCAGCTGTGGGTCTAGATATGGTCAATCCAGGTGGCATCACAGCCCCTGAACGAATTTTGTAAGAATTTCTCTCTCTTTCACTGTCTTTGTTTCACGGGTTTTTTAAAGTAATTGATTTTTATAATGGGGTTTAGCTGCTTTTCACTGCTGTGTTTATGCCGCTTTACACCCACTTGACTCACTTACAGAGAGATATCAATACATAGGTTTTAAGATTCTTACTAGTCAGATATATTCTTGGGCGGTGAATAGGGGGTGTTGAGTCCAGTTCACTGAGCAAGGAGTAGGTCTTGTCTATTACATATTGGGTTTCTGGAACGGTATCTGAGCTAATTTGAAACCCTTGTTTTATGCATCACCCCACCTCACCTTTCCCGTTAAGCAGCCATAGTGTGTTTTCTAAACGTGTGACTCTGTTCTGTTTTGTAATTCAGTTCAAGGGTAGCGGTTTTTACATTCCCTCTATAAGTGATATCTTATGATAAGTGTCTTTTTCTGTGTGACTTATTTCACTTAGAATCGTCATACCTAAATCCACTCATCATGCTGCTACTAGCCTTATGACATTGATTTCATGGCTGAGTGATATTCCATTGTACATAAGGACCGCAACTTCTTTATCCATTCTTCTCTTTCCTGGGATATTTAAGGTGTAACGAAGTGGAGGTTCTTGTCAACAGAGTAGCCCACAACTTTGGGGTGCCTGTGTCTTGCTGATTTTTAGTTTTCCCAATTTATACGCCCATGAGAGGAAGTGCCCTATGGTCTCTAAGCTGAGTTTTTTAGATGTTTCAGGACACACCGTACACTTCTCCAGAGTGGCTATTAGCAATTTACATCCCGCCCGTCAGCGTAGCAAGGCTCCCATTTCTCCATGGCCTGTCCTGCATTTCTGGTTTTGACACTTTATTCAGCATGGCCCTTTTGACCGATGGGAAGCGAGACTTCTTTGTAGCGCTGATTTGCCTTTCCAGGTTGCTTGGTTGGCCAAAAAGGGCGTATGCGTTTTTTCCTGAATATATTCAGGAAAAACGCATACGCCCTTTTTGGCCAAGGGCATCATTGTCGAGGTTTTGCCGCTTTTCCTGTGCTTTAAAGGCGATTCGAATCTACCTCCTGAAATCTGTTTCCTGCAATTCTGCCTTGCTTTCAAATCCTCTTCGTTGCCTTCCCTCAATATATTTGTGGACGAGAGTTATCATTTCTAAGTCTGCAGGTTTGTGAATTGCAGTGCCCCTGAGCTCCATTCTTCAACTCGCTTTCTTGGGAGCTGGCCGCAAAAGCGCAGGATTGCTTCAGGCCGTATTCTGGTTCCTGGCGGCAGGCTGAGCCTGTGGTTAATTCTTCTTCCTGATGGGAAAATAGAATGACCTGTGCCTGCCCCAACACCTAGAGCTAGTCTCTCATTGGTTCCCCCTCTTCCCGTTCATCCTCAGGACAATTTGCAACCTGTACGGAACAGGAGGATAAAGGTGCTGATTCTCCAAGGAGGGAGATTGCTAGTAAAGCGGCTGGAATGGTGAACCGGAGCACAAGGAGATGAGAAATGAGGTGCGTTTTAGAAACCTTTCCCGATCACACGGTGTACCATCTTCGGGGTTTCTCATGCATGTTTTCAATGTAGGACGATGCCCTTGAACCTGGAGATTTGGGACCCATGGGATGGGTACCACGCTGTATTACTTTAAAGGGTCTGCGTTAGCTCAGCCTACCTCACCAAACCTCTCAGCCCCAAGAGTGTCCACCCTTATGTCTCAATCAGCTGTGGGTCTAGATATGGTCAATCCAGGTGGCATCACAGCCCCTGAACGAATTTTGTAAGAATTTCTCTCTCTTTCACTGTCTTTGTTTCACGGGTTTTTTAAAGTAATTGATTTTTATAATGGGGTTTAGCTGCTTTTCACTGCTGTGTTTATGCCGCTTTACACCCACTTGACTCACTTACAGAGAGATATCAATACATAGGTTTTAAGATTCTTACTAGTCAGATATATTCTTGGGCGGTGAATAGGGGGTGTTGAGTCCAGTTCACTGAGCAAGGAGTAGGTCTTGTCTATTACATATTGGGTTTCTGGAACGGTATCTGAGCTAATTTGAAACCCTTGTTTTATGCATCACCCCACCTCACCTTTCCCGTTAAGCAGCCATAGTGTGTTTTCTAAACGTGTGACTCTGTTCTGTTTTGTAATTCAGTTCAAGGGTAGCGGTTTTTACATTCCCTCTATAAGTGATATCTTATGATAAGTGTCTTTTTCTGTGTGACTTATTTCACTTAGAATCGTCATACCTAAATCCACTCATCATGCTGCTACTAGCCTTATGACATTGATTTCATGGCTGAGTGATATTCCATTGTACATAAGGACCGCAACTTCTTTATCCATTCTTCTCTTTCCTGGGATATTTAAGGTGTAACGAAGTGGAGGTTCTTGTCAACAGAGTAGCCCACAACTTTGGGGTGCCTGTGTCTTGCTGATTTTTAGTTTTCCCAATTTATACGCCCATGAGAGGAAGTGCCCTATGGTCTCTAAGCTGAGTTTTTTAGATGTTTCAGGACACACCGTACACTTCTCCAGAGTGGCTATTAGCAATTTACATCCCGCCCGTCAGCGTAGCAAGGCTCCCATTTCTCCATGGCCTGTCCTGCATTTCTGGTTTTGACACTTTATTCAGCATGGCCCTTTTGACCGATGGGAAGCGAGACTTCTTTGTAGCGCTGATTTGCCTTTCCAGGTTGCTTGGTTGGCCAAAAAGGGCGTATGCGTTTTTTCCTGAATATATTCAGGAAAAACGCATACGCCCTTTTTGGCCAAGGGCATCATTGTCGAGGTTTTGCCGCTTTTCCTGTGCTTTAAAGGCGATTCGAATCTACCTCCTGAAATCTGTTTCCTGCAATTCTGCCTTGCTTTCAAATCCTCTTCGTTGCCTTCCCTCAATATATTTGTGGACGAGAGTTATCATTTCTAAGTCTGCAGGTTTGTGAATTGCAGTGCCCCTGAGCTCCATTCTTCAACTCGCTTTCTTGGGAGCTGGCCGCAAAAGCGCAGGATTGCTTCAGGCCGTATTCTGGTTCCTGGCGGCAGGCTGAGCCTGTGTTTAATTCTTCTTCCTGATGGGAAAATAGAATGACCTGTGCCTGCCCCAACACCTAGAGCTAGTCTCTCATTGGTTCCCCCTCTTCCCGTTCATCCTCAGGACAATTTGCAACCTGTACGGAACAGGAGGATAAAGGTGCTGATTCTCCAAGGAGGGAGATTGCTAGTAAAGCGGCTGGAATGGTGAACCGGAGCACAAGGAGATGAGAAATGAGGTGCGTTTTAGAAACCTTTCCCGATCACACGGTGTACCATCTTCGGGGTTTCTCATGCATGTTTTCAATGTAGGACGATGCCCTTGAATCTGGAGATTTGGGACCCATGGGATGGGTACCACGCTGTATTACTTTAAAGGGTCTGCGTTAGCTCAGCCTACCTCACCAAACCTCTCAGCCCCAAGAGTGTCCACCCTTATGTCTCAATCAGCTGTGGGTCTAGATATGGTCAATCCAGGTGGCATCACAGCCCCTGAACGAATTTTGTAAGAATTTCTCTCTCTTTCACTGTCTTTGTTTCACGGGTTTTTTAAAGTAATTGATTTTTATAATGGGGTTTAGCTGCTTTTCACTGCTGTGTTTATGCCGCTTTACACCCACTTGACTCACTTACAGAGAGATATCAATACATAGGTTTTAAGATTCTTACTAGTCAGATATATTCTTGGGCGGTGAATAGGGGGTGTTGAGTCCAGTTCACTGAGCAAGGAGTAGGTCTTGTCTATTACATATTGGGTTTCTGGAACGGTATCTGAGCTAATTTGAAACCCTTGTTTTATGCATCACCCCACCTCACCTTTCCCGTTAAGCAGCCATAGTGTGTTTTCTAAACGTGTGACTCTGTTCTGTTTTGTAATTCAGTTCAAGGGTAGCGGTTTTTACATTCCCTCTATAAGTGATATCTTATGATAAGTGTCTTTTTCTGTGTGACTTATTTCACTTAGAATCGTCATACCTAAATCCACTCATCATGCTGCTACTAGCCTTATGACATTGATTTCATGGCTGAGTGATATTCCATTGTACATAAGGACCGCAACTTCTTTATCCATTCTTCTCTTTCCTGGGATATTTAAGGTGTAACGAAGTGGAGGTTCTTGTCAACAGAGTAGCCCACAACTTTGGGGTGCCTGTGTCTTGCTGATTTTTAGTTTTCCCAATTTATACGCCCATGAGAGGAAGTGCCCTATGGTCTCTAAGCTGAGTTTTTTAGATGTTTCAGGACACACCGTACACTTCTCCAGAGTGGCTATTAGCAATTTACATCCCGCCCGTCAGCGTAGCAAGGCTCCCATTTCTCCATGGCCTGTCCTGCATTTCTGGTTTTGACACTTTATTCAGCATGGCCCTTTTGACCGATGGGAAGCGAGACTTCTTTGTAGCGCTGATTTGCCTTTCCAGGTTGCTTGGTTGGCCAAAAAGGGCGTATGCGTTTTTTCCTGAATATATTCAGGAAAAACGCATACGCCCTTTTTGGCCAAGGGCATCATTGTCGAGGTTTTGCCGCTTTTCCTGTGCTTTAAAGGCGATTCGAATCTACCTCCTGAAATCTGTTTCCTGCAATTCTGCCTTGCTTTCAAATCCTCTTCGTTGCCTTCCCTCAATATATTTGTGGACGAGAGTTATCATTTCTAAGTCTGCAGGTTTGTGAATTGCAGTGCCCCTGAGCTCCATTCTTCAACTCGCTTTCTTGGGAGCTGGCCGCAAAAGCGCAGGATTGCTTCAGGCCGTATTCTGGTTCCTGGCGGCAGGCTGAGCCTGTGGTTAATTCTTCTTCCTGATGGGAAAATAGAATGACCTGTGCCTGCCCCAACACCTAGAGCTAGTCTCTCATTGGTTCCCCCTCTTCCCGTTCATCCTCAGGACAATTTGCAACCTGTACGGAACAGGAGGATAAAGGTGCTGATTCTCCAAGGAGGGAGATTGCTAGTAAAGCGGCTGGAATGGTGAACCGGAGCACAAGGAGATGAGAAATGAGGTGCGTTTTAGAAACCTTTCCCGATCACACGGTGTACCATCTTCGGGGTTTCTCATGCATGTTTTCAATGTAGGACGATGCCCTTGAACCTGGAGATTTGGGACCCATGGGATGGGTACCACGCCGTATTACTTTAAAGGGTCTGCGTTTGCTCACCAAACCTCACCAAACCTCTCAGCCCCAAGAGTGTCCACCCTTATGTCTCAATCAGCTGTGGGTCTAGATATGGTCAATCCAGGTGGCATCACAGCCCCTGAACGAATTTTGTAAGAATTTCTCTCTCTTTCACTGTCTTTGTTTCACGGGTTTTTTAAAGTAATTGATTTTTATAATGGGGTTTAGCTGCTTTTCACTGCTGTGTTTATGCCGCTTTACACCCACTTGACTCACTTACAGAGAGATATCAATACATAGGTTTTAAGATTCTTACTAGTCAGATATATTCTTGGGCGGTGAATAGGGGGTGTTGAGTCCAGTTCACTGAGCAAGGAGTAGGTCTTGTCTATTACATATTGGGTTTCTGGAACGGTATCTGAGCTAATTTGAAACCCTTGTTTTATGCATCACCCCACCTCACCTTTCCCGTTAAGCAGCCATAGTGTGTTTTCTAAACGTGTGACTCTGTTCTGTTTTGTAATTCAGTTCAAGGGTAGCGGTTTTTACATTCCCTCTATAAGTGATATCTTATGATAAGTGTCTTTTTCTGTGTGACTTATTTCACTTAGAATCGTCATACCTAAATCCACTCATCATGCTGCTACTAGCCTTATGACATTGATTTCATGGCTGAGTGATATTCCATTGTACATAAGGACCGCAACTTCTTTATCCATTCTTCTCTTTCCTGGGATATTTAAGGTGTAACGAAGTGGAGGTTCTTGTCAACAGAGTAGCCCACAACTTTGGGGTGCCTGTGTCTTGCTGATTTTTAGTTTTCCCAATTTATACGCCCATGAGAGGAAGTGCCCTATGGTCTCTAAGCTGAGTTTTTTAGATGTTTCAGGACACACCGTACACTTCTCCAGAGTGGCTATTAGCAATTTACATCCCGCCCGTCAGCGTAGCAAGGCTCCCATTTCTCCATGGCCTGTCCTGCATTTCTGGTTTTGACACTTTATTCAGCATGGCCCTTTTGACCGATGGGAAGCGAGACTTCTTTGTAGCGCTGATTTGCCTTTCCAGGTTGCTTGGTTGGCCAAAAAGGGCGTATGCGTTTTTTCCTGAATATATTCAGGAAAAACGCATACGCCCTTTTTGGCCAAGGGCATCATTGTCGAGGTTTTGCCGCTTTTCCTGTGCTTTAAAGGCGATTCGAATCTACCTCCTGAAATCTGTTTCCTGCAATTCTGCCTTGCTTTCAAATCCTCTTCGTTGCCTTCCCTCAATATATTTGTGGACGAGAGTTATCATTTCTAAGTCTGCAGGTTTGTGAATTGCAGTGCCCCTGAGCTCCATTCTTCAACTCGCTTTCTTGGGAGCTGGCCGCAAAAGCGCAGGATTGCTTCAGGCCGTATTCTGGTTCCTGGCGGCAGGCTGAGCCTGTGGTTAATTCTTCTTCCTGATGGGAAAATAGAATGACCTGTGCCTGCCCCAACACCTAGAGCTAGTCTCTCATTGGTTCCCCCTCTTCCCGTTCATCCTCAGGACAATTTGCAACCTGTACGGAACAGGAGGATAAAGGTGCTGATTCTCCAAGGAGGGAGATTGCTAGTAAAGCGGCTGGAATGGTGAACCGGAGCACAAGGAGATGAGAAATGAGGTGCGTTTTAGAAACCTTTCCCGATCACACGGTGTACCATCTTCGGGGTTTCTCATGCATGTTTTCAATGTAGGACGATGCCCTTGAACCTGGAGATTTGGGACCCATGGGATGGGTACCACGCTGTATTACTTTAAAGGGTCTGCGTTAGCTCAGCCTACCTCACCAAACCTCTCAGCCCCAAGAGTGTCCACCCTTATGTCTCAATCAGCTGTGGGTCTAGATATGGTCAATCCAGGTGGCATCACAGCCCCTGAACGAATTTTGTAAGAATTTCTCTCTCTTTCACTGTCTTTGTTTCACGGGTTTTTTAAAGTAATTGATTTTTATAATGGGGTTTAGCTGCTTTTCACTGCTGTGTTTATGCCGCTTTACACCCACTTGACTCACTTACAGAGAGATATCAATACATAGGTTTTAAGATTCTTACTAGTCAGATATATTCTTGGGCGGTGAATAGGGGGTGTTGAGTCCAGTTCACTGAGCAAGGAGTAGGTCTTGTCTATTACATATTGGGTTTCTGGAACGGTATCTGAGCTAATTTGAAACCCTTGTTTTATGCATCACCCCACCTCACCTTTCCCGTTAAGCAGCCATAGTGTGTTTTCTAAACGTGTGACTCTGTTCTGTTTTGTAATTCAGTTCAAGGGTAGCGGTTTTTACATTCCCTCTATAAGTGATATCTTATGATAAGTGTCTTTTTCTGTGTGACTTATTTCACTTAGAATCGTCATACCTAAATCCACTCATCATGCTGCTACTAGCCTTATGACATTGATTTCATGGCTGAGTGATATTCCATTGTACATAAGGACCGCAACTTCTTTATCCATTCTTCTCTTCCCTGGGATATTTAAGGTGTAACGAAGTGGAGGTTCTTGTCAACAGAGTAGCCCACAACTTTGGGGTGCCTGTGTCTTGCTGATTTTTAGTTTTCCCAATTTATACGCCCATGAGAGGAAGTGCCCTATGGTCTCTAAGCTGAGTTTTTTAGATGTTTCAGGACACACCGTACACTTCTCCAGAGTGGCTATTAGCAATTTACATCCCGCCCGTCAGCGTAGCAAGGCTCCCATTTCTCCATGGCCTGTCCTGCATTTCTGATTTTGACACTTTATTCATCATGGCCCTTTTGACCGATGGGAAGCGAGACTTCTTTGTAGCGCTGATTTGCCTTTCCAGGTTGCTTGGTTGGCCAAAAAGGGCGTATGCGTTTTTTCCTGAATATATTCAGGAAAAACGCATACGCCCTTTTTGGCCAAGGGCATCATTGTCGAGGTTTTGCCGCTTTTCCTGTGCTTTAAAGGCGATTCGAATCTACCTCCTGAAATCTGTTTCCTGCAATTCTGCCTTGCTTTCAAATCCTCTTCGTTGCCTTCCCTCAATATATTTGTGGACGAGAGTTATCATTTCTAAGTCTGCAGGTTTGTGAATTGCAGTGCCCCTGAGCTCCATTCTTCAACTCGCTTTCTTGGGAGCTGGCCGCAAAAGCGCAGGATTGCTTCAGGCCGTATTCTGGTTCCTGGCGGCAGGCTGAGCCTGTGTTTAATTCTTCTTCCTGATGGGAAAATAGAATGACCTGTGCCTGCCCCAACACCTAGAGCTAGTCTCTCATTGGTTCCCCCTCTTCCCGTTCATCCTCAGGACAATTTGCAACCTGTACGGAACAGGAGGATAAAGGTGCTGATTCTCCAAGGAGGGAGATTGCTAGTAAAGCGGCTGGAATGGTGAACCGGAGCACAAGGAGATGAGAAATGAGGTGCGTTTTAGAAACCTTTCCCGATCACACGGTGTACCATCTTCGGGGTTTCTCATGCATGTTTTCAATGTAGGACGATGCCCTTGAACCTGGAGATTTGGGACCCATGGGATGGGTACCACGCTGTATTACTTTAAAGGGTCTGCGTTAGCTCAGCCTACCTCACCAAACCTCTCAGCCCCAAGAGTGTCCACCCTTATGTCTCAATCAGCTGTGGGTCTAGATATGGTCAATCCAGGTGGCATCACAGCCCCTGAACGAATTTTGTAAGAATTTCTCTCTCTTTCACTGTCTTTGTTTCACGGGTTTTTTAAAGTAATTGATTTTTATAATGGGGTTTAGCTGCTTTTCACTGCTGTGTTTATGCCGCTTTACACCCACTTGACTCACTTACAGAGAGATATCAATACATAGGTTTTAAGATTCTTACTAGTCAGATATATTCTTGGGCGGTGAATAGGGGGTGTTGAGTCCAGTTCACTGAGCAAGGAGTAGGTCTTGTCTATTACATATTGGGTTTCTGGAACGGTATCTGAGCTAATTTGAAACCCTTGTTTTATGCATCACCCCACCTCACCTTTCCCGTTAAGCAGCCATAGTGTGTTTTCTAAACGTGTGACTCTGTTCTGTTTTGTAATTCAGTTCAAGGGTAGCGGTTTTTACATTCCCTCTATAAGTGATATCTTATGATAAGTGTCTTTTTCTGTGTGACTTATTTCACTTAGAATCGTCATACCTAAATCCACTCATCATGCTGCTACTAGCCTTATGACATTGATTTCATGGCTGAGTGATATTCCATTGTACATAAGGACCGCAACTTCTTTATCCATTCTTCTCTTTCCTGGGATATTTAAGGTGTAACGAAGTGGAGGTTCTTGTCAACAGAGTAGCCCACAACTTTGGGGTGCCTGTGTCTTGCTGATTTTTAGTTTTCCCAATTTATACGCCCATGAGAGGAAGTGCCCTATGGTCTCTAAGCTGAGTTTTTTAGATGTTTCAGGACACACCGTACACTTCTCCAGAGTGGCTATTAGCAATTTACATCCCGCCCGTCAGCGTAGCAAGGCTCCCATTTCTCCATGGCCTGTCCTGCATTTCTGGTTTTGACACTTTATTCAGCATGGCCCTTTTGACCGATGGGAAGCGAGACTTCTTTGTAGCGCTGATTTGCCTTTCCAGGTTGCTTGGTTGGCCAAAAAGGGCGTATGCGTTTTTTCCTGAATATATTCAGGAAAAACGCATACGCCCTTTTTGGCCAAGGGCATCATTGTCGAGGTTTTGCCGCTTTTCCTGTGCTTTAAAGGCGATTCGAATCTACCTCCTGAAATCTGTTTCCTGCAATTCTGCCTTGCTTTCAAATCCTCTTCGTTGCCTTCCCTCAATATATTTGTGGACGAGAGTTATCATTTCTAAGTCTGCAGGTTTGTGAATTGCAGTGCCCCTGAGCTCCATTCTTCAACTCGCTTTCTTGGGAGCTGGCCGCAAAAGCGCAGGATTGCTTCAGGCCGTATTCTGGTTCCTGACGGCAGGCTGAGCCTGTGGTTAATTCTTCTTCCTGATGGGAAAATAGAATGACCTGTGCCTGCCCCAACACCTAGAGCTAGTCTCTCATTGGTTCCCCCTCTTCCCGTTCATCCTCAGGACAATTTGCAACCTGTACGGAACAGGAGGATAAAGGTGCTGATTCTCCAAGGAGGGAGATTGCTAGTAAAGCGGCTGGAATGGTGAACCGGAGCACAAGGAGATGAGAAATGAGGTGCGTTTTAGAAACCTTTCCCGATCACACGGTGTACCATCTTCGGGGTTTCTCATGCATGTTTTCAATGTAGGACGATGCCCTTGAACCTGGAGATTTGGGACCCATGGGATGGGTACCACGCTGTATTACTTTAAAGGGTCTGCGTTAGCTCAGCCTACCTCACCAAACCTCTCAGCCCCAAGAGTGTCCACCCTTATGTCTCAATCAGCTGTGGGTCTAGATATGGTCAATCCAGGTGGCATCACAGCCCCTGAACGAATTTTGTAAGAATTTCTCTCTCTTTCACTGTCTTTGTTTCACGGGTTTTTTAAAGTAATTGATTTTTATAATGGGGTTTAGCTGCTTTTCACTGCTGTGTTTATGCCGCTTTACACCCACTTGACTCACTTACAGAGAGATATCAATACATAGGTTTTAAGATTCTTACTAGTCAGATATATTCTTGGGCGGTGAATAGGGGGTGTTGAGTCCAGTTCACTGAGCAAGGAGTAGGTCTTGTCTATTACATATTGGGTTTCTGGAACGGTATCTGAGCTAATTTGAAACCCTTGTTTTATGCATCACCCCACCTCACCTTTCCCGTTAAGCAGCCATAGTGTGTTTTCTAAACGTGTGACTCTGTTCTGTTTTGTAATTCAGTTCAAGGGTAGCGGTTTTTACATTCCCTCTATAAGTGATATCTTATGATAAGTGTCTTTTTCTGTGTGACTTATTTCACTTAGAATCGTCGTACCTAAATCCACTCATCATGCTGCTACTAGCCTTATGACGTTGATTTCATGGCTGAGTGATATTCCATTGTACATAAGGACCACAACTTCTTTATCCATTCTTCTCTTTCCTGGGATATTTAAGGTGTAACGAAGTGGAGGTTCTTGTCAACAGAGTAGCCCACAACTTTGGGGTGCCTGTGTCTTGCTGATTTTTAGTTTTCCCAATTTATACGCCCATGAGAGGAAGTGCCCTATGGTCTCTAAGCTGAGTTTTTTAGATGTTTCAGGACACACCGTACACTTCTCCAGAGTGGCTATTAGCAATTTACATCCCGCCCGTCAGCGTAGCAAGGCTCCCATTTCTCCATGGCCTGTCCTGCATTTCTGGTTTTGACACTTTATTCATCATGGCCCTTTTGACCGATGGGAAGCGAGACTTCTTTGTAGCGCTGATTTGCCTTTCCAGGTTGCTTGGTTGGCCAAAAAGGGCGTATGCGTTTTTTCCTGAATATATTCAGGAAAAACGCATACGCCCTTTTTGGCCAAGGGCATCATTGTCGAGGTTTTGCCGCTTTTCCTGTGCTTTAAAGGCGATTCGAATCTACCTCCTGAAATCTGTTTCCTGCAATTCTGCCTTGCTTTCAAATCCTCTTCGTTGCCTTCCCTCAATATATTTGTGGACGAGAGTTATCATTTCTAAGTCTGCAGGTTTGTGAATTGCAGTGCCCCTGAGCTCCATTCTTCAACTCGCTTTCTTGGGAGCTGGCCGCAAAAGCGCAGGATTGCTTCAGGCCGTATTCTGGTTCCTGGCGGCAGGCTGAGCCTGTGGTTAATTCTTCTTCCTGATGGGAAAATAGAATGACCTGTGCCTGCCCCAACACCTAGAGCTAGTCTCTCATTGGTTCCCCCTCTTCCCGTTCATCCTCAGGACAATTTGCAACCTGTACGGAACAGGAGGATAAAGGTGCTGATTCTCCAAGGAGGGAGATTGCTAGTAAAGCGGCTGGAATGGTGAACCGGAGCACAAGGAGATGAGAAATGAGGTGCGTTTTAGAAACCTTTCCCGATCACACGGTGTACCATCTTCGGGGTTTCTCATGCATGTTTTCAATGTAGGACGATGCCCTTGAACTTGGAGATTTGGGACCCATGGGATGGGTACCACGCTGTATTACTTTAAAGGGTCTGCGTTAGCTCAGCCTACCTCACCAAACC
The DNA here is from genome assembly GCF_965194805.1 of Balaenoptera borealis. Classification (NCBI taxonomy): domain Eukaryota; kingdom Metazoa; phylum Chordata; class Mammalia; order Artiodactyla; family Balaenopteridae; genus Balaenoptera; species Balaenoptera borealis. The sequence continues at coordinate 335,042 of NW_028123715.1, read as the reverse complement.
TCTCAGCCCCAAGAGTGTCCACCCTTATGTCTCAATCAGCTGTGGGTCTAGATATGGTCAATCCAGGTGGCATCACAGCCCCTGAACGAATTTTGTAAGAATTTCTCTCTCTTTCACTGTCTTTGTTTCACGGGTTTTTTAAAGTAATTGATTTTTATAATGGGGTTTAGCTGCTTTTCACTGCTGTGTTTATGCCGCTTTACACCCACTTGACTCACTTACAGAGAGATATCAATACATAGGTTTTAAGATTCTTACTAGTCAGATATATTCTTGGGCGGTGAATAGGGGGTGTTGAGTCCAGTTCACTGAGCAAGGAGTAGGTCTTGTCTATTACATATTGGGTTTCTGGAACGGTATCTGAGCTAATTTGAAACCCTTGTTTTATGCATCACCCCACCTCACCTTTCCCGTTAAGCAGCCATAGTGTGTTTTCTAAACGTGTGACTCTGTTCTGTTTTGTAATTCAGTTCAAGGGTAGCGGTTTTTACATTCCCTCTATAAGTGATATCTTATGATAAGTGTCTTTTTCTGTGTGACTTATTTCACTTAGAATCGTCATACCTAAATCCACTCATCATGCTGCTACTAGCCTTATGACATTGATTTCATGGCTGAGTGATATTCCATTGTACATAAGGACCGCAACTTCTTTATCCATTCTTCTCTTTCCTGGGATATTTAAGGTGTAACGAAGTGGAGGTTCTTGTCAACAGAGTAGCCCACAACTTTGGGGTGCCTGTGTCTTGCTGATTTTTAGTTTTCCCAATTTATACGCCCATGAGAGGAAGTGCCCTATGGTCTCTAAGCTGAGTTTTTTAGATGTTTCAGGACACACCGTACACTTCTCCAGAGTGGCTATTAGCAATTTACATCCCGCCCGTCAGCGTAGCAAGGCTCCCATTTCTCCATGGCCTGTCCTGCATTTCTGGTTTTGACACTTTATTCAGCATGGCCCTTTTGACCGATGGGAAGCGAGACTTCTTTGTAGCGCTGATTTGCCTTTCCAGGTTGCTTGGTTGGCCAAAAAGGGCGTATGCGTTTTTTCCTGAATATATTCAGGAAAAACGCATACGCCCTTTTTGGCCAAGGGCATCATTGTCGAGGTTTTGCCGCTTTTCCTGTGCTTTAAAGGCGATTCGAATCTACCTCCTGAAATCTGTTTCCTGCAATTCTGCCTTGCTTTCAAATCCTCTTCGTTGCCTTCCCTCAATATATTTGTGGACGAGAGTTATCATTTCTAAGTCTGCAGGTTTGTGAATTGCAGTGCCCCTGAGCTCCATTCTTCAACTCGCTTTCTTGGGAGCTGGCCGCAAAAGCGCAGGATTGCTTCAGGCCGTATTCTGGTTCCTGGCGGCAGGCTGAGCCTGTGGTTAATTCTTCTTCCTGATGGGAAAATAGAATGACCTGTGCCTGCCCCAACACCTAGAGCTAGTCTCTCATTGGTTCCCCCTCTTCCCGTTCATCCTCAGGACAATTTGCAACCTGTACGGAACAGGAGGATAAAGGTGCTGATTCTCCAAGGAGGGAGATTGCTAGTAAAGCGGCTGGAATGGTGAACCGGAGCACAAGGAGATGAGAAATGAGGTGCGTTTTAGAAACCTTTCCCGATCACACGGTGTACCATCTTCGGGGTTTCTCATGCATGTTTTCAATGTAGGACGATGCCCTTGAACCTGGAGATTTGGGACCCATGGGATGGGTACCACGCTGTATTACTTTAAAGGGTCTGCGTTAGCTCAGCCTACCTCACCAAACCTCTCAGCCCCAAGAGTGTCCACCCTTATGTCTCAATCAGCTGTGGGTCTAGATATGGTCAATCCAGGTGGCATCACAGCCCCTGAACGAATTTTGTAAGAATTTCTCTCTCTTTCACTGTCTTTGTTTCACGGGTTTTTTAAAGTAATTGATTTTTATAATGGGGTTTAGCTGCTTTTCACTGCTGTGTTTATGCCGCTTTACACCCACTTGACTCACTTACAGAGAGATATCAATACATAGGTTTTAAGATTCTTACTAGTCAGATATATTCTTGGGCGGTGAATAGGGGGTGTTGAGTCCAGTTCACTGAGCAAGGAGTAGGTCTTGTCTATTACATATTGGGTTTCTGGAACGGTATCTGAGCTAATTTGAAACCCTTGTTTTATGCATCACCCCACCTCACCTTTCCCGTTAAGCAGCCATAGTGTGTTTTCTAAACGTGTGACTCTGTTCTGTTTTGTAATTCAGTTCAAGGGTAGCGGTTTTTACATTCCCTCTATAAGTGATATCTTATGATAAGTGTCTTTTTCTGTGTGACTTATTTCACTTAGAATCGTCGTACCTAAATCCACTCATCATGCTGCTACTAGCCTTATGACGTTGATTTCATGGCTGAGTGATATTCCATTGTACATAAGGACCGCAACTTCTTTATCCATTCTTCTCTTTCCTGGGATATTTAAGGTGTAACGAAGTGGAGGTTCTTGTCAACAGAGCAGCCCAAAACTTTGGGGTGCCTGTGTCTTGCTGATTTTTAGTTTTCCCAATTTATACGCCCATGAGAGGAAGTGCCCTATGGTCTCTAAGCTGAGTTTTTTAGATGTTTCAGGACACACCGTACACTTCTCCAGAGTGGCTATTAGCAATTTACATCCCGCCCGTCAGCGTAGCAAGGCTCCCATTTCTCCATGGCCTGTCCTGCATTTCTGGTTTTGACACTTTATTCAGCATGGCCCTTTTGACCGATGGGAAGCGAGACTTCTTTGTAGCGCTGATTTGCCTTTCCAGGTTGCTTGGTTGGCCAAAAAGGGCGTATGCGTTTTTTTCTTAATATATTCAGGAAAAACGCATACGCCCTTTTTGGCCAAGGGCATCATTGTCGAGGTTTTGCCGCTTTTCCTGTGCTTTAAAGGCGATTCGAATCTCCCTCCTGAAATCTGTTTCCTGCAATTCTGCCTTGCTTTCAAATCCTCTTCGTTGCCTTCCCTCAATATATTTGTGGACGAGAGTTATCATTTCTAAGTCTGCAGGTTTGTGAATTGCAGTGCCCCTGAGCTCCATTCTTCAACTCGCTTTCTTGGGAGCTGGCCGCAAAAGCGCAGGATTGCTTCAGGCCGTATTCTGGTTCCTGGCGGCAGGCTGAGCCTGTGGTTAATTCTTCTTCCTGATGGGAAAATAGAATGACCTGTGCCTGCCCCAACACCTAGAGCTAGTCTCTCATTGGTTCCCCCTCTTCCCGTTCATCCTCAGGACAATTTGCAACCTGTACGGAACAGGAGGATAAAGGTGCTGATTCTCCAAGGAGGGAGATTGCTAGTAAAGCGGCTGGAATGGTGAACCGGAGCACAAGGAGATGAGAAATGAGGTGCGTTTTAGAAACCTTTCCCGATCACACGGTGTACCATCTTCGGGGTTTCTCATGCATGTTTTCAATGTAGGACGATGCCCTTGAACCTGGAGATTTGGGACCCATGGGATGGGTACCACGCTGTATTTCTTTAAAGGGTCTGCGTTAGCTCAGCCTACCTCACCAAACCTCTCAGCCCCAAGAGTGTCCACCCTTATGTCTCAATCAGCTGTGGGTCTAGATATGGTCAATCCAGGTGGCATCACAGCCCCTGAACGAATTTTGTAAGAATTTCTCTCTCTTTCACTGTCTTTGTTTCACGGGTTTTTTAAAGTAATTGATTTTTATAATGGGGTTTAGCTGCTTTTCACTGCTGTGTTTATGCCGCTTTACACCCACTTGACTCACTTACAGAGAGATATCAATACATAGGTTTTAAGATTCTTACTAGTCAGATATATTCTTGGGCGGTGAATAGGGGGTGTTGAGTCCAGTTCACTGAGCAAGGAGTAGGTCTTGTCTATTACATATTGGGTTTCTGGAACGGTATCTGAGCTAATTTGAAACCCTTGTTTTATGCATCACCCCACCTCACCTTTCCCGTTAAGCAGCCATAGTGTGTTTTCTAAACGTGTGACTCTGTTCTGTTTTGTAATTCAGTTCAAGGGTAGCGGTTTTTAGATTCCCTCTATAAGTGATATCTTATGATAAGTGTCTTTTTCTGTGTGACTTATTTCACTTAGAATCGTCATACCTAAATCCACTCATCATGCTGCTACTAGCCTTATGACATTGATTTCATGGCTGAGTGATATTCCATTGTACATAAGGACCGCAACTTCTTTATCCATTCTTCTCTTTCCTGGGATATTTAAGGTGTAACGAAGTGGAGGTTCTTGTCAACAGAGTAGCCCACAACTTTGGGGTGCCTGTGTCTTGCTGATTTTTAGTTTTCCCAATTTATACGCCCATGAGAGGAAGTGCCCTATGGTCTCTAAGCTGAGTTTTTTAGATGTTTCAGGACACACCGTACACTTCTCCAGAGTGGCTATTAGCAATTTACATCCCGCCCGTCAGCGTAGCAAGGCTCCCATTTCTCCATGGCCTGTCCTGCATTTCTGGTTTTGACACTTTATTCAGCATGGCCCTTTTGACCGATGGGAAGCGAGACTTCTTTGTAGCGCTGATTTGCCTTTCCAGGTTGCTTGGTTGGCCAAAAAGGGCGTATGCGTTTTTTCCTGAATATATTCAGGAAAAACGCATACGCCCTTTTTGGCCAAGGGCATCATTGTCGAGGTTTTGCCGCTTTTCCTGTGCTTTAAAGGCGATTCGAATCTACCTCCTGAAATCTGTTTCCTGCAATTCTGCCTTGCTTTCAAATCCTCTTCGTTGCCTTCCCTCAATATATTTGTGGACGAGAGTTATCATTTCTAAGTCTGCAGGTTTGTGAATTGCAGTGCCCCTGAGCTCCATTCTTCAACTCGCTTTCTTGGGAGCTGGCCGCAAAAGCGCAGGATTGCTTCAGGCCGTATTCTGGTTCCTGGCGGCAGGCTGAGCCTGTGGTTAATTCTTCTTCCTGATGGGAAAATAGAATGACCTGTGCCTGCCCCAACACCTAGAGCTAGTCTCTCATTGGTTCCCCCTCTTCCCGTTCATCCTCAGGACAATTTGCAACCTGTACGGAACAGGAGGATAAAGGTGCTGATTCTCCAAGGAGGGAGATTGCTAGTAAAGCGGCTGGAATGGTGAACCGGAGCACAAGGAGATGAGAAATGAGGTGCGTTTTAGAAACCTTTCCCGATCACACGGTGTACCATCTTCGGGGTTTCTCATGCATGTTTTCAATGTAGGACGATGCCCTTGAACCTGGAGATTTGGGACCCATGGGATGGGTACCACGCCGTATTACTTTAAAGGGTCTGCGTTTGCTCACCAAACCTCACCAAACCTCTCAGCCCCAAGAGTGTCCACCCTTATGTCTCAATCAGCTGTGGGTCTAGATATGGTCAATCCAGGTGGCATCACAGCCCCTGAACGAATTTTGTAAGAATTTCTCTCTCTTTCACTGTCTTTGTTTCACGGGTTTTTTAAAGTAATTGATTTTTATAATGGGGTTTAGCTGCTTTTCACTGCTGTGTTTATGCCGCTTTACACCCACTTGACTCACTTACAGAGAGATATCAATACATAGGTTTTAAGATTCTTACTAGTCAGATATATTCTTGGGCGGTGAATAGGGGGTGTTGAGTCCAGTTCACTGAGCAAGGAGTAGGTCTTGTCTATTACATATTGGGTTTCTGGAACGGTATCTGAGCTAATTTGAAACCCTTGTTTTATGCATCACCCCACCTCACCTTTCCCGTTAAGCAGCCATAGTGTGTTTTCTAAACGTGTGACTCTGTTCTGTTTTGTAATTCAGTTCAAGGGTAGCGGTTTTTACATTCCCTCTATAAGTGATATCTTATGATAAGTGTCTTTTTCTGTGTGACTTATTTCACTTAGAATCGTCATACCTAAATCCACTCATCATGCTGCTACTAGCCTTATGACATTGATTTCATGGCTGAGTGATATTCCATTGTACATAAGGACCGCAACTTCTTTATCCATTCTTCTCTTTCCTGGGATATTTAAGGTGTAACGAAGTGGAGGTTCTTGTCAACAGAGTAGCCCACAACTTTGGGGTGCCTGTGTCTTGCTGATTTTTAGTTTTCCCAATTTATACGCCCATGAGAGGAAGTGCCCTATGGTCTCTAAGCTGAGTTTTTTAGATGTTTCAGGACACACCGTACACTTCTCCAGAGTGGCTATTAGCAATTTACATCCCGCCCGTCAGCGTAGCAAGGCTCCCATTTCTCCATGGCCTGTCCTGCATTTCTGGTTTTGACACTTTATTCAGCATGGCCCTTTTGACCGATGGGAAGCGAGACTTCTTTGTAGCGCTGATTTGCCTTTCCAGGTTGCTTGGTTGGCCAAAAAGGGCGTATGCGTTTTTTCCTGAATATATTCAGGAAAAACGCATACGCCCTTTTTGGCCAAGGGCATCATTGTCGAGGTTTTGCCGCTTTTCCTGTGCTTTAAAGGCGATTCGAATCTACCTCCTGAAATCTGTTTCCTGCAATTCTGCCTTGCTTTCAAATCCTCTTCGTTGCCTTCCCTCAATATATTTGTGGACGAGAGTTATCATTTCTAAGTCTGCAGGTTTGTGAATTGCAGTGCCCCTGAGCTCCATTCTTCAACTCGCTTTCTTGGGAGCTGGCCGCAAAAGCGCAGGATTGCTTCAGGCCGTATTCTGGTTCCTGGCGGCAGGCTGAGCCTGTGGTTAATTCTTCTTCCTGATGGGAAAATAGAATGACCTGTGCCTGCCCCAACACCTAGAGCTAGTCTCTCATTGGTTCCCCCTCTTCCCGTTCATCCTCAGGACAATTTGCAACCTGTACGGAACAGGAGGATAAAGGTGCTGATTCTCCAAGGAGGGAGATTGCTAGTAAAGCGGCTGGAATGGTGAACCGGAGCACAAGGAGATGAGAAATGAGGTGCGTTTTAGAAACCTTTCCCGATCACACGGTGTACCATCTTCGGGGTTTCTCATGCATGTTTTCAATGTAGGACGATGCCCTTGAACCTGGAGATTTGGGACCCATGGGATGGGTACCACGCCGTATTACTTTAAAGGGTCTGCGTTTGCTCACCAAACCTCACCAAACCTCTCAGCCCCAAGAGTGTCCACCCTTATGTCTCAATCAGCTGTGGGTCTAGATATGGTCAATCCAGGTGGCATCACAGCCCCTGAACGAATTTTGTAAGAATTTCTCTCTCTTTCACTGTCTTTGTTTCACGGGTTTTGAAAAGTAATTGATTCTTATAATGGGGTTTAGCTGCTTTTCACTGCTGTGTTTATGCTGCTTTACACCCACTTGACTCACTTACAGAGAATTATCAATACATAGGTTTTAAGATTCTTTCTAGTCAGATATATTCTTGGGCGGTGAATAGGGGGTGTTGAGTCCAGTTCACTGAGCAAGGAGTACGTCTTGTCTATTACATATTGGGTTTCTGGAACGGTATCTGAGCTAATTTGAAACCCTTGTTTTATGCATCACCCCACCTCACCTTTCCCGTTAAGCAGCCATAGTGTGTTTTCTAAACGTGTGACTCTGTTCTGTTTTGTAATTCAGTTCAAGGGTAGCGGTTTTTAGATTCCCTCTATAAGTGATATCTTATGATAAGTGTCTTTTTCTGTGTGACTTATTTCACTTAGAATCGTCATACCTAAATCCACTCATCATGCTGCTACTAGCCTTATGACATTGATTTCATGGCTGAGTGATATTCCATTGTACATAAGGACCGCAACTTCTTTATCCATTCTTCTCTTTCCTGGGATATTTAAGGTGTAACGAAGTGGAGGTTCTTGTCAACAGAGTAGCCCACAACTTTGGGGTGCCTGTGTCTTGCTGATTTTTAGTTTTCCCAATTTATACGCCCATGAGAGGAAGTGCCCTATGGTCTCTAAGCTGAGTTTTTTAGATGTTTCAGGACACACCGTACACTTCTCCAGAGTGGCTATTAGCAATTTACATCCCGCCCGTCAGCGTAGCAAGGCTCCCATTTCTCCATGGCCTGTCCTGCATTTCTGGTTTTGACACTTTATTCAGCATGGCCCTTTTGACCGATGGGAAGCGAGACTTCTTTGTAGCGCTGATTTGCCTTTCCAGGTTGCTTGGTTGGCCAAAAAGGGCGTATGCGTTTTTTCCTGAATATATTCAGGAAAAACGCATACACCCTTTTTGGCCAAGGGCATCATTGTCGAGGTTTTGCCGCTTTTCCTGTGCTTTAAAGGCGATTCGAATCTACCTCCTGAAATCTGTTTCCTGCAATTCTGCCTTGCTTTCAAATCCTCTTCGTTGCCTTCCCTCAATATATTTGTGGACGAGAGTTATCATTTCTAAGTCTGCAGGTTTGTGAATTGCAGTGCCCCTGAGCTCCATTCTTCAACTCGCTTTCTTGGGAGCTGGCCGCAAAAGCGCAGGATTGCTTCAGGCCGTATTCTGGTTCCTGGCGGCAGGCTGAGCCTGTGGTTAATTCTTCTTCCTGATGGGAAAATAGAATGACCTGTGCCTGCCCCAACACCTAGAGCTAGTCTCTCATTGGTTCCCCCTCTTCCCGTTCATCCTCAGGACAATTTGCAACCTGTACGGAACAGGAGGATAAAGGTGCTGATTCTCCAAGGAGGGAGATTGCTAGTAAAGCGGCTGGAATGGTGAACCGGAGCACAAGGAGATGAGAAATGAGGTGCGTTTTAGAAACCTTTCCCGATCACACGGTGTACCATCTTCGGGGTTTCTCATGCATGTTTTCAATGTAGGACGATGCCCTTGAACCTGGAGATTTGGGACCCATGGGATGGGTACCACGCCGTATTACTTTAAAGGGTCTGCGTTTGCTCACCAAACCTCACCAAACCTCTCAGCCCCAAGAGTGTCCACCCTTATGTCTCAATCAGCTGTGGGTCTAGATATGGTCAATCCAGGTGGCATCACAGCCCCTGAACGAATTTTGTAAGAATTTCTCTCTCTTTCACTGTCTTTGTTTCACGGGTTTTTTAAAGTAATTGATTTTTATAATGGGGTTTAGCTGCTTTTCACTGCTGTGTTTATGCCGCTTTACACCCACTTGACTCACTTACAGAGAGATATCAATACATAGGTTTTAAGATTCTTACTAGTCAGATATATTCTTGGGCGGTGAATAGGGGGTGTTGAGTCCAGTTCACTGAGCAAGGAGTAGGTCTTGTCTATTACATATTGGGTTTCTGGAACGGTATCTGAGCTAATTTGAAACCCTTGTTTTATGCATCACCCCACCTCACCTTTCCCGTTAAGCAGCCATAGTGTGTTTTCTAAACGTGTGACTCTGTTCTGTTTTGTAATTCAGTTCAAGGGTAGCGGTTTTTACATTCCCTCTATAAGTGATATCTTATGATAAGTGTCTTTTTCTGTGTGACTTATTTCACTTAGAATCGTCATACCTAAATCCACTCATCATGCTGCTACTAGCCTTATGACATTGATTTCATGGCTGAGTGATATTCCATTGTACATAAGGACCGCAACTTCTTTATCCATTCTTCTCTTTCCTGGGATATTTAAGGTGTAACGAAGTGGAGGTTCTTGTCAACAGAGTAGCCCACAACTTTGGGGTGCCTGTGTCTTGCTGATTTTTAGTTTTCCCAATTTATACGCCCATGAGAGGAAGTGCCCTATGGTCTCTAAGCTGAGTTTTTTAGATGTTTCAGGACACACCGTACACTTCTCCAGAGTGGCTATTAGCAATTTACATCCCGCCCGTCAGCGTAGCAAGGCTCCCATTTCTCCATGGCCTGTCCTGCATTTCTGGTTTTGACACTTTATTCAGCATGGCCCTTTTGACCGATGGGAAGCGAGACTTCTTTGTAGCGCTGATTTGCCTTTCCAGGTTGCTTGGTTGGCCAAAAAGGGCGTATGCGTTTTTTCCTGAATATATTCAGGAAAAACGCATACGCCCTTTTTGGCCAAGGGCATCATTGTCGAGGTTTTGCCGCTTTTCCTGTGCTTTAAAGGCGATTCGAATCTACCTCCTGAAATCTGTTTCCTGCAATTCTGCCTTGCTTTCAAATCCTCTTCGTTGCCTTCCCTCAATATATTTGTGGACGAGAGTTATCATTTCTAAGTCTGCAGGTTTGTGAATTGCAGTGCCCCTGAGCTCCATTCTTCAACTCGCTTTCTTGGGAGCTGGCCGCAAAAGCGCAGGATTGCTTCAGGCCGTATTCTGGTTCCTGGCGGCAGGCTGAGCCTGTGGTTAATTCTTCTTCCTGATGGGAAAATAGAATGACCTGTGCCTGCCCCAACACCTAGAGCTAGTCTCTCATTGGTTCCCCCTCTTCCCGTTCATCCTCAGGACAATTTGCAACCTGTACGGAACAGGAGGATAAAGGTGCTGATTCTCCAAGGAGGGAGATTGCTAGTAAAGCGGCTGGAATGGTGAACCGGAGCACAAGGAGATGAGAAATGAGGTGCGTTTTAGAAACCTTTCCCGATCACACGGTGTACCATCTTCGGGGTTTCTCATGCATGTTTTCAATGTAGGACGATGCCCTTGAACCTGGAGATTTGGGACCCATGGGATGGGTACCACGCTGTATTACTTTAAAGGGTCTGCGTTAGCTCAGCCTACCTCACCAAACCTCTCAGCCCCAAGAGTGTCCACCCTTATGTCTCAATCAGCTGTGGGTCTAGATATGGTCAATCCAGGTGGCATCACAGCCCCTGAACGAATTTTGTAAGAATTTCTCTCTCTTTCACTGTCTTTGTTTCACGGGTTTTTTAAAGTAATTGATTTTTATAATGGGGTTTAGCTGCTTTTCACTGCTGTGTTTATGCCGCTTTACACCCACTTGACTCACTTACAGAGAGATATCAATACATAGGTTTTAAGATTCTTACTAGTCAGATATATTCTTGGGCGGTGAATAGGGGGTGTTGAGTCCAGTTCACTGAGCAAGGAGTAGGTCTTGTCTATTACATATTGGGTTTCTGGAACGGTATCTGAGCTAATTTGAAACCCTTGTTTTATGCATCACCCCACCTCACCTTTCCCGTTAAGCAGCCATAGTGTGTTTTCTAAACGTGTGACTCTGTTCTGTTTTGTAATTCAGTTCAAGGGTAGCGGTTTTTACATTCCCTCTATAAGTGATATCTTATGATAAGTGTCTTTTTCTGTGTGACTTATTTCACTTAGAATCGTCATACCTAAATCCACTCATCATGCTGCTACTAGCCTTATGACATTGATTTCATGGCTGAGTGATATTCCATTGTACATAAGGACCGCAACTTCTTTATCCATTCTTCTCTTTCCTGGGATATTTAAGGTGTAACGAAGTGGAGGTTCTTGTCAACAGAGTAGCCCACAACTTTGGGGTGCCTGTGTCTTGCTGATTTTTAGTTTTCCCAATTTATACGCCCATGAGAGGAAGTGCCCTATGGTCTCTAAGCTGAGTTTTTTAGATGTTTCAGGACACACCGTACACTTCTCCAGAGTGGCTATTAGCAATTTACATCCCTCCCGTCAGCGTAGCAAGGCTCCCATTTCTCCATGGCCTGTCCTGCATTTCTGGTTTTGACACTTTATTCAGCATGGCCCTTTTGACCGATGGGAAGCGAGACTTCTTTGTAGCGCTGATTTGCCTTTCCAGGTTGCTTGGTTGGCCAAAAAGGGCGTATGCGTTTTTTCCTGAATATATTCAGGAAAAACGCATACGCCCTTTTTGGCCAAGGGCATCATTGTCGAGGTTTTGCCGCTTTTCCTGTGCTTTAAAGGCGATTCGAATCTACCTCCTGAAATCTGTTTCCTGCAATTCTGCCTTGCTTTCAAATCCTCTTCGTTGCCTTCCCTCAATATATTTGTGGACGAGAGTTATCATTTCTAAGTCTGCAGGTTTGTGAATTGCAGTGCCCCTGAGCTCCATTCTTCAACTCGCTTTCTTGGGAGCTGGCCGCAAAAGCGCAGGATTGCTTCAGGCCGTATTCTGGTTCCTGGCGGCAGGCTGAGCCTGTGGTTAATTCTTCTTCCTGATGGGAAAATAGAATGACCTGTGCCTGCCCCAACACCTAGAGCTAGTCTCTCATTGGTTCCCCCTCTTCCCGTTCATCCTCAGGACAATTTGCAACCTGTACGGAACAGGAGGATAAAGGTGCTGATTCTCCAAGGAGGGAGATTGCTAGTAAAGCGGCTGGAATGGTGAACCGGAGCACAAGGAGATGAGAAATGAGGTGCGTTTTAGAAACCTTTCCCGATCACACGGTGTACCATCTTCGGGGTTTCTCATGCATGTTTTCAATGTAGGACGATGCCCTTGAACCTGGAGATTTGGGACCCATGGGATGGGTACCACGCTGTATTACTTTAAAGGGTCTGCGTTAGCTCAGCCTACCTCACCAAACCTCTCAGCCCCAAGAGTGTCCACCCTTATGTCTCAATCAGCTGTGGGTCTAGATATGGTCAATCCAGGTGGCATCACAGCCCCTGAACGAATTTTGTAAGAATTTCTCTCTCTTTCACTGTCTTTGTTTCACGGGTTTTTTAAAGTAATTGATTTTTATAATGGGGTTTAGCTGCTTTTCACTGCTGTGTTTATGCCGCTTTACACCCACTTGACTCACTTACAGAGAGATATCAATACATAGGTTTTAAGATTCTTACTAGTCAGATATATTCTTGGGCGGTGAATAGGGGGTGTTGAGTCCAGTTCACTGAGCAAGGAGTAGGTCTTGTCTATTACATATTGGGTTTCTGGAACGGTATCTGAGCTAATTTGAAACCCTTGTTTTATGCATCACCCCACCTCACCTTTCCCGTTAAGCAGCCATAGTGTGTTTTCTAAACGTGTGACTCTGTTCTGTTTTGTAATTCAGTTCAAGGGTAGCGGTTTTTACATTCCCTCTATAAGTGATATCTTATGATAAGTGTCTTTTTCTGTGTGACTTATTTCACTTAGAATCGTCATACCTAAATCCACTCATCATGCTGCTACTAGCCTTATGACATTGATTTCATGGCTGAGTGATATTCCATTGTACATAAGGACCGCAACTTCTTTATCCATTCTTCTCTTCCCTGGGATATTTAAGGTGTAACGAAGTGGAGGTTCTTGTCAACAGAGTAGCCCACAACTTTGGGGTGCCTGTGTCTTGCTGATTTTTAGTTTTCCCAATTTATACGCCCATGAGAGGAAGTGCCCTATGGTCTCTAAGCTGAGTTTTTTAGATGTTTCAGGACACACCGTACACTTCTCCAGAGTGGCTATTAGCAATTTACATCCCGCCCGTCAGCGTAGCAAGGCTCCCATTTCTCCATGGCCTGTCCTGCATTTCTGGTTTTGACACTTTATTCATCATGGCCCTTTTGACCGATGGGAAGCGAGACTTCTTTGTAGCGCTGATTTGCCTTTCCAGGTTGCTTGGTTGGCCAAAAAGGGCGTATGCGTTTTTTCCTGAATATATTCAGGAAAAACGCATACGCCCTTTTTGGCCAAGGGCATCATTGTCGAGGTTTTGCCGCTTTTCCTGTGCTTTAAAGGCGATTCGAATCTACCTCCTGAAATCTGTTTCCTGCAATTCTGCCTTGCTTTCAAATCCTCTTCGTTGCCTTCCCTCAATATATTTGTGGACGAGAGTTATCATTTCTAAGTCTGCAGGTTTGTGAATTGCAGTGCCCCTGAGCTCCATTCTTCAACTCGCTTTCTTGGGAGCTGGCCGCAAAAGCGCAGGATTGCTTCAGGCCGTATTCTGGTTCCTGGCGGCAGGCTGAGCCTGTGTTTAATTCTTCTTCCTGATGGGAAAATAGAATGACCTGTGCCTGCCCCAACACCTAGAGCTAGTCTCTCATTGGTTCCCCCTCTTCCCGTTCATCCTCAGGACAATTTGCAACCTGTACAGAACAGGAGGATAAAGGTGCTGATTCTCCAAGGAGGGAGATTGCTAGTAAAGCGGCTGGAATGGTGAACCGGAGCACAAGGAGATGAGAAATGAGGTGCGTTTTAGAAACCTTTCCCGATCACACGGTGTACCATCTTCGGGGTTTCTCATGCATGTTTTCAATGTAGGACGATGCCCTTGAACCTGGAGATTTGGGACCCATGGGATGGGTACCACGCCGTATTACTTTAAAGGGTCTGCGTTAGCTCAGCCTACCTCACCAAACCTCTCAGCCCCAAGAGTGTCCACCCTTATGTCTCAATCAGCTGTGGGTCTAGATATGGTCAATCCAGGTGGCATCACAGCCCCTGAACGAATTTTGTAAGAATTTCTCTCTCTTTCACTGTCTTTGTTTCACGGGTTTTTTAAAGTAATTGATTTTTATAATGGGGTTTAGCTGCTTTTCACTGCTGTGTTTATGCCGCTTTACACCCACTTGACTCACTTACAGAGAGATATCAATACATAGGTTTTAAGATTCTTACTAGTCAGATATATTCTTGGGCGGTGAATAGGGGGTGTTGAGTCCAGTTCACTGAGCAAGGAGTAGGTCTTGTCTATTACATATTGGGTTTCTGGAACGGTATCTGAGCTAATTTGAAACCCTTGTTTTATGCATCACCCCACCTCACCTTTCCCGTTAAGCAGCCATAGTGTGTTTTCTAAACGTGTGACTCTGTTCTGTTTTGTAATTCAGTTCAAGGGTAGCGGTTTTTACATTCCCTCTATAAGTGATATCTTATGATAAGTGTCTTTTTCTGTGTGACTTATTTCACTTAGAATCGTCATACCTAAATCCACTCATCATGCTGCTACTAGCCTTATGACATTGATTTCATGGCTGAGTGATATTCCATTGTACATAAGGACCGCAACTTCTTTATCCATTCTTCTCTTTCCTGGGATATTTAAGGTGTAACGAAGTGGAGGTTCTTGTCAACAGAGTAGCCCACAACTTTGGGGTGCCTGTGTCTTGCTGATTTTTAGTTTTCCCAATTTATACGCCCATGAGAGGAAGTGCCCTATGGTCTCTAAGCTGAGTTTTTTAGATGTTTCAGGACACACCGTACACTTCTCCAGAGTGGCTATTAGCAATTTACATCCCGCCCGTCAGCGTAGCAAGGCTCCCATTTCTCCATGGCCTGTCCTGCATTTCTGGTTTTGACACTTTATTCAGCATGGCCCTTTTGACCGATGGGAAGCGAGACTTCTTTGTAGCGCTGATTTGCCTTTCCAGGTTGCTTGGTTGGCCAAAAAGGGCGTATGCGTTTTTTCCTGAATATATTCAGGAAAAACGCATACGCCCTTTTTGGCCAAGGGCATCATTGTCGAGGTTTTGCCGCTTTTCCTGTGCTTTAAAGGCGATTCGAATCTACCTCCTGAAATCTGTTTCCTGCAATTCTGCCTTGCTTTCAAATCCTCTTCGTTGCCTTCCCTCAATATATTTGTGGACGAGAGTTATCATTTCTAAGTCTGCAGGTTTGTGAATTGCAGTGCCCCTGAGCTCCATTCTTCAACTCGCTTTCTTGGGAGCTGGCCGCAAAAGCGCAGGATTGCTTCAGGCCGTATTCTGGTTCCTGGCGGCAGGCTGAGCCTGTGGTTAATTCTTCTTCCTGATGGGAAAATAGAATGACCTGTGCCTGCCCCAACACCTAGAGCTAGTCTCTCATTGGTTCCCCCTCTTCCCGTTCATCCTCAGGACAATTTGCAACCTGTACGGAACAGGAGGATAAAGGTGCTGATTCTCCAAGGAGGGAGATTGCTAGTAAAGCGGCTGGAATGGTGAACCGGAGCACAAGGAGATGAGAAATGAGGTGCGTTTTAGAAACCTTTCCCGATCACACGGTGTACCATCTTCGGGGTTTCTCATGCATGTTTTCAATGTAGGACGATGCCCTTGAACCTGGAGATTTGGGACCCATGGGATGGGTACCACGCTGTATTACTTTAAAGGGTCTGCGTTAGCTCAGCCTACCTCACCAAACCTCTCAGCCCCAAGAGTGTCCACCCTTATGTCTCAATCAGCTGTGGGTCTAGATATGGTCAATCCAGGTGGCATCACAGCCCCTGAACGAATTTTGTAAGAATTTCTCTCTCTTTCACTGTCTTTGTTTCACGGGTTTTTTAAAGTAATTGATTTTTATAATGGGGTTTAGCTGCTTTTCACTGCTGTGTTTATGCCGCTTTACACCCACTTGACTCACTTACAGAGAGATATCAATACATAGGTTTTAAGATTCTTACTAGTCAGATATATTCTTGGGCGGTGAATAGGGGGTGTTGAGTCCAGTTCACTGAGCAAGGAGTAGGTCTTGTCTATTACATATTGGGTTTCTGGAACGGTATCTGAGCTAATTTGAAACCCTTGTTTTATGCATCACCCCACCTCACCTTTCCCGTTAAGCAGCCATAGTGTGTTTTCTAAACGTGTGACTCTGTTCTGTTTTGTAATTCAGTTCAAGGGTAGCGGTTTTTACATTCCCTCTATAAGTGATATCTTATGATAAGTGTCTTTTTCTGTGTGACTTATTTCACTTAGAATCGTCATACCTAAATCCACTCATCATGCTGCTACTAGCCTTATGACATTGATTTCATGGCTGAGTGATATTCCATTGTACATAAGGACCGCAACTTCTTTATCCATTCTTCTCTTCCCTGGGATATTTAAGGTGTAACGAAGTGGAGGTTCTTGTCAACAGAGTAGCCCACAACTTTGGGGTGCCTGTGTCTTGCTGATTTTTAGTTTTCCCAATTTATACGCCCATGAGAGGAAGTGCCCTATGGTCTCTAAGCTGAGTTTTTTAGATGTTTCAGGACACACCGTACACTTCTCCAGAGTGGCTATTAGCAATTTACATCCCGCCCGTCAGCGTAGCAAGGCTCCCATTTCTCCATGGCCTGTCCTGCATTTCTGGTTTTGACACTTTATTCATCATGGCCCTTTTGACCGATGGGAAGCGAGACTTCTTTGTAGCGCTGATTTGCCTTTCCAGGTTGCTTGGTTGGCCAAAAAGGGCGTATGCGTTTTTTCCTGAATATATTCAGGAAAAACGCATACGCCCTTTTTGGCCAAGGGCATCATTGTCGAGGTTTTGCCGCTTTTCCTGTGCTTTAAAGGCGATTCGAATCTACCTCCTGAAATCTGTTTCCTGCAATTCTGCCTTGCTTTCAAATCCTCTTCGTTGCCTTCCCTCAATATATTTGTGGACGAGAGTTATCATTTCTAAGTCTGCAGGTTTGTGAATTGCAGTGCCCCTGAGCTCCATTCTTCAACTCGCTTTCTTGGGAGCTGGCCGCAAAAGCGCAGGATTGCTTCAGGCCGTCTTCTGGTTCCTGGCGGCAGGCTGAGCCTGTGGTTAATTCTTCTTCCTGATGGGAAAATAGAATGACCTGTGCCTGCCCCAACACCTAGAGCTAGTCTCTCATTGGTTCCCCCTCTTCCCGTTCATCCTCAGGACAATTTGCAACCTGTACGGAACAGGAGGATAAAGGTGCTGATTCTCCAAGGAGGGAGATTGCTAGTAAAGCGGCTGGAATGGTGAACCGGAGCACAAGGAGATGAGAAATGAGGTGCGTTTTAGAAACCTTTCCCGATCACACGGTGTACCATCTTCGGGGTTTCTCATGCATGTTTTCAATGTAGGACGATGCCCTTGAACCTGGAGATTTGGGACCCATGGGATGGGTACCACGCTGTATTACTTTAAAGGGTCTGCGTTAGCTCAGCCTACCTCACCAAACCTCTCAGCCCCAAGAGTGTCCACCCTTATGTCTCAATCAGCTGTGGGTCTAGATATGGTCAATCCAGGTGGCATCACAGCCCCTGAACGAATTTTGTAAGAATTTCTCTCTCTTTCACTGTCTTTGTTTCACGGGTTTTTTAAAGTAATTGATTTTTATAATGGGGTTTAGCTGCTTTTCACTGCTGTGTTTATGCCGCTTTACACCCACTTGACTCACTTACAGAGAGATATCAATACATAGGTTTTAAGATTCTTACTAGTCAGATATATTCTTGGGCGGTGAATAGGGGGTGTTGAGTCCAGTTCACTGAGCAAGGAGTAGGTCTTGTCTATTACATATTGGGTTTCTGGAACGGTATCTGAGCTAATTTGAAACCCTTGTTTTATGCATCACCCCACCTCACCTTTCCCGTTAAGCAGCCATAGTGTGTTTTCTAAACGTGTGACTCTGTTCTGTTTTGTAATTCAGTTCAAGGGTAGCGGTTTTTACATTCCCTCTATAAGTGATATCTTATGATAAGTGTCTTTTTCTGTGTGACTTATTTCACTTAGAATCGTCATACCTAAATCCACTCATCATGCTGCTACTAGCCTTATGACATTGATTTCATGGCTGAGTGATATTCCATTGTACATAAGGACCGCAACTTCTTTATCCATTCTTCTCTTTCCTGGGATATTTAAGGTGTAACGAAGTGGAGGTTCTTGTCAACAGAGTAGCCCACAACTTTGGGGTGCCTGTGTCTTGCTGATTTTTAGTTTTCCCAATTTATACGCCCATGAGAGGAAGTGCCCTATGGTCTCTAAGCTGAGTTTTTTAGATGTTTCAGGACACACCGTACACTTCTCCAGAGTGGCTATTAGCAATTTACATCCCGCCCGTCAGCGTAGCAAGGCTCCCATTTCTCCATGGCCTGTCCTGCATTTCTGGTTTTGACACTTTATTCAGCATGGCCCTTTTGACCGATGGGAAGCGAGACTTCTTTGTAGCGCTGATTTGCCTTTCCAGGTTGCTTGGTTGGCCAAAAAGGGCGTATGCGTTTTTTCCTGAATATATTCAGGAAAAACGCATACGCCCTTTTTGGCCAAGGGCATCATTGTCGAGGTTTTGCCGCTTTTCCTGTGCTTTAAAGGCGATTCGAATCTACCTCCTGAAATCTGTTTCCTGCAATTCTGCCTTGCTTTCAAATCCTCTTCGTTGCCTTCCCTCAATATATTTGTGGACGAGAGTTATCATTTCTAAGTCTGCAGGTTTGTGAATTGCAGTGCCCCTGAGCTCCATTCTTCAACTCGCTTTCTTGGGAGCTGGCCGCAAAAGCGCAGGATTGCTTCAGGCCGTATTCTGGTTCCTGGCGGCAGGCTGAGCCTGTGGTTAATTCTTCTTCCTGATGGGAAAATAGAATGACCTGTGCCTGCCCCAACACCTAGAGCTAGTCTCTCATTGGTTCCCCCTCTTCCCGTTCATCCTCAGGACAATTTGCAACCTGTACGGAACAGGAGGATAAAGGTGCTGATTCTCCAAGGAGGGAGATTGCTAGTAAAGCGGCTGGAATGGTGAACCGGAGCACAAGGAGATGAGAAATGAGGTGCGTTTTAGAAACCTTTCCCGATCACACGGTGTACCATCTTCGGGGTCTCTCATGCATGTTTTCAATGTAGGACGATGCCCTTGAACCTGGAGATTTGGGACCCATGGGATGGGTACCACGCTGTATTACTTTAAAGGGTCTGCGTTAGCTCAGCCTACCTCACCAAACCTCTCAGCCCCAAGAGTGTCCACCCTTATGTCTCAATCAGCTGTGGGTCTAGATATGGTCAATCCAGGTGGCATCACAGCCCCTGAACGAATTTTGTAAGAATTTCTCTCTCTTTCACTGTCTTTGTTTCACGGGTTTTTTAAAGTAATTGATTTTTATAATGGGGTTTAGCTGCTTTTCACTGCTGTGTTTATGCCGCTTTACACCCACTTGACTCACTTACAGAGAGATATCAATACATAGGTTTTAAGATTCTTACTAGTCAGATATATTCTTGGGCGGTGAATAGGGGGTGTTGAGTCCAGTTCACTGAGCAAGGAGTAGGTCTTGTCTATTACATATTGGGTTTCTGGAACGGTATCTGAGCTAATTTGAAACCCTTGTTTTATGCATCACCCCACCTCACCTTTCCCGTTAAGCAGCCATAGTGTGTTTTCTAAACGTGTGACTCTGTTCTGTTTTGTAATTCAGTTCAAGGGTAGCGGTTTTTACATTCCCTCTATAAGTGATATCTTATGATAAGTGTCTTTTTCTGTGTGACTTATTTCACTTAGAATCGTCGTACCTAAATCCACTCATCATGCTGCTACTAGCCTTATGACGTTGATTTCATGGCTGAGTGATATTCCATTGTACATAAGGACCGCAACTTCTTTATCCATTCTTCTCTTTCCTGGGATATTTAAGGTGTAACGAAGTGGAGGTTCTTGTCAACAGAGTAGCCCACAACTTTGGGGTGCCTGTGTCTTGCTGATTTTTAGTTTTCCCAATTTATACGCCCATGAGAGGAAGTGCCCTATGGTCTCTAAGCTGAGTTTTTTAGATGTTTCAGGACACACCGTACACTTCTCCAGAGTGGCTATTAGCAATTTACATCCCTCCCGTCAGCGTAGCAAGGCTCCCATTTCTCCATGGCCTGTCCTGCATTTCTGGTTTTGACACTTTATTCAGCATGGCCCTTTTGACCGATGGGAAGCGAGACTTCTTTGTAGCGCTGATTTGCCTTTCCAGGTTGCTTGGTTGGCCAAAAAGGGCGTATGCGTTTTTTCCTGAATATATTCAGGAAAAACGCATACGCCCTTTTTGGCCAAGGGCATCATTGTCGAGGTTTTGCCGCTTTTCCTGTGCTTTAAAGGCGATTCGAATCTACCTCCTGAAATCTGTTTCCTGCAATTCTGCCTTGCTTTCAAATCCTCTTCGTTGCCTTCCCTCAATATATTTGTGGACGAGAGTTATCATTTCTAAGTCTGCAGGTTTGTGAATTGCAGTGCCCCTGAGCTCCATTCTTCAACTCGCTTTCTTGGGAGCTGGCCGCAAAAGCGCAGGATTGCTTCAGGCCGTATTCTGGTTCCTGGCGGCAGGCTGAGCCTGTGGTTAATTCTTCTTCCTGATGGGAAAATAGAATGACCTGTGCCTGCCCCAACACCTAGAGCTAGTCTCTCATTGGTTCCCCCTCTTCCCGTTCATCCTCAGGACAATTTGCAACCTGTACGGAACAGGAGGATAAAGGTGCTGATTCTCCAAGGAGGGAGATTGCTAGTAAAGCGGCTGGAATGGTGAACCGGAGCACAAGGAGATGAGAAATGAGGTGCGTTTTAGAAACCTTTCCCGATCACACGGTGTACCATCTTCGGGGTTTCTCATGCATGTTTTCAATGTAGGACGATGCCCTTGAACCTGGAGATTTGGGACCCATGGGATGGGTACCACGCTGTATTACTTTAAAGGGTCTGCGTTAGCTCAGCCTACCTCACCAAACCTCTCAGCCCCAAGAGTGTCCACCCTTATGTCTCAATCAGCTGTGGGTCTAGATATGGTCAATCCAGGTGGCATCACAGCCCCTGAACGAATTTTGTAAGAATTTCTCTCTCTTTCACTGTCTTTGTTTCACGGGTTTTTTAAAGTAATTGATTTTTATAATGGGGTTTAGCTGCTTTTCACTGCTGTGTTTATGCCGCTTTACACCCACTTGACTCACTTACAGAGAGATATCAATACATAGGTTTTAAGATTCTTACTAGTCAGATATATTCTTGGGCGGTGAATAGGGGGTGTTGAGTCCAGTTCACTGAGCAAGGAGTAGGTCTTGTCTATTACATATTGGGTTTCTGGAACGGTATCTGAGCTAATTTGAAACCCTTGTTTTATGCATCACCCCACCTCACCTTTCCCGTTAAGCAGCCATAGTGTGTTTTCTAAACGTGTGACTCTGTTCTGTTTTGTAATTCAGTTCAAGGGTAGCGGTTTTTACATTCCCTCTATAAGTGATATCTTATGATAAGTGTCTTTTTCTGTGTGACTTATTTCACTTAGAATCGTCATACCTAAATCCACTCATCATGCTGCTACTAGCCTTATGACATTGATTTCATGGCTGAGTGATATTCCATTGTACATAAGGACCGCAACTTCTTTATCCATTCTTCTCTTTCCTGGGATATTTAAGGTGTAACGAAGTGGAGGTTCTTGTCAACAGAGTAGCCCACAACTTTGGGGTGCCTGTGTCTTGCTGATTTTTAGTTTTCCCAATTTATACGCCCATGAGAGGAAGTGCCCTATGGTCTCTAAGCTGAGTTTTTTAGATGTTTCAGGACACACCGTACACTTCTCCAGAGTGGCTATTAGCAATTTACATCCCGCCCGTCAGCGTAGCAAGGCTCCCATTTCTCCATGGCCTGTCCTGCATTTCTGGTTTTGACACTTTATTCAGCATGGCCCTTTTGACCGATGGGAAGCGAGACTTCTTTGTAGCGCTGATTTGCCTTTCCAGGTTGCTTGGTTGGCCAAAAAGGGCGTATGCGTTTTTTCCTGAATATATTCAGGAAAAACGCATACGCCCTTTTTGGCCAAGGGCATCATTGTCGAGGTTTTGCCGCTTTTCCTGTGCTTTAAAGGCGATTCGAATCTACCTCCTGAAATCTGTTTCCTGCAATTCTGCCTTGCTTTCAAATCCTCTTCGTTGCCTTCCCTCAATATATTTGTGGACGAGAGTTATCATTTCTAAGTCTGCAGGTTTGTGAATTGCAGTGCCCCTGAGCTCCATTCTTCAACTCGCTTTCTTGGGAGCTGGCCGCAAAAGCGCAGGATTGCTTCAGGCCGTATTCTGGTTCCTGGCGGCAGGCTGAGCCTGTGGTTAATTCTTCTTCCTGATGGGAAAATAGAATGACCTGTGCCTGCCCCAACACCTAGAGCTAGTCTCTCATTGGTTCCCCCTCTTCCCGTTCATCCTCAGGACAATTTGCAACCTGTACGGAACAGGAGGATAAAGGTGCTGATTCTCCAAGGAGGGAGATTGCTAGTAAAGCGGCTGGAATGGTGAACCGGAGCACAAGGAGATGAGAAATGAGGTGCGTTTTAGAAACCTTTCCCGATCACACGGTGTACCATCTTCGGGGTTTCTCATGCATGTTTTCAATGTAGGACGATGCCCTTGAACCTGGAGATTTGGGACCCATGGGATGGGTACCACGCTGTATTACTTTAAAGGGTCTGCGTTAGCTCAGCCTACCTCACCAAACCTCTCAGCCCCAAGAGTGTCCACCCTTATGTCTCAATCAGCTGTGGGTCTAGATATGGTCAATCCAGGTGGCATCACAGCCCCTGAACGAATTTTGTAAGAATTTCTCTCTCTTTCACTGTCTTTGTTTCACGGGTTTTTTAAAGTAATTGATTTTTATAATGGGGTTTAGCTGCTTTTCACTGCTGTGTTTATGCCGCTTTACACCCACTTGACTCACTTACAGAGAGATATCAATACATAGGTTTTAAGATTCTTACTAGTCAGATATATTCTTGGGCGGTGAATAGGGGGTGTTGAGTCCAGTTCACTGAGCAAGGAGTAGGTCTTGTCTATTACATATTGGGTTTCTGGAACGGTATCTGAGCTAATTTGAAACCCTTGTTTTATGCATCACCCCACCTCACCTTTCCCGTTAAGCAGCCATAGTGTGTTTTCTAAACGTGTGACTCTGTTCTGTTTTGTAATTCAGTTCAAGGGTAGCGGTTTTTAGATTCCCTCTATAAGTGATATCTTATGATAAGTGTCTTTTTCTGTGTGACTTATTTCACTTAGAATCGTCATACCTAAATCCACTCATCATGCTGCTACTAGCCTTATGACATTGATTTCATGGCTGAGTGATATTCCATTGTACATAAGGACCGCAACTTCTTTATCCATTCTTCTCTTTCCTGGGATATTTAAGGTGTAACGAAGTGGAGGTTCTTGTCAACAGAGTAGCCCACAACTTTGGGGTGCCTGTGTCTTGCTGATTTTTAGTTTTCCCAATTTATACGCCCATGAGAGGAAGTGCCCTATGGTCTCTAAGCTGAGTTTTTTAGATGTTTCAGGACACACCGTACACTTCTCCAGAGTGGCTATTAGCAATTTACATCCCGCCCGTCAGCGTAGCAAGGCTCCCATTTCTCCATGGCCTGTCCTGCATTTCTGGTTTTGACACTTTATTCAGCATGGCCCTTTTGACCGATGGGAAGCGAGACTTCTTTGTAGCGCTGATTTGCCTTTCCAGGTTGCTTGGTTGGCCAAAAAGGGCGTATGCGTTTTTTCCTGAATATATTCAGGAAAAACGCATACGCCCTTTTTGGCCAAGGGCATCATTGTCGAGGTTTTGCCGCTTTTCCTGTGCTTTAAAGGCGATTCGAATCTACCTCCTGAAATCTGTTTCCTGCAATTCTGCCTTGCTTTCAAATCCTCTTCGTTGCCTTCCCTCAATATATTTGTGGACGAGAGTTATCATTTCTAAGTCTGCAGGTTTGTGAATTGCAGTGCCCCTGAGCTCCATTCTTCAACTCGCTTTCTTGGGAGCTGGCCGCAAAAGCGCAGGATTGCTTCAGGCCGTATTCTGGTTCCTGGCGGCAGGCTGAGCCTGTGGTTAATTCTTCTTCCTGATGGGAAAATAGAATGACCTGTGCCTGCCCCAACACCTAGAGCTAGTCTCTCATTGGTTCCCCCTCTTCCCGTTCATCCTCAGGACAATTTGCAACCTGTACGGAACAGGAGGATAAAGGTGCTGATTCTCCAAGGAGGGAGATTGCTAGTAAAGCGGCTGGAATGGTGAACCGGAGCACAAGGAGATGAGAAATGAGGTGCGTTTTAGAAACCTTTCCCGATCACACGGTGTACCATCTTCGGGGTTTCTCATGCATGTTTTCAATGTAGGACGATGCCCTTGAACCTGGAGATTTGGGACCCATGGGATGGGTACCACGCTGTATTACTTTAAAGGGTCTGCGTTAGCTCAGCCTACCTCACCAAACCTCTCAGCCCCAAGAGTGTCCACCCTTATGTCTCAATCAGCTGTGGGTCTAGATATGGTCAATCCAGGTGGCATCACAGCCCCTGAACGAATTTTGTAAGAATTTCTCTCTCTTTCACTGTCTTTGTTTCACGGGTTTTTTAAAGTAATTGATTTTTATAATGGGGTTTAGCTGCTTTTCACTGCTGTGTTTATGCCGCTTTACACCCACTTGACTCACTTACAGAGAGATATCAATACATAGGTTTTAAGATTCTTACTAGTCAGATATATTCTTGGGCGGTGAATAGGGGGTGTTGAGTCCAGTTCACTGAGCAAGGAGTAGGTCTTGTCTATTACATATTGGGTTTCTGGAACGGTATCTGAGCTAATTTGAAACCCTTGTTTTATGCATCACCCCACCTCACCTTTCCCGTTAAGCAGCCATAGTGTGTTTTCTAAACGTGTGACTCTGTTCTGTTTTGTAATTCAGTTCAAGGGTAGCGGTTTTTACATTCCCTCTATAAGTGATATCTTATGATAAGTGTCTTTTTCTGTGTGACTTATTTCACTTAGAATCGTCATACCTAAATCCACTCATCATGCTGCTACTAGCCTTATGACATTGATTTCATGGCTGAGTGATATTCCATTGTACATAAGGACCGCAACTTCTTTATCCATTCTTCTCTTTCCTGGGATATTTAAGGTGTAACGAAGTGGAGGTTCTTGTCAACAGAGTAGCCCACAACTTTGGGGTGCCTGTGTCTTGCTGATTTTTAGTTTTCCCAATTTATACGCCCATGAGAGGAAGTGCCCTATGGTCTCTAAGCTGAGTTTTTTAGATGTTTCAGGACACACCGTACACTTCTCCAGAGTGGCTATTAGCAATTTACATCCCGCCCGTCAGCGTAGCAAGGCTCCCATTTCTCCATGGCCTGTCCTGCATTTCTGGTTTTGACACTTTATTCAGCATGGCCCTTTTGACCGATGGGAAGCGAGACTTCTTTGTAGCGCTGATTTGCCTTTCCAGGTTGCTTGGTTGGCCAAAAAGGGCGTATGCGTTTTTTCCTTAATATATTCAGGAAAAACGCATACGCCCTTTTTGGCCAAGGGCATCATTGTCGAGGTTTTGCCGCTTTTCCTGTGCTTTAAAGGCGATTCGAATCTACCTCCTGAAATCTGTTTCCTGCAATTCTGCCTTGCTTTCAAATCCTCTTCGTTGCCTTCCCTCAATATATTTGTGGACGAGAGTTATCATTTCTAAGTCTGCAGGTTTGTGAATTGCAGTGCCCCTGAGCTCCATTCTTCAACTCGCTTTCTTGGGAGCTGGCCGCAAAAGCGCAGGATTGCTTCAGGCCGTATTCTGGTTCCTGGCGGCAGGCTGAGCCTGTGGTTAATTCTTCTTCCTGATGGGAAAATAGAATGACCTGTGCCTGCCCCAACACCTAGAGCTAGTCTCTCATTGGTTCCCCCTCTTCCCGTTCATCCTCAGGACAATTTGCAACCTGTACGGAACAGGAGGATAAAGGTGCTGATTCTCCAAGGAGGGAGATTGCTAGTAAAGCGGCTGGAATGGTGAACCGGAGCACAAGGAGATGAGAAATGAGGTGCGTTTTAGAAACCTTTCCCGATCACACGGTGTACCATCTTCGGGGTTTCTCATGCATGTTTTCAATGTAGGACGATGCCCTTGAACCTGGAGATTTGGGACCCATGGGATGGGTACCACGCTGTATTACTTTAAAGGGTCTGCGTTAGCTCAGCCTACCTCACCAAACCTCTCAGCCCCAAGAGTGTCCACCCTTATGTCTCAATCAGCTGTGGGTCTAGATATGGTCAATCCAGGTGGCATCACAGCCCCTGAACGAATTTTGTAAGAATTTCTCTCTCTTTCACTGTCTTTGTTTCACGGGTTTTTTAAAGTAATTGATTTTTATAATGGGGTTTAGCTGCTTTTCACTGCTGTGTTTATGCCGCTTTACACCCACTTGACTCACTTACAGAGAGATATCAATACATAGGTTTTAAGATTCTTACTAGTCAGATATATTCTTGGGCGGTGAATAGGGGGTGTTGAGTCCAGTTCACTGAGCAAGGAGTAGGTCTTGTCTATTACATATTGGGTTTCTGGAACGGTATCTGAGCTAATTTGAAACCCTTGTTTTATGCATCACCCCACCTCACCTTTCCCGTTAAGCAGCCATAGTGTGTTTTCTAAACGTGTGACTCTGTTCTGTTTTGTAATTCAGTTCAAGGGTAGCGGTTTTTACATTCCCTCTATAAGTGATATCTTATGATAAGTGTCTTTTTCTGTGTGACTTATTTCACTTAGAATCGTCATACCTAAATCCACTCATCATGCTGCTACTAGCCTTATGACATTGATTTCATGGCTGAGTGATATTCCATTGTACATAAGGACCGCAACTTCTTTATCCATTCTTCTCTTTCCTGGGATATTTAAGGTGTAACGAAGTGGAGGTTCTTGTCAACAGAGTAGCCCACAACTTTGGGGTGCCTGTGTCTTGCTGATTTTTAGTTTTCCCAATTTATACGCCCATGAGAGGAAGTGCCCTATGGTCTCTAAGCTGAGTTTTTTAGATGTTTCAGGACACACCGTACACTTCTCCAGAGTGGCTACTAGCAATTTACATCCCGCCCGTCAGCGTAGCAAGGCTCCCATTTCTCCATGGCCTGTCCTGCATTTCTGGTTTTGACACTTTATTCAGCATGGCCCTTTTGACCGATGGGAAGCGAGACTTCTTTGTAGCGCTGATTTGCCTTTCCAGGTTGCTTGGTTGGCCAAAAAGGGCGTATGCGTTTTTTCCTTAATATATTCAGGAAAAACGCATACGCCCTTTTTGGCCAAGGGCATCATTGTCGAGGTTTTGCCGCTTTTCCTGTGCTTTAAAGGCGATTCGAATCTACCTCCTGAAATCTGTTTCCTGCAATTCTGCCTTGCTTTCAAATCCTCTTCGTTGCCTTCCCTCAATATATTTGTGGACGAGAGTTATCATTTCTAAGTCTGCAGGTTTGTGAATTGCAGTGCCCCTGAGCTCCATTCTTCAACTCGCTTTCTTGGGAGCTGGCCGCAAAAGCGCAGGATTGCTTCAGGCCGTATTCTGGTTCCTGGCGGCAGGCTGAGCCTGTGGTTAATTCTTCTTCCTGATGGGAAAATAGAATGACCTGTGCCTGCCCCAACACCTAGAGCTAGTCTCTCATTGGTTCCCCCTCTTCCCGTTCATCCTCAGGACAATTTGCAACCTGTACGGAACAGGAGGATAAAGGTGCTGATTCTCCAAGGAGGGAGATTGCTAGTAAAGCGGCTGGAATGGTGAACCGGAGCACAAGGAGATGAGAAATGAGGTGCGTTTTAGAAACCTTTCCCGATCACACGGTGTACCATCTTCGGGGTTTCTCATGCATGTTTTCAATGTAGGACGATGCCCTTGAACCTGGAGATTTGGGACCCATGGGATGGGTACCACGCTGTATTACTTTAAAGGGTCTGCGTTAGCTCAGCCTACCTCACCAAACCTCTCAGCCCCAAGAGTGTCCACCCTTATGTCTCAATCAGCTGTGGGTCTAGATATGGTCAATCCAGGTGGCATCACAGCCCCTGAACGAATTTTGTAAGAATTTCTCTCTCTTTCACTGTCTTTGTTTCACGGGTTTTTTAAAGTAATTGATTTTTATAATGGGGTTTAGCTGCTTTTCACTGCTGTGTTTATGCCGCTTTACACCCACTTGACTCACTTACAGAGAGATATCAATACATAGGTTTTAAGATTCTTACTAGTCAGATATATTCTTGGGCGGTGAATAGGGGGTGTTGAGTCCAGTTCACTGAGCAAGGAGTAGGTCTTGTCTATTACATATTGGGTTTCTGGAACGGTATCTGAGCTAATTTGAAACCCTTGTTTTATGCATCACCCCACCTCACCTTTCCCGTTAAGCAGCCATAGTGTGTTTTCTAAACGTGTGACTCTGTTCTGTTTTGTAATTCAGTTCAAGGGTAGCGGTTTTTACATTCCCTCTATAAGTGATATCTTATGATAAGTGTCTTTTTCTGTGTGACTTATTTCACTTAGAATCGTCGTACCTAAATCCACTCATCATGCTGCTACTAGCCTTATGACGTTGATTTCATGGCTGAGTGATATTCCATTGTACATAAGGACCGCAACTTCTTTATCCATTCTTCTCTTTCCTGGGATATTTAAGGTGTAACGAAGTGGAGGTTCTTGTCAACAGAGCAGCCCACAACTTTGGGGTGCCTGTGTCTTGCTGATTTTTAGTTTTCCCAATTTATACGCCCATGAGAGGAAGTGCCCTATGGTCTCTAAGCTGAGTTTTTTAGATGTTTCAGGACACACCGTACACTTCTCCAGAGTGGCTATTAGCAATTTACATCCCGCCCGTCAGCGTAGCAAGGCTCCCATTTCTCCATGGCCTGTCCTGCATTTCTGGTTTTGACACTTTATTCAGCATGGCCCTTTTGACCGATGGGAAGCGAGACTTC
Organism: Balaenoptera borealis; assembly: GCF_965194805.1. Classification (NCBI taxonomy): domain Eukaryota; kingdom Metazoa; phylum Chordata; class Mammalia; order Artiodactyla; family Balaenopteridae; genus Balaenoptera; species Balaenoptera borealis. Next base: position 305,914 of record NW_028123715.1, on the reverse strand, counting down.
TTTGTAGCGCTGATTTGCCTTTCCAGGTTGCTTGGTTGGCCAAAAAGGGCGTATGCGTTTTTTCCTGAATATATTCAGGAAAAACGCATACGCCCTTTTTGGCCAAGGGCATCATTGTCGAGGTTTTGCCGCTTTTCCTGTGCTTTAAAGGCGATTCGAATCTCCCTCCTGAAATCTGTTTCCTGCAATTCTGCCTTGCTTTCAAATCCTCTTCGTTGCCTTCCCTCAATATATTTGTGGACGAGAGTTATCATTTCTAAGTCTGCAGGTTTGTGAATTGCAGTGCCCCTGAGCTCCATTCTTCAACTCGCTTTCTTGGGAGCTGGCCGCAAAAGCGCAGGATTGCTTCAGGCCGTATTCTGGTTCCTGGCGGCAGGCTGAGCCTGTGGTTAATTCTTCTTCCTGATGGGAAAATAGAATGACCTGTGCCTGCCCCAACACCTAGAGCTAGTCTCTCATTGGTTCCCCCTCTTCCCGTTCATCCTCAGGACAATTTGCAACCTGTACGGAACAGGAGGATAAAGGTGCTGATTCTCCAAGGAGGGAGATTGCTAGTAAAGCGGCTGGAATGGTGAACCGGAGCACAAGGAGATGAGAAATGAGGTGCGTTTTAGAAACCTTTCCCGATCACACGGTGTACCATCTTCGGGGTTTCTCATGCATGTTTTCAATGTAGGACGATGCCCTTGAACCTGGAGATTTGGGACCCATGGGATGGGTACCACGCTGTATTACTTTAAAGGGTCTGCGTTAGCTCAGCCTACCTCACCAAACCTCTCAGCCCCAAGAGTGTCCACCCTTATGTCTCAATCAGCTGTGGGTCTAGATATGGTCAATCCAGGTGGCATCACAGCCCCTGAACGAATTTTGTAAGAATTTCTCTCTCTTTCACTGTCTTTGTTTCACGGGTTTTTTAAAGTAATTGATTTTTATAATGGGGTTTAGCTGCTTTTCACTGCTGTGTTTATGCCGCTTTACACCCACTTGACTCACTTACAGAGAGATATCAATACATAGGTTTTAAGATTCTTACTAGTCAGATATATTCTTGGGCGGTGAATAGGGGGTGTTGAGTCCAGTTCACTGAGCAAGGAGTAGGTCTTGTCTATTACATATTGGGTTTCTGGAACGGTATCTGAGCTAATTTGAAACCCTTGTTTTATGCATCACCCCACCTCACCTTTCCCGTTAAGCAGCCATAGTGTGTTTTCTAAACGTGTGACTCTGTTCTGTTTTGTAATTCAGTTCAAGGGTAGCGGTTTTTACATTCCCTCTATAAGTGATATCTTATGATAAGTGTCTTTTTCTGTGTGACTTATTTCACTTAGAATCGTCATACCTAAATCCACTCATCATGCTGCTACTAGCCTTATGACATTGATTTCATGGCTGAGTGATATTCCATTGTACATAAGGACCGCAACTTCTTTATCCATTCTTCTCTTTCCTGGGATATTTAAGGTGTAACGAAGTGGAGGTTCTTGTCAACAGAGTAGCCCACAACTTTGGGGTGCCTGTGTCTTGCTGATTTTTAGTTTTCCCAATTTATACGCCCATGAGAGGAAGTGCCCTATGGTCTCTAAGCTGAGTTTTTTAGATGTTTCAGGACACACCGTACACTTCTCCAGAGTGGCTATTAGCAATTTACATCCCGCCCGTCAGCGTAGCAAGGCTCCCATTTCTCCATGGCCTGTCCTGCATTTCTGGTTTTGACACTTTATTCAGCATGGCCCTTTTGACCGATGGGAAGCGAGACTTCTTTGTAGCGCTGATTTGCCTTTCCAGGTTGCTTGGTTGGCCAAAAAGGGCGTATGCGTTTTTTCCTGAATATATTCAGGAAAAACGCATACGCCCTTTTTGGCCAAGGGCATCATTGTCGAGGTTTTGCCGCTTTTCCTGTGCTTTAAAGGCGATTCGAATCTCCCTCCTGAAATCTGTTTCCTGCAATTCTGCCTTGCTTTCAAATCCTCTTCGTTGCCTTCCCTCAATATATTTGTGGACGAGAGTTATCATTTCTAAGTCTGCAGGTTTGTGAATTGCAGTGCCCCTGAGCTCCATTCTTCAACTCGCTTTCTTGGGAGCTGGCCGCAAAAGCGCAGGATTGCTTCAGGCCGTATTCTGGTTCCTGGCGGCAGGCTGAGCCTGTGGTTAATTCTTCTTCCTGATGGGAAAATAGAATGACCTGTGCCTGCCCCAACACCTAGAGCTAGTCTCTCATTGGTTCCCCCTCTTCCCGTTCATCCTCAGGACAATTTGCAACCTGTACGGAACAGGAGGATAAAGGTGCTGATTCTCCAAGGAGGGAGATTGCTAGTAAAGCGGCTGGAATGGTGAACCGGAGCACAAGGAGATGAGAAATGAGGTGCGTTTTAGAAACCTTTCCCGATCACACGGTGTACCATCTTCGGGGTTTCTCATGCATGTTTTCAATGTAGGACGATGCCCTTGAACCTGGAGATTTGGGACCCATGGGATGGGTACCACGCTGTATTACTTTAAAGGGTCTGCGTTAGCTCAGCCTACCTCACCAAACCTCTCAGCCCCAAGAGTGTCCACCCTTATGTCTCAATCAGCTGTGGGTCTAGATATGGTCAATCCAGGTGGCATCACAGCCCCTGAACGAATTTTGTAAGAATTTCTCTCTCTTTCACTGTCTTTGTTTCACGGGTTTTTTAAAGTAATTGATTTTTATAATGGGGTTTAGCTGCTTTTCACTGCTGTGTTTATGCCGCTTTACACCCACTTGACTCACTTACAGAGAGATATCAATACATAGGTTTTAAGATTCTTACTAGTCAGATATATTCTTGGGCGGTGAATAGGGGGTGTTGAGTCCAGTTCACTGAGCAAGGAGTAGGTCTTGTCTATTACATATTGGGTTTCTGGAACGGTATCTGAGCTAATTTGAAACCCTTGTTTTATGCATCACCCCACCTCACCTTTCCCGTTAAGCAGCCATAGTGTGTTTTCTAAACGTGTGACTCTGTTCTGTTTTGTAATTCAGTTCAAGGGTAGCGGTTTTTACATTCCCTCTATAAGTGATATCTTATGATAAGTGTCTTTTTCTGTGTGACTTATTTCACTTAGAATCGTCATACCTAAATCCACTCATCATGCTGCTACTAGCCTTATGACATTGATTTCATGGCTGAGTGATATTCCATTGTACATAAGGACCGCAACTTCTTTATCCATTCTTCTCTTCCCTGGGATATTTAAGGTGTAACGAAGTGGAGGTTCTTGTCAACAGAGTAGCCCACAACTTTGGGGTGCCTGTGTCTTGCTGATTTTTAGTTTTCCCAATTTATACGCCCATGAGAGGAAGTGCCCTATGGTCTCTAAGCTGAGTTTTTTAGATGTTTCAGGACACACCGTACACTTCTCCAGAGTGGCTATTAGCAATTTACATCCCGCCCGTCAGCGTAGCAAGGCTCCCATTTCTCCATGGCCTGTCCTGCATTTCTGGTTTTGACACTTTATTCAGCATGGCCCTTTTGACCGATGGGAAGCGAGACTTCTTTGTAGCGCTGATTTGCCTTTCCAGGTTGCTTGGTTGGCCAAAAAGGGCGTATGCGTTTTTTCCTGAATATATTCAGGAAAAACGCATACGCCCTTTTTGGCCAAGGGCATCATTGTCGAGGTTTTGCCGCTTTTCCTGTGCTTTAAAGGCGATTCGAATCTCCCTCCTGAAATCTGTTTCCTGCAATTCTGCCTTGCTTTCAAATCCTCTTCGTTGCCTTCCCTCAATATATTTGTGGACGAGAGTTATCATTTCTAAGTCTGCAGGTTTGTGAATTGCAGTGCCCCTGAGCTCCATTCTTCAACTCGCTTTCTTGGGAGCTGGCCGCAAAAGCGCAGGATTGCTTCAGGCCGTATTCTGGCTCCTGGCGGCAGGCTGAGCCTGTGGTTAATTCTTCTTCCTGATGGGAAAATAGAATGACCTGTGCCTGCCCCAACACCTAGAGCTAGTCTCTCATTGGTTCCCCCTCTTCCCGTTCATCCTCAGGACAATTTGCAACCTGTACGGAACAGGAGGATAAAGGTGCTGATTCTCCAAGGAGGGAGATTGCTAGTAAAGCGGCTGGAATGGTGAACCGGAGCACAAGGAGATGAGAAATGAGGTGCGTTTTAGAAACCTTTCCCGATCACACGGTGTACCATCTTCGGGGTTTCTCATGCATGTTTTCAATGTAGGACGATGCCCTTGAACCTGGAGATTTGGGACCCATGGGATGGGTACCACGCCGTATTACTTTAAAGGGTCTGCGTTTGCTCACCCAACCTCACCAAACCTCTCAGCCCCAAGAGTGTCCACCCTTATGTCTCAATCAGCTGTGGGTCTAGATATGGTCAATCCAGGTGGCATCACAGCCCCTGAACGAATTTTGTAAGAATTTCTCTCTCTTTCACTGTCTTTGTTTCACGGGTTTTGAAAAGTAATTGATTCTTATAATGGGGTTTAGCTGCTTTTCACTGCTGTGTTTATGCCGCTTTACACCCACTTGACTCACTTACAGAGAGATATCAATACATAGGTTTTAAGATTCTTACTAGTCAGATATATTCTTGGGTGGTGAATAGGGGGTGTTGAGTCCAGTTCACTGAGCAAGGAGTAGGTCTTGTCTATTACATATTGGGTTTCTGGAACGGTATCTGAGCTAATTTGAAACCCTTGTTTTATGCATCACCCCACCTCACCTTTCCCGTTAAGCAGCCATAGTGTGTTTTCTAAACGTGTGACTCTGTTCTGTTTTGTAATTCAGTTCAAGGGTAGCGGTTTTTACATTCCCTCTATAAGTGATATCTTATGATAAGTGTCTTTTTCTGTGTGACTTATTTCACTTAGAATCGTCATACCTAAATCCACTCATCATGCTGCTACTAGCCTTATGACATTGATTTCATGGCTGAGTGATATTCCATTGTACATAAGGACCGCAACTTCTTTATCCATTCTTCTCTTCCCTGGGATATTTAAGGTGTAACGAAGTGGAGGTTCTTGTCAACAGAGTAGCCCACAACTTTGGGGTGCCTGTGTCTTGCTGATTTTTAGTTTTCCCAATTTATACGCCCATGAGAGGAAGTGCCCTATGGTCTCTAAGCTGAGTTTTTTAGATGTTTCAGGACACACCGTACACTTCTCCAGAGTGGCTATTAGCAATTTACATCCCGCCCGTCAGCGTAGCAAGGCTCCCATTTCTCCATGGCCTGTCCTGCATTTCTGGTTTTGACACTTTATTCAGCATGGCCCTTTTGACCGATGGGAAGCGAGACTTCTTTGTAGCGCTGATTTGCCTTTCCAGGTTGCTTGGTTGGCCAAAAAGGGCGTATGCGTTTTTTCCTGAATATATTCAGGAAAAACGCATACGCCCTTTTTGGCCAAGGGCATCATTGTCGAGGTTTTGCCGCTTTTCCTGTGCTTTAAAGGCGATTCGAATCTCCCTCCTGAAATCTGTTTCCTGCAATTCTGCCTTGCTTTCAAATCCTCTTCGTTGCCTTCCCTCAATATATTTGTGGACGAGAGTTATCATTTCTAAGTCTGCAGGTTTGTGAATTGCAGTGCCCCTGAGCTCCATTCTTCAACTCGCTTTCTTGGGAGCTGGCCGCAAAAGCGCAGGATTGCTTCAGGCCGTATTCTGGTTCCTGGCGGCAGGCTGAGCCTGTGGTTAATTCTTCTTCCTGATGGGAAAATAGAATGACCTGTGCCTGCCCCAACACCTAGAGCTAGTCTCTCATTGGTTCCCCCTCTTCCCGTTCATCCTCAGGACAATTTGCAACCTGTACGGAACAGGAGGATAAAGGTGCTGATTCTCCAAGGAGGGAGATTGCTAGTAAAGCGGCTGGAATGGTGAACCGGAGCACAAGGAGATGAGAAATGAGGTGCGTTTTAGAAACCTTTCCCGATCACACGGTGTACCATCTTCGGGGTTTCTCATGCATGTTTTCAATGTAGGACGATGCCCTTGAACCTGGAGATTTGGGACCCATGGGATGGGTACCACGCCGTATTACTTTAAAGGGTCTGCGTTTGCTCACCCAACCTCACCAAACCTCTCAGCCCCAAGAGTGTCCACCCTTATGTCTCAATCAGCTGTGGGTCTAGATATGGTCAATCCAGGTGGCATCACAGCCCCTGAACGAATTTTGTAAGAATTTCTCTCTCTTTCACTGTCTTTGTTTCACGGGTTTTGAAAAGTAATTGATTCTTATAATGGGGTTTAGCTGCTTTTCACTGCTGTGTTTATGCCGCTTTACACCCACTTGACTCACTTACAGAGAGATATCAATACATAGGTTTTAAGATTCTTACTAGTCAGATATATTCTTGGGTGGTGAATAGGGGGTGTTGAGTCCAGTTCACTGAGCAAGGAGTAGGTCTTGTCTATTACATATTGGGTTTCTGGAACGGTATCTGAGCTAATTTGAAACCCTTGTTTTATGCATCACCCCACCTCACCTTTCCCGTTAAGCAGCCATAGTGTGTTTTCTAAACGTGTGACTCTGTTCTGTTTTGTAATTCAGTTCAAGGGTAGCGGTTTTTACATTCCCTCTATAAGTGATATCTTATGATAAGTGTCTTTTTCTGTGTGACTTATTTCACTTAGAATCGTCATACCTAAATCCACTCATCATGCTGCTACTAGCCTTATGACATTGATTTCATGGCTGAGTGATATTCCATTGTACATAAGGACCGCAACTTCTTTATCCATTCTTCTCTTCCCTGGGATATTTAAGGTGTAACGAAGTGGAGGTTCTTGTCAACAGAGTAGCCCACAACTTTGGGGTGCCTGTGTCTTGCTGATTTTTAGTTTTCCCAATTTATACGCCCATGAGAGGAAGTGCCCTATGGTCTCTAAGCTGAGTTTTTTAGATGTTTCAGGACACACCGTACACTTCTCCAGAGTGGCTATTAGCAATTTACATCCCGCCCGTCAGCGTAGCAAGGCTCCCATTTCTCCATGGCCTGTCCTGCATTTCTGGTTTTGACACTTTATTCAGCATGGCCCTTTTGACCGATGGGAAGCGAGACTTCTTTGTAGCGCTGATTTGCCTTTCCAGGTTGCTTGGTTGGCCAAAAAGGGCGTATGCGTTTTTTCCTGAATATATTCAGGAAAAACGCATACGCCCTTTTTGGCCAAGGGCATCATTGTCGAGGTTTTGCCGCTTTTCCTGTGCTTTAAAGGCGATTCGAATCTCCCTCCTGAAATCTGTTTCCTGCAATTCTGCCTTGCTTTCAAATCCTCTTCGTTGCCTTCCCTCAATATATTTGTGGACGAGAGTTATCATTTCTAAGTCTGCAGGTTTGTGAATTGCAGTGCCCCTGAGCTCCATTCTTCAACTCGCTTTCTTGGGAGCTGGCCGCAAAAGCGCAGGATTGCTTCAGGCCGTATTCTGGTTCCTGGCGGCAGGCTGAGCCTGTGGTTAATTCTTCTTCCTGATGGGAAAATAGAATGACCTGTGCCTGCCCCAACACCTAGAGCTAGTCTCTCATTGGTTCCCCCTCTTCCCGTTCATCCTCAGGACAATTTGCAACCTGTACGGAACAGGAGGATAAAGGTGCTGATTCTCCAAGGAGGGAGATTGCTAGTAAAGCGGCTGGAATGGTGAACCGGAGCACAAGGAGATGAGAAATGAGGTGCGTTTTAGAAACCTTTCCCGATCACACGGTGTACCATCTTCGGGGTTTCTCATGCATGTTTTCAATGTAGGACGATGCCCTTGAACCTGGAGATTTGGGACCCATGGGATGGGTACCACGCTGTATTACTTTAAAGGGTCTGCGTTAGCTCAGCCTACCTCACCAAACCTCTCAGCCCCAAGAGTGTCCACCCTTATGTCTCAATCAGCTGTGGGTCTAGATATGGTCAATCCAGGTGGCATCACAGCCCCTGAACGAATTTTGTAAGAATTTCTCTCTCTTTCACTGTCTTTGTTTCACGGGTTTTTTAAAGTAATTGATTTTTATAATGGGGTTTAGCTGCTTTTCACTGCTGTGTTTATGCCGCTTTACACCCACTTGACTCACTTACAGAGAGATATCAATACATAGGTTTTAAGATTCTTACTAGTCAGATATATTCTTGGGCGGTGAATAGGGGGTGTTGAGTCCAGTTCACTGAGCAAGGAGTAGGTCTTGTCTATTACATATTGGGTTTCTGGAACGGTATCTGAGCTAATTTGAAACCCTTGTTTTATGCATCACCCCACCTCACCTTTCCCGTTAAGCAGCCATAGTGTGTTTTCTAAACGTGTGACTCTGTTCTGTTTTGTAATTCAGTTCAAGGGTAGCGGTTTTTACATTCCCTCTATAAGTGATATCTTATGATAAGTGTCTTTTTCTGTGTGACTTATTTCACTTAGAATCGTCATACCTAAATCCACTCATCATGCTGCTACTAGCCTTATGACATTGATTTCATGGCTGAGTGATATTCCATTGTACATAAGGACCGCAACTTCTTTATCCATTCTTCTCTTCCCTGGGATATTTAAGGTGTAACGAAGTGGAGGTTCTTGTCAACAGAGTAGCCCACAACTTTGGGGTGCCTGTGTCTTGCTGATTTTTAGTTTTCCCAATTTATACGCCCATGAGAGGAAGTGCCCTATGGTCTCTAAGCTGAGTTTTTTAGATGTTTCAGGACACACCGTACACTTCTCCAGAGTGGCTATTAGCAATTTACATCCCGCCCGTCAGCGTAGCAAGGCTCCCATTTCTCCATGGCCTGTCCTGCATTTCTGGTTTTGACACTTTATTCAGCATGGCCCTTTTGACCGATGGGAAGCGAGACTTCTTTGTAGCGCTGATTTGCCTTTCCAGGTTGCTTGGTTGGCCAAAAAGGGCGTATGCGTTTTTTCCTGAATATATTCAGGAAAAACGCATACGCCCTTTTTGGCCAAGGGCATCATTGTCGAGGTTTTGCCGCTTTTCCTGTGCTTTAAAGGCGATTCGAATCTCCCTCCTGAAATCTGTTTCCTGCAATTCTGCCTTGCTTTCAAATCCTCTTCGTTGCCTTCCCTCAATATATTTGTGGACGAGAGTTATCATTTCTAAGTCTGCAGGTTTGTGAATTGCAGTGCCCCTGAGCTCCATTCTTCAACTCGCTTTCTTGGGAGCTGGCCGCAAAAGCGCAGGATTGCTTCAGGCCGTATTCTGGCTCCTGGCGGCAGGCTGAGCCTGTGGTTAATTCTTCTTCCTGATGGGAAAATAGAATGACCTGTGCCTGCCCCAACACCTAGAGCTAGTCTCTCATTGGTTCCCCCTCTTCCCGTTCATCCTCAGGACAATTTGCAACCTGTACGGAACAGGAGGATAAAGGTGCTGATTCTCCAAGGAGGGAGATTGCTAGTAAAGCGGCTGGAATGGTGAACCGGAGCACAAGGAGATGAGAAATGAGGTGCGTTTTAGAAACCTTTCCCGATCACACGGTGTACCATCTTCGGGGTTTCTCATGCATGTTTTCAATGTAGGACGATGCCCTTGAACCTGGAGATTTGGGACCCATGGGATGGGTACCACGCCGTATTACTTTAAAGGGTCTGCGTTAGCTCAGCCTACCTCACCAAACCTCTCAGCCCCAAGAGTGTCCACCCTTATGTCTCAATCAGCTGTGGGTCTAGATATGGTCAATCCAGGTGGCATCACAGCCCCTGAACGAATTTTGTAAGAATTTCTCTCTCTTTCACTGTCTTTGTTTCACGGGTTTTTTAAAGTAATTGATTCTTATAATGGGGTTTAGCTGCTTTTCACTGCTGTGTTTATGCCGCTTTACACCCACTTGACTCACTTACAGAGAGATATCAATACATAGGTTTTAAGATTCTTACTAGTCAGATATATTCTTGGGCGGTGAATAGGGGGTGTTGAGTCCAGTTCACTGAGCAAGGAGTAGGTCTTGTCTATTACATATTGGGTTTCTGGAACGGTATCTGAGCTAATTTGAAACCCTTGTTTTATGCATCACCCCACCTCACCTTTCCCGTTAAGCAGCCATAGTGTGTTTTCTAAACGTGTGACTCTGTTCTGTTTTGTAATTCAGTTCAAGGGTAGCGGTTTTTACATTCCCTCTATAAGTGATATCTTATGATAAGTGTCTTTTTCTGTGTGACTTATTTCACTTAGAATCGTCATACCTAAATCCACTCATCATGCTGCTACTAGCCTTATGACATTGATTTCATGGCTGAGTGATATTCCATTGTACATAAGGACCGCAACTTCTTTATCCATTCTTCTCTTCCCTGGGATATTTAAGGTGTAACGAAGTGGAGGTTCTTGTCAACAGAGTAGCCCACAACTTTGGGGTGCCTGTGTCTTGCTGATTTTTAGTTTTCCCAATTTATACGCCCATGAGAGGAAGTGCCCTATGGTCTCTAAGCTGAGTTTTTTAGATGTTTCAGGACACACCGTACACTTCTCCAGAGTGGCTATTAGCAATTTACATCCCGCCCGTCAGCGTAGCAAGGCTCCCATTTCTCCATGGCCTGTCCTGCATTTCTGGTTTTGACACTTTATTCAGCATGGCCCTTTTGACCGATGGGAAGCGAGACTTCTTTGTAGCGCTGATTTGCCTTTCCAGGTTGCTTGGTTGGCCAAAAAGGGCGTATGCGTTTTTTCCTGAATATATTCAGGAAAAACGCATACGCCCTTTTTGGCCAAGGGCATCATTGTCGAGGTTTTGCCGCTTTTCCTGTGCTTTAAAGGCGATTCGAATCTCCCTCCTGAAATCTGTTTCCTGCAATTCTGCCTTGCTTTCAAATCCTCTTCGTTGCCTTCCCTCAATATATTTGTGGACGAGAGTTATCATTTCTAAGTCTGCAGGTTTGTGAATTGCAGTGCCCCTGAGCTCCATTCTTCAACTCGCTTTCTTGGGAGCTGGCCGCAAAAGCGCAGGATTGCTTCAGGCCGTATTCTGGTTCCTGGCGGCAGGCTGAGCCTGTGGTTAATTCTTCTTCCTGATGGGAAAATAGAATGACCTGTGCCTGCCCCAACACCTAGAGCTAGTCTCTCATTGGTTCCCCCTCTTCCCGTTCATCCTCAGGACAATTTGCAACCTGTACGGAACAGGAGGATAAAGGTGCTGATTCTCCAAGGAGGGAGATTGCTAGTAAAGCGGCTGGAATGGTGAACCGGAGCACAAGGAGATGAGAAATGAGGTGCGTTTTAGAAACCTTTCCCGATCACACGGTGTACCATCTTCGGGGTTTCTCATGCATGTTTTCAATGTAGGACGATGCCCTTGAACCTGGAGATTTGGGACCCATGGGATGGGTACCACGCTGTATTACTTTAAAGGGTCTGCGTTAGCTCAGCCTACCTCACCAAACCTCTCAGCCCCAAGAGTGTCCACCCTTATGTCTCAATCAGCTGTGGGTCTAGATATGGTCAATCCAGGTGGCATCACAGCCCCTGAACGAATTTTGTAAGAATTTCTCTCTCTTTCACTGTCTTTGTTTCACGGGTTTTGAAAAGTAATTGATTCTTATAATGGGGTTTAGCTGCTTTTCACTGCTGTGTTTATGCCGCTTTACACCCACTTGACTCACTTACAGAGAGATATCAATACATAGGTTTTAAGATTCTTACTAGTCAGATATATTCTTGGGCGGTGAATAGGGGGTGTTGAGTCCAGTTCACTGAGCAAGGAGTAGGTCTTGTCTATTACATATTGGGTTTCTGGAACGGTATCTGAGCTAATTTGAAACCCTTGTTTTATGCATCACCCCACCTCACCTTTCCCGTTAAGCAGCCATAGTGTGTTTTCTAAACGTGTGACTCTGTTCTGTTTTGTAATTCAGTTCAAGGGTAGCGGTTTTTACATTCCCTCTATAAGTGATATCTTATGATAAGTGTCTTTTTCTGTGTGACTTATTTCACTTAGAATCGTCATACCTAAATCCACTCATCATGCTGCTACTAGCCTTATGACATTGATTTCATGGCTGAGTGATATTCCATTGTACATAAGGACCGCAACTTCTTTATCCATTCTTCTCTTCCCTGGGATATTTAAGGTGTAACGAAGTGGAGGTTCTTGTCAACAGAGTAGCCCACAACTTTGGGGTGCCTGTGTCTTGCTGATTTTTAGTTTTCCCAATTTATACGCCCATGAGAGGAAGTGCCCTATGGTCTCTAAGCTGAGTTTTTTAGATGTTTCAGGACACACCGTACACTTCTCCAGAGTGGCTATTAGCAATTTACATCCCGCCCGTCAGCGTAGCAAGGCTCCCATTTCTCCATGGCCTGTCCTGCATTTCTGGTTTTGACACTTTATTCAGCATGGCCCTTTTGACCGATGGGAAGCGAGACTTCTTTGTAGCGCTGATTTGCCTTTCCAGGTTGCTTGGTTGGCCAAAAAGGGCGTATGCGTTTTTTCCTGAATATATTCAGGAAAAACGCATACGCCCTTTTTGGCCAAGGGCATCATTGTCGAGGTTTTGCCGCTTTTCCTGTGCTTTAAAGGCGATTCGAATCTACCTCCTGAAATCTGTTTCCTGCAATTCTGCCTTGCTTTCAAATCCTCTTCGTTGCCTTCCCTCAATATATTTGTGGACGAGAGTTATCATTTCTAAGTCTGCAGGTTTGTGAATTGCAGTGCCCCTGAGCTCCATTCTTCAACTCGCTTTCTTGGGAGCTGGCCGCAAAAGCGCAGGATTGCTTCAGGCCGTATTCTGGTTCCTGGCGGCAGGCTGAGCCTGTGGTTAATTCTTCTTCCTGATGGGAAAATAGAATGACCTGTGCCTGCCCCAACACCTAGAGCTAGTCTCTCATTGGTTCCCCCTCTTCCCGTTCATCCTCAGGACAATTTGCAACCTGTACGGAACAGGAGGATAAAGGTGCTGATTCTCCAAGGAGGGAGATTGCTAGTAAAGCGGCTGGAATGGTGAACCGGAGCACAAGGAGATGAGAAATGAGGTGCGTTTTAGAAACCTTTCCCGATCACACGGTGTACCATCTTCGGGGTTTCTCATGCATGTTTTCAATGTAGGACGATGCCCTTGAACCTGGAGATTTGGGACCCATGGGATGGGTACCACGCTGTATTACTTTAAAGGGTCTGCGTTAGCTCAGCCTACCTCACCAAACCTCTCAGCCCCAAGAGTGTCCACCCTTATGTCTCAATCAGCTGTGGGTCTAGATATGGTCAATCCAGGTGGCATCACAGCCCCTGAACGAATTTTGTAAGAATTTCTCTCTCTTTCACTGTCTTTGTTTCACGGGTTTTGAAAAGTAATTGATTCTTATAATGGGGTTTAGCTGCTTTTCACTGCTGTGTTTATGCCGCTTTACACCCACTTGACTCACTTACAGAGAGATATCAATACATAGGTTTTAAGATTCTTACTAGTCAGATATATTCTTGGGCGGTGAATAGGGGGTGTTGAGTCCAGTTCACTGAGCAAGGAGTAGGTCTTGTCTATTACATATTGGGTTTCTGGAACGGTATCTGAGCTAATTTGAAACCCTTGTTTTATGCATCACCCCACCTCACCTTTCCCGTTAAGCAGCCATAGTGTGTTTTCTAAACGTGTGACTCTGTTCTGTTTTGTAATTCAGTTCAAGGGTAGCGGTTTTTACATTCCCTCTATAAGTGATATCTTATGATAAGTGTCTTTTTCTGTGTGACTTATTTCACTTAGAATCGTCATACCTAAATCCACTCATCATGCTGCTACTAGCCTTATGACATTGATTTCATGGCTGAGTGATATTCCATTGTACATAAGGACCGCAACTTCTTTATCCATTCTTCTCTTCCCTGGGATATTTAAGGTGTAACGAAGTGGAGGTTCTTGTCAACAGAGTAGCCCACAACTTTGGGGTGCCTGTGTCTTGCTGATTTTTAGTTTTCCCAATTTATACGCCCATGAGAGGAAGTGCCCTATGGTCTCTAAGCTGAGTTTTTTAGATGTTTCAGGACACACCGTACACTTCTCCAGAGTGGCTATTAGCAATTTACATCCCGCCCGTCAGCGTAGCAAGGCTCCCATTTCTCCATGGCCTGTCCTGCATTTCTGGTTTTGACACTTTATTCAGCATGGCCCTTTTGACCGATGGGAAGCGAGACTTCTTTGTAGCGCTGATTTGCCTTTCCAGGTTGCTTGGTTGGCCAAAAAGGGCGTATGCGTTTTTTCCTGAATATATTCAGGAAAAACGCATACGCCCTTTTTGGCCAAGGGCATCATTGTCGAGGTTTTGCCGCTTTTCCTGTGCTTTAAAGGCGATTCGAATCTACCTCCTGAAATCTGTTTCCTGCAATTCTGCCTTGCTTTCAAATCCTCTTCGTTGCCTTCCCTCAATATATTTGTGGACGAGAGTTATCATTTCTAAGTCTGCAGGTTTGTGAATTGCAGTGCCCCTGAGCTCCATTCTTCAACTCGCTTTCTTGGGAGCTGGCCGCAAAAGCGCAGGATTGCTTCAGGCCGTATTCTGGTTCCTGGCGGCAGGCTGAGCCTGTGGTTAATTCTTCTTCCTGATGGGAAAATAGAATGACCTGTGCCTGCCCCAACACCTAGAGCTAGTCTCTCATTGGTTCCCCCTCTTCCCGTTCATCCTCAGGACAATTTGCAACCTGTACGGAACAGGAGGATAAAGGTGCTGATTCTCCAAGGAGGGAGATTGCTAGTAAAGCGGCTGGAATGGTGAACCGGAGCACAAGGAGATGAGAAATGAGGTGCGTTTTAGAAACCTTTCCCGATCACACGGTGTACCATCTTCGGGGTTTCTCATGCATGTTTTCAATGTAGGACGATGCCCTTGAACCTGGAGATTTGGGACCCATGGGATGGGTACCACGCTGTATTACTTTAAAGGGTCTGCGTTAGCTCAGCCTACCTCACCAAACCTCTCAGCCCCAAGAGTGTCCACCCTTATGTCTCAATCAGCTGTGGGTCTAGATATGGTCAATCCAGGTGGCATCACAGCCCCTGAACGAATTTTGTAAGAATTTCTCTCTCTTTCACTGTCTTTGTTTCACGGGTTTTTTAAAGTAATTGATTTTTATAATGGGGTTTAGCTGCTTTTCACTGCTGTGTTTATGCCGCTTTACACCCACTTGACTCACTTACAGAGAGATATCAATACATAGGTTTTAAGATTCTTACTAGTCAGATATATTCTTGGGCGGTGAATAGGGGGTGTTGAGTCCAGTTCACTGAGCAAGGAGTAGGTCTTGTCTATTACATATTGGGTTTCTGGAACGGTATCTGAGCTAATTTGAAACCCTTGTTTTATGCATCACCCCACCTCACCTTTCCCGTTAAGCAGCCATAGTGTGTTTTCTAAACGTGTGACTCTGTTCTGTTTTGTAATTCAGTTCAAGGGTAGCGGTTTTTACATTCCCTCTATAAGTGATATCTTATGATAAGTGTCTTTTTCTGTGTGACTTATTTCACTTAGAATCGTCGTACCTAAATCCACTCATCATGCTGCTACTAGCCTTATGACGTTGATTTCATGGCTGAGTGATATTCCATTGTACATAAGGACCACAACTTCTTTATCCATTCTTCTCTTTCCTGGGATATTTAAGGTGTAACGAAGTGGAGGTTCTTGTCAACAGAGCAGCCCACAACTTTGGGGTGCCTGTGTCTTGCTGATTTTTAGTTTTCCCAATTTATACGCCCATGAGAGGAAGTGCCCTATGGTCTCTAAGCTGAGTTTTTTAGATGTTTCAGGACACACCGTACACTTCTCCAGAGTGGCTATTAGCAATTTACATCCCGCCCGTCAGCGTAGCAAGGCTCCCATTTCTCCATGGCCTGTCCTGCATTTCTGGTTTTGACACTTTATTCAGCATGGCCCTTTTGACCGATGGGAAGCGAGACTTCTTTGTAGCGCTGATTTGCCTTTCCAGGTTGCTTGGTTGGCCAAAAAGGGCGTATGCGTTTTTTCCTGAATATATTCAGGAAAAACGCATACGCCCTTTTTGGCCAAGGGCATCATTGTCGAGGTTTTGCCGCTTTTCCTGTGCTTTAAAGGCGATTCGAATCTACCTCCTGAAATCTGTTTCCTGCAATTCTGCCTTGCTTTCAAATCCTCTTCGTTGCCTTCCCTCAATATATTTGTGGACGAGAGTTATCATTTCTAAGTCTGCAGGTTTGTGAATTGCAGTGCCCCTGAGCTCCATTCTTCAACTCGCTTTCTTGGGAGCTGGCCGCAAAAGCGCAGGATTGCTTCAGGCCGTATTCTGGTTCCTGGCGGCAGGCTGAGCCTGTGGTTAATTCTTCTTCCTGATGGGAAAATAGAATGACCTGTGCCTGCCCCAACACCTAGAGCTAGTCTCTCATTGGTTCCCCCTCTTCCCGTTCATCCTCAGGACAATTTGCAACCTGTACGGAACAGGAGGATAAAGGTGCTGATTCTCCAAGGAGGGAGATTGCTAGTAAAGCGGCTGGAATGGTGAACCGGAGCACAAGGAGATGAGAAATGAGGTGCGTTTTAGAAACCTTTCCCGATCACACGGTGTACCATCTTCGGGGTTTCTCATGCATGTTTTCAATGTAGGACGATGCCCTTGAACCTGGAGATTTGGGACCCATGGGATGGGTACCACGCTGTATTACTTTAAAGGGTCTGCGTTAGCTCAGCCTACCTCACCAAACCTCTCAGCCCCAAGAGTGTCCACCCTTATGTCTCAATCAGCTGTGGGTCTAGATATGGTCAATCCAGGTGGCATCACAGCCCCTGAACGAATTTTGTAAGAATTTCTCTCTCTTTCACTGTCTTTGTTTCACGGGTTTTTTAAAGTAATTGATTTTTATAATGGGGTTTAGCTGCTTTTCACTGCTGTGTTTATGCCGCTTTACACCCACTTGACTCACTTACAGAGAGATATCAATACATAGGTTTTAAGATTCTTACTAGTCAGATATATTCTTGGGCGGTGAATAGGGGGTGTTGAGTCCAGTTCACTGAGCAAGGAGTAGGTCTTGTCTATTACATATTGGGTTTCTGGAACGGTATCTGAGCTAATTTGAAACCCTTGTTTTATGCATCACCCCACCTCACCTTTCCCGTTAAGCAGCCATAGTGTGTTTTCTAAACGTGTGACTCTGTTCTGTTTTGTAATTCAGTTCAAGGGTAGCGGTTTTTACATTCCCTCTATAAGTGATATCTTATGATAAGTGTCTTTTTCTGTGTGACTTATTTCACTTAGAATCGTCGTACCTAAATCCACTCATCATGCTGCTACTAGCCTTATGACGTTGATTTCATGGCTGAGTGATATTCCATTGTACATAAGGACCACAACTTCTTTATCCATTCTTCTCTTTCCTGGGATATTTAAGGTGTAACGAAGTGGAGGTTCTTGTCAACAGAGCAGCCCACAACTTTGGGGTGCCTGTGTCTTGCTGATTTTTAGTTTTCCCAATTTATACGCCCATGAGAGGAAGTGCCCTATGGTCTCTAAGCTGAGTTTTTTAGATGTTTCAGGACACACCGTACACTTCTCCAGAGTGGCTATTAGCAATTTACATCCCGCCCGTCAGCGTAGCAAGGCTCCCATTTCTCCATGGCCTGTCCTGCATTTCTGGTTTTGACACTTTATTCAGCATGGCCCTTTTGACCGATGGGAAGCGAGACTTCTTTGTAGCGCTGATTTGCCTTTCCAGGTTGCTTGGTTGGCCAAAAAGGGCGTATGCGTTTTTTCCTGAATATATTCAGGAAAAACGCATACGCCCTTTTTGGCCAAGGGCATCATTGTCGAGGTTTTGCCGCTTTTCCTGTGCTTTAAAGGCGATTCGAATCTACCTCCTGAAATCTGTTTCCTGCAATTCTGCCTTGCTTTCAAATCCTCTTCGTTGCCTTCCCTCAATATATTTGTGGACGAGAGTTATCATTTCTAAGTCTGCAGGTTTGTGAATTGCAGTGCCCCTGAGCTCCATTCTTCAACTCGCTTTCTTGGGAGCTGGCCGCAAAAGCGCAGGATTGCTTCAGGCCGTATTCTGGTTCCTGGCGGCAGGCTGAGCCTGTGGTTAATTCTTCTTCCTGATGGGAAAATAGAATGACCTGTGCCTGCCCCAACACCTAGAGCTAGTCTCTCATTGGTTCCCCCTCTTCCCGTTCATCCTCAGGACAATTTGCAACCTGTACGGAACAGGAGGATAAAGGTGCTGATTCTCCAAGGAGGGAGATTGCTAGTAAAGCGGCTGGAATGGTGAACCGGAGCACAAGGAGATGAGAAATGAGGTGCGTTTTAGAAACCTTTCCCGATCACACGGTGTACCATCTTCGGGGTTTCTCATGCATGTTTTCAATGTAGGACGATGCCCTTGAACCTGGAGATTTGGGACCCATGGGATGGGTACCACGCTGTATTACTTTAAAGGGTCTGCGTTAGCTCAGCCTACCTCACCAAACCTCTCAGCCCCAAGAGTGTCCACCCTTATGTCTCAATCAGCTGTGGGTCTAGATATGGTCAATCCAGGTGGCATCACAGCCCCTGAACGAATTTTGTAAGAATTTCTCTCTCTTTCACTGTCTTTGTTTCACGGGTTTTTTAAAGTAATTGATTTTTATAATGGGGTTTAGCTGCTTTTCACTGCTGTGTTTATGCCGCTTTACACCCACTTGACTCACTTACAGAGAGATATCAATACATAGGTTTTAAGATTCTTACTAGTCAGATATATTCTTGGGCGGTGAATAGGGGGTGTTGAGTCCAGTTCACTGAGCAAGGAGTAGGTCTTGTCTATTACATATTGGGTTTCTGGAACGGTATCTGAGCTAATTTGAAACCCTTGTTTTATGCATCACCCCACCTCACCTTTCCCGTTAAGCAGCCATAGTGTGTTTTCTAAACGTGTGACTCTGTTCTGTTTTGTAATTCAGTTCAAGGGTAGCGGTTTTTACATTCCCTCTATAAGTGATATCTTATGATAAGTGTCTTTTTCTGTGTGACTTATTTCACTTAGAATCGTCGTACCTAAATCCACTCATCATGCTGCTACTAGCCTTATGACGTTGATTTCATGGCTGAGTGATATTCCATTGTACATAAGGACCACAACTTCTTTATCCATTCTTCTCTTTCCTGGGATATTTAAGGTGTAACGAAGTGGAGGTTCTTGTCAACAGAGCAGCCCAAAACTTTGGGGTGCCTGTGTCTTGCTGATTTTTAGTTTTCCCAATTTATACGCCCATGAGAGGAAGTGCCCTATGGTCTCTAAGCTGAGTTTTTTAGATGTTTCAGGACACACCGTACACTTCTCCAGAGTGGCTATTAGCAATTTACATCCCGCCCGTCAGCGTAGCAAGGCTCCCATTTCTCCATGGCCTGTCCTGCATTTCTGGTTTTGACACTTTATTCAGCATGGCCCTTTTGACCGATGGGAAGCGAGACTTCTTTGTAGCGCTGATTTGCCTTTCCAGGTTGCTTGGTTGGCCAAAAAGGGCGTATGCGTTTTTTCCTGAATATATTCAGGAAAAACGCATACGCCCTTTTTGGCCAAGGGCATCATTGTCGAGGTTTTGCCGCTTTTCCTGTGCTTTAAAGGCGATTCGAATCTACCTCCTGAAATCTGTTTCCTGCAATTCTGCCTTGCTTTCAAATCCTCTTCGTTGCCTTCCCTCAATATATTTGTGGACGAGAGTTATCATTTCTAAGTCTGCAGGTTTGTGAATTGCAGTGCCCCTGAGCTCCATTCTTCAACTCGCTTTCTTGGGAGCTGGCCGCAAAAGCGCAGGATTGCTTCAGGCCGTATTCTGGTTCCTGGCGGCAGGCTGAGCCTGTGGTTAATTCTTCTTCCTGATGGGAAAATAGAATGACCTGTGCCTGCCCCAACACCTAGAGCTAGTCTCTCATTGGTTCCCCCTCTTCCCGTTCATCCTCAGGACAATTTGCAACCTGTACGGAACAGGAGGATAAAGGTGCTGATTCTCCAAGGAGGGAGATTGCTAGTAAAGCGGCTGGAATGGTGAACCGGAGCACAAGGAGATGAGAAATGAGGTGCGTTTTAGAAACCTTTCCCGATCACACGGTGTACCATCTTCGGGGTTTCTCATGCATGTTTTCAATGTAGGACGATGCCCTTGAACCTGGAGATTTGGGACCCATGGGATGGGTACCACGCTGTATTACTTTAAAGGGTCTGCGTTAGCTCAGCCTACCTCACCAAACCTCTCAGCCCCAAGAGTGTCCACCCTTATGTCTCAATCAGCTGTGGGTCTAGATATGGTCAATCCAGGTGGCATCACAGCCCCTGAACGAATTTTGTAAGAATTTCTCTCTCTTTCACTGTCTTTGTTTCACGGGTTTTTTAAAGTAATTGATTTTTATAATGGGGTTTAGCTGCTTTTCACTGCTGTGTTTATGCCGCTTTACACCCACTTGACTCACTTACAGAGAGATATCAATACATAGGTTTTAAGATTCTTACTAGTCAGATATATTCTTGGGCGGTGAATAGGGGGTGTTGAGTCCAGTTCACTGAGCAAGGAGTAGGTCTTGTCTATTACATATTGGGTTTCTGGAACGGTATCTGAGCTAATTTGAAACCCTTGTTTTATGCATCACCCCACCTCACCTTTCCCGTTAAGCAGCCATAGTGTGTTTTCTAAACGTGTGACTCTGTTCTGTTTTGTAATTCAGTTCAAGGGTAGCGGTTTTTACATTCCCTCTATAAGTGATATCTTATGATAAGTGTCTTTTTCTGTGTGACTTATTTCACTTAGAATCGTCGTACCTAAATCCACTCATCATGCTGCTACTAGCCTTATGACGTTGATTTCATGGCTGAGTGATATTCCATTGTACATAAGGACCACAACTTCTTTATCCATTCTTCTCTTTCCTGGGATATTTAAGGTGTAACGAAGTGGAGGTTCTTGTCAACAGAGCAGCCCAAAACTTTGGGGTGCCTGTGTCTTGCTGATTTTTAGTTTTCCCAATTTATACGCCCATGAGAGGAAGTGCCCTATGGTCTCTAAGCTGAGTTTTTTAGATGTTTCAGGACACACCGTACACTTCTCCAGAGTGGCTATTAGCAATTTACATCCCGCCCGTCAGCGTAGCAAGGCTCCCATTTCTCCATGGCCTGTCCTGCATTTCTGGTTTTGACACTTTATTCAGCATGGCCCTTTTGACCGATGGGAAGCGAGACTTCTTTGTAGCGCTGATTTGCCTTTCCAGGTTGCTTGGTTGGCCAAAAAGGGCGTATGCGTTTTTTCCTGAATATATTCAGGAAAAACGCATACGCCCTTTTTGGCCAAGGGCATCATTGTCGAGGTTTTGCCGCTTTTCCTGTGCTTTAAAGGCGATTCGAATCTACCTCCTGAAATCTGTTTCCTGCAATTCTGCCTTGCTTTCAAATCCTCTTCGTTGCCTTCCCTCAATATATTTGTGGACGAGAGTTATCATTTCTAAGTCTGCAGGTTTGTGAATTGCAGTGCCCCTGAGCTCCATTCTTCAACTCGCTTTCTTGGGAGCTGGCCGCAAAAGCGCAGGATTGCTTCAGGCCGTATTCTGGTTCCTGGCGGCAGGCTGAGCCTGTGGTTAATTCTTCTTCCTGATGGGAAAATAGAATGACCTGTGCCTGCCCCAACACCTAGAGCTAGTCTCTCATTGGTTCCCCCTCTTCCCGTTCATCCTCAGGACAATTTGCAACCTGTACGGAACAGGAGGATAAAGGTGCTGATTCTCCAAGGAGGGAGATTGCTAGTAAAGCGGCTGGAATGGTGAACCGGAGCACAAGGAGATGAGAAATGAGGTGCGTTTTAGAAACCTTTCCCGATCACACGGTGTACCATCTTCGGGGTTTCTCATGCATGTTTTCAATGTAGGACGATGCCCTTGAACCTGGAGATTTGGGACCCATGGGATGGGTACCACGCTGTATTACTTTAAAGGGTCTGCGTTAGCTCAGCCTACCTCACCAAACCTCTCAGCCCCAAGAGTGTCCACCCTTATGTCTCAATCAGCTGTGGGTCTAGATATGGTCAATCCAGGTGGCATCACAGCCCCTGAACGAATTTTGTAAGAATTTCTCTCTCTTTCACTGTCTTTGTTTCACGGGTTTTTTAAAGTAATTGATTTTTATAATGGGGTTTAGCTGCTTTTCACTGCTGTGTTTATGCCGCTTTACACCCACTTGACTCACTTACAGAGAGATATCAATACATAGGTTTTAAGATTCTTACTAGTCAGATATATTCTTGGGCGGTGAATAGGGGGTGTTGAGTCCAGTTCACTGAGCAAGGAGTAGGTCTTGTCTATTACATATTGGGTTTCTGGAACGGTATCTGAGCTAATTTGAAACCCTTGTTTTATGCATCACCCCACCTCACCTTTCCCGTTAAGCAGCCATAGTGTGTTTTCTAAACGTGTGACTCTGTTCTGTTTTGTAATTCAGTTCAAGGGTAGCGGTTTTTACATTCCCTCTATAAGTGATATCTTATGATAAGTGTCTTTTTCTGTGTGACTTATTTCACTTAGAATCGTCGTACCTAAATCCACTCATCATGCTGCTACTAGCCTTATGACGTTGATTTCATGGCTGAGTGATATTCCATTGTACATAAGGACCACAACTTCTTTATCCATTCTTCTCTTTCCTGGGATATTTAAGGTGTAACGAAGTGGAGGTTCTTGTCAACAGAGCAGCCCAAAACTTTGGGGTGCCTGTGTCTTGCTGATTTTTAGTTTTCCCAATTTATACGCCCATGAGAGGAAGTGCCCTATGGTCTCTAAGCTGAGTTTTTTAGATGTTTCAGGACACACCGTACACTTCTCCAGAGTGGCTATTAGCAATTTACATCCCGCCCGTCAGCGTAGCAAGGCTCCCATTTCTCCATGGCCTGTCCTGCATTTCTGGTTTTGACACTTTATTCAGCATGGCCCTTTTGACCGATGGGAAGCGAGACTTCTTTGTAGCGCTGATTTGCCTTTCCAGGTTGCTTGGTTGGCCAAAAAGGGCGTATGCGTTTTTTCCTGAATATATTCAGGAAAAACGCATACGCCCTTTTTGGCCAAGGGCATCATTGTCGAGGTTTTGCCGCTTTTCCTGTGCTTTAAAGGCGATTCGAATCTACCTCCTGAAATCTGTTTCCTGCAATTCTGCCTTGCTTTCAAATCCTCTTCGTTGCCTTCCCTCAATATATTTGTGGACGAGAGTTATCATTTCTAAGTCTGCAGGTTTGTGAATTGCAGTGCCCCTGAGCTCCATTCTTCAACTCGCTTTCTTGGGAGCTGGCCGCAAAAGCGCAGGATTGCTTCAGGCCGTATTCTGGTTCCTGGCGGCAGGCTGAGCCTGTGGTTAATTCTTCTTCCTGATGGGAAAATAGAATGACCTGTGCCTGCCCCAACACCTAGAGCTAGTCTCTCATTGGTTCCCCCTCTTCCCGTTCATCCTCAGGACAATTTGCAACCTGTACGGAACAGGAGGATAAAGGTGCTGATTCTCCAAGGAGGGAGATTGCTAGTAAAGCGGCTGGAATGGTGAACCGGAGCACAAGGAGATGAGAAATGAGGTGCGTTTTAGAAACCTTTCCCGATCACACGGTGTACCATCTTCGGGGTTTCTCATGCATGTTTTCAATGTAGGACGATGCCCTTGAACCTGGAGATTTGGGACCCATGGGATGGGTACCACGCTGTATTACTTTAAAGGGTCTGCGTTAGCTCAGCCTACCTCACCAAACCTCTCAGCCCCAAGAGTGTCCACCCTTATGTCTCAATCAGCTGTGGGTCTAGATATGGTCAATCCAGGTGGCATCACAGCCCCTGAACGAATTTTGTAAGAATTTCTCTCTCTTTCACTGTCTTTGTTTCACGGGTTTTTTAAAGTAATTGATTTTTATAATGGGGTTTAGCTGCTTTTCACTGCTGTGTTTATGCCGCTTTACACCCACTTGACTCACTTACAGAGAGATATCAATACATAGGTTTTAAGATTCTTACTAGTCAGATATATTCTTGGGCGGTGAATAGGGGGTGTTGAGTCCAGTTCACTGAGCAAGGAGTAGGTCTTGTCTATTACATATTGGGTTTCTGGAACGGTATCTGAGCTAATTTGAAACCCTTGTTTTATGCATCACCCCACCTCACCTTTCCCGTTAAGCAGCCATAGTGTGTTTTCTAAACGTGTGACTCTGTTCTGTTTTGTAATTCAGTTCAAGGGTAGCGGTTTTTACATTCCCTCTATAAGTGATATCTTATGATAAGTGTCTTTTTCTGTGTGACTTATTTCACTTAGAATCGTCGTACCTAAATCCACTCATCATGCTGCTACTAGCCTTATGACGTTGATTTCATGGCTGAGTGATATTCCATTGTACATAAGGACCACAACTTCTTTATCCATTCTTCTCTTTCCTGGGATATTTAAGGTGTAACGAAGTGGAGGTTCTTGTCAACAGAGCAGCCCACAACTTTGGGGTGCCTGTGTCTTGCTGATTTTTAGTTTTCCCAATTTATACGCCCATGAGAGGAAGTGCCCTATGGTCTCTAAGCTGAGTTTTTTAGATGTTTCAGGACACACCGTACACTTCTCCAGAGTGGCTATTAGCAATTTACATCCCGCCCGTCAGCGTAGCAAGGCTCCCATTTCTCCATGGCCTGTCCTGCATTTCTGGTTTTGACACTTTATTCAGCATGGCCCTTTTGACCGATGGGAAGCGAGACTTCTTTGTAGCGCTGATTTGCCTTTCCAGGTTGCTTGGTTGGCCAAAAAGGGCGTATGCGTTTTTTCCTGAATATATTCAGGAAAAACGCATACGCCCTTTTTGGCCAAGGGCATCATTGTCGAGGTTTTGCCGCTTTTCCTGTGCTTTAAAGGCGATTCGAATCTCCCTCCTGAAATCTGTTTCCTGCAATTCTGCCTTGCTTTCAAATCCTCTTCGTTGCCTTCCCTCAATATATTTGTGGACGAGAGTTATCATTTCTAAGTCTGCAGGTTTGTGAATTGCAGTGCCCCTGAGCTCCATTCTTCAACTCGCTTTCTTGGGAGCTGGCCGCAAAAGCGCAGGATTGCTTCAGGCCGTATTCTGGTTCCTGGCGGCAGGCTGAGCCTGTGGTTAATTCTTCTTCCTGATGGGAAAATAGAATGACCTGTGCCTGCCCCAACACCTAGAGCTAGTCTCTCATTGGTTCCCCCTCTTCCCGTTCATCCTCAGGACAATTTGCAACCTGTACGGAACAGGAGGATAAAGGTGCTGATTCTCCAAGGAGGGAGATTGCTAGTAAAGCGGCTGGAATGGTGAACCGGAGCACAAGGAGATGAGAAATGAGGTGCGTTTTAGAAACCTTTCCCGATCACACGGTGTACCATCTTCGGGGTTTCTCATGCATGTTTTCAATGTAGGACGATGCCCTTGAACCTGGAGATTTGGGACCCATGGGATGGGTACCACGCTGTATTACTTTAAAGGGTCTGCGTTAGCTCAGCCTACCTCACCAAACCTCTCAGCCCCAAGAGTGTCCACCCTTATGTCTCAATCAGCTGTGGGTCTAGATATGGTCAATCCAGGTGGCATCACAGCCCCTGAACGAATTTTGTAAGAATTTCTCTCTCTTTCACTGTCTTTGTTTCACGGGTTTTGAAAAGTAATTGATTCTTATAATGGGGTTTAGCTGCTTTTCACTGCTGTGTTTATGCCGCTTTACACCCACTTGACTCACTTACAGAGAGATATCAATACATAGGTTTTAAGATTCTTACTAGTCAGATATATTCTTGGGCGGTGAATAGGGGGTGTTGAGTCCAGTTCACTGAGCAAGGAGTAGGTCTTGTCTATTACATATTGGGTTTCTGGAACGGTATCTGAGCTAATTTGAAACCCTTGTTTTATGCATCACCCCACCTCACCTTTCCCGTTAAGCAGCCATAGTGTGTTTTCTAAACGTGTGACTCTGTTCTGTTTTGTAATTCAGTTCAAGGGTAGCGGTTTTTACATTCCCTCTATAAGTGATATCTTATGATAAGTGTCTTTTTCTGTGTGACTTATTTCACTTAGAATCGTCATACCTAAATCCACTCATCATGCTGCTACTAGCCTTATGACATTGATTTCATGGCTGAGTGATATTCCATTGTACATAAGGACCGCAACTTCTTTATCCATTCTTCTCTTCCCTGGGATATTTAAGGTGTAACGAAGTGGAGGTTCTTGTCAACAGAGTAGCCCACAACTTTGGGGTGCCTGTGTCTTGCTGATTTTTAGTTTTCCCAATTTATACGCCCATGAGAGGAAGTGCCCTATGGTCTCTAAGCTGAGTTTTTTAGATGTTTCAGGACACACCGTACACTTCTCCAGAGTGGCTATTAGCAATTTACATCCCGCCCGTCAGCGTAGCAAGGCTCCCATTTCTCCATGGCCTGTCCTGCATTTCTGGTTTTGACACTTTATTCAGCATGGCCCTTTTGACCGATGGGAAGCGAGACTTCTTTGTAGCGCTGATTTGCCTTTCCAGGTTGCTTGGTTGGCCAAAAAGGGCGTATGCGTTTTTTCCTGAATATATTCAGGAAAAACGCATACGCCCTTTTTGGCCAAGGGCATCATTGTCGAGGTTTTGCCGCTTTTCCTGTGCTTTAAAGGCGATTCGAATCTCCCTCCTGAAATCTGTTTCCTGCAATTCTGCCTTGCTTTCAAATCCTCTTCGTTGCCTTCCCTCAATATATTTGTGGACGAGAGTTATCATTTCTAAGTCTGCAGGTTTGTGAATTGCAGTGCCCCTGAGCTCCATTCTTCAACTCGCTTTCTTGGGAGCTGGCCGCAAAAGCGCAGGATTGCTTCAGGCCGTATTCTGGTTCCTGGCGGCAGGCTGAGCCTGTGGTTAATTCTTCTTCCTGATGGGAAAATAGAATGACCTGTGCCTGCCCCAACACCTAGAGCTAGTCTCTCATTGGTTCCCCCTCTTCCCGTTCATCCTCAGGACAATTTGCAACCTGTACGGAACAGGAGGATAAAGGTGCTGATTCTCCAAGGAGGGAGATTGCTAGTAAAGCGGCTGGAATGGTGAACCGGAGCACAAGGAGATGAGAAATGAGGTGCGTTTTAGAAACCTTTCCCGATCACACGGTGTACCATCTTCGGGGTTTCTCATGCATGTTTTCAATGTAGGACGATGCCCTTGAACCTGGAGATTTGGGACCCATGGGATGGGTACCACGCTGTATTACTTTAAAGGGTCTGCGTTAGCTCAGCCTACCTCACCAAACCTCTCAGCCCCAAGAGTGTCCACCCTTATGTCTCAATCAGCTGTGGGTCTAGATATGGTCAATCCAGGTGGCATCACAGCCCCTGAACGAATTTTGTAAGAATTTCTCTCTCTTTCACTGTCTTTGTTTCACGGGTTTTGAAAAGTAATTGATTCTTATAATGGGGTTTAGCTGCTTTTCACTGCTGTGTTTATGCCGCTTTACACCCACTTGACTCACTTACAGAGAGATATCAATACATAGGTTTTAAGATTCTTACTAGTCAGATATATTCTTGGGCGGTGAATAGGGGGTGTTGAGTCCAGTTCACTGAGCAAGGAGTAGGTCTTGTCTATTACATATTGGGTTTCTGGAACGGTATCTGAGCTAATTTGAAACCCTTGTTTTATGCATCACCCCACCTCACCTTTCCCGTTAAGCAGCCATAGTGTGTTTTCTAAACGTGTGACTCTGTTCTGTTTTGTAATTCAGTTCAAGGGTAGCGGTTTTTACATTCCCTCTATAAGTGATATCTTATGATAAGTGTCTTTTTCTGTGTGACTTATTTCACTTAGAATCGTCATACCTAAATCCACTCATCATGCTGCTACTAGCCTTATGACATTGATTTCATGGCTGAGTGATATTCCATTGTACATAAGGACCGCAACTTCTTTATCCATTCTTCTCTTCCCTGGGATATTTAAGGTGTAACGAAGTGGAGGTTCTTGTCAACAGAGTAGCCCACAACTTTGGGGTGCCTGTGTCTTGCTGATTTTTAGTTTTCCCAATTTATACGCCCATGAGAGGAAGTGCCCTATGGTCTCTAAGCTGAGTTTTTTAGATGTTTCAGGACACACCGTACACTTCTCCAGAGTGGCTATTAGCAATTTACATCCCGCCCGTCAGCGTAGCAAGGCTCCCATTTCTCCATGGCCTGTCCTGCATTTCTGGTTTTGACACTTTATTCAGCATGGCCCTTTTGACCGATGGGAAGCGAGACTTCTTTGTAGCGCTGATTTGCCTTTCCAGGTTGCTTGGTTGGCCAAAAAGGGCGTATGCGTTTTTTCCTGAATATATTCAGGAAAAACGCATACGCCCTTTTTGGCCAAGGGCATCATTGTCGAGGTTTTGCCGCTTTTCCTGTGCTTTAAAGGCGATTCGAATCTACCTCCTGAAATCTGTTTCCTGCAATTCTGCCTTGCTTTCAAATCCTCTTCGTTGCCTTCCCTCAATATATTTGTGGACGAGAGTTATCATTTCTAAGTCTGCAGGTTTGTGAATTGCAGTGCCCCTGAGCTCCATTCTTCAACTCGCTTTCTTGGGAGCTGGCCGCAAAAGCGCAGGATTGCTTCAGGCCGTATTCTGGTTCCTGGCGGCAGGCTGAGCCTGTGGTTAATTCTTCTTCCTGATGGGAAAATAGAATGACCTGTGCCTGCCCCAACACCTAGAGCTAGTCTCTCATTGGTTCCCCCTCTTCCCGTTCATCCTCAGGACAATTTGCAACCTGTACGGAACAGGAGGATAAAGGTGCTGATTCTCCAAGGAGGGAGATTGCTAGTAAAGCGGCTGGAATGGTGAACCGGAGCACAAGGAGATGAGAAATGAGGTGCGTTTTAGAAACCTTTCCCGATCACACGGTGTACCATCTTCGGGGTTTCTCATGCATGTTTTCAATGTAGGACGATGCCCTTGAACCTGGAGATTTGGGACCCATGGGATGGGTACCACGCTGTATTACTTTAAAGGGTCTGCGTTAGCTCAGCCTACCTCACCAAACCTCTCAGCCCCAAGAGTGTCCACCCTTATGTCTCAATCAGCTGTGGGTCTAGATATGGTCAATCCAGGTGGCATCACAGCCCCTGAACGAATTTTGTAAGAATTTCTCTCTCTTTCACTGTCTTTGTTTCACGGGTTTTTTAAAGTAATTGATTTTTATAATGGGGTTTAGCTGCTTTTCACTGCTGTGTTTATGCCGCTTTACACCCACTTGACTCACTTACAGAGAGATATCAATACATAGGTTTTAAGATTCTTACTAGTCAGATATATTCTTGGGCGGTGAATAGGGGGTGTTGAGTCCAGTTCACTGAGCAAGGAGTAGGTCTTGTCTATTACATATTGGGTTTCTGGAACGGTATCTGAGCTAATTTGAAACCCTTGTTTTATGCATCACCCCACCTCACCTTTCCCGTTAAGCAGCCATAGTGTGTTTTCTAAACGTGTGACTCTGTTCTGTTTTGTAATTCAGTTCAAGGGTAGCGGTTTTTACATTCCCTCTATAAGTGATATCTTATGATAAGTGTCTTTTTCTGTGTGACTTATTTCACTTAGAATCGTCGTACCTAAATCCACTCATCATGCTGCTACTAGCCTTATGACGTTGATTTCATGGCTGAGTGATATTCCATTGTACATAAGGACCACAACTTCTTTATCCATTCTTCTCTTTCCTGGGATATTTAAGGTGTAACGAAGTGGAGGTTCTTGTCAACAGAGCAGCCCACAACTTTGGGGTGCCTGTGTCTTGCTGATTTTTAGTTTTCCCAATTTATACGCCCATGAGAGGAAGTGCCCTATGGTCTCTAAGCTGAGTTTTTTAGATGTTTCAGGACACACCGTACACTTCTCCAGAGTGGCTATTAGCAATTTACATCCCGCCCGTCAGCGTAGCAAGGCTCCCATTTCTCCATGGCCTGTCCTGCATTTCTGGTTTTGACACTTTATTCAGCATGGCCCTTTTGACCGATGGGAAGCGAGACTTCTTTGTAGCGCTGATTTGCCTTTCCAGGTTGCTTGGTTGGCCAAAAAGGGCGTATGCGTTTTTTCCTGAATATATTCAGGAAAAACGCATACGCCCTTTTTGGCCAAGGGCATCATTGTCGAGGTTTTGCCGCTTTTCCTGTGCTTTAAAGGCGATTCGAATCTACCTCCTGAAATCTGTTTCCTGCAATTCTGCCTTGCTTTCAAATCCTCTTCGTTGCCTTCCCTCAATATATTTGTGGACGAGAGTTATCATTTCTAAGTCTGCAGGTTTGTGAATTGCAGTGCCCCTGAGCTCCATTCTTCAACTCGCTTTCTTGGGAGCTGGCCGCAAAAGCGCAGGATTGCTTCAGGCCGTATTCTGGTTCCTGGCGGCAGGCTGAGCCTGTGGTTAATTCTTCTTCCTGATGGGAAAATAGAATGACCTGTGCCTGCCCCAACACCTAGAGCTAGTCTCTCATTGGTTCCCCCTCTTCCCGTTCATCCTCAGGACAATTTGCAACCTGTACGGAACAGGAGGATAAAGGTGCTGATTCTCCAAGGAGGGAGATTGCTAGTAAAGCGGCTGGAATGGTGAACCGGAGCACAAGGAGATGAGAAATGAGGTGCGTTTTAGAAACCTTTCCCGATCACACGGTGTACCATCTTCGGGGTTTCTCATGCATGTTTTCAATGTAGGACGATGCCCTTGAACCTGGAGATTTGGGACCCATGGGATGGGTACCACGCTGTATTACTTTAAAGGGTCTGCGTTAGCTCAGCCTACCTCACCAAACCTCTCAGCCCCAAGAGTGTCCACCCTTATGTCTCAATCAGCTGTGGGTCTAGATATGGTCAATCCAGGTGGCATCACAGCCCCTGAACGAATTTTGTAAGAATTTCTCTCTCTTTCACTGTCTTTGTTTCACGGGTTTTTTAAAGTAATTGATTTTTATAATGGGGTTTAGCTGCTTTTCACTGCTGTGTTTATGCCGCTTTACACCCACTTGACTCACTTACAGAGAGATATCAATACATAGGTTTTAAGATTCTTACTAGTCAGATATATTCTTGGGCGGTGAATAGGGGGTGTTGAGTCCAGTTCACTGAGCAAGGAGTAGGTCTTGTCTATTACATATTGGGTTTCTGGAACGGTATCTGAGCTAATTTGAAACCCTTGTTTTATGCATCACCCCACCTCACCTTTCCCGTTAAGCAGCCATAGTGTGTTTTCTAAACGTGTGACTCTGTTCTGTTTTGTAATTCAGTTCAAGGGTAGCGGTTTTTACATTCCCTCTATAAGTGATATCTTATGATAAGTGTCTTTTTCTGTGTGACTTATTTCACTTAGAATCGTCGTACCTAAATCCACTCATCATGCTGCTACTAGCCTTATGACGTTGATTTCATGGCTGAGTGATATTCCATTGTACATAAGGACCACAACTTCTTTATCCATTCTTCTCTTTCCTGGGATATTTAAGGTGTAACGAAGTGGAGGTTCTTGTCAACAGAGCAGCCCAAAACTTTGGGGTGCCTGTGTCTTGCTGATTTTTAGTTTTCCCAATTTATACGCCCATGAGAGGAAGTGCCCTATGGTCTCTAAGCTGAGTTTTTTAGATGTTTCAGGACACACCGTACACTTCTCCAGAGTGGCTATTAGCAATTTACATCCCGCCCGTCAGCGTAGCAAGGCTCCCATTTCTCCATGGCCTGTCCTGCATTTCTGGTTTTGACACTTTATTCAGCATGGCCCTTTTGACCGATGGGAAGCGAGACTTCTTTGTAGCGCTGATTTGCCTTTCCAGGTTGCTTGGTTGGCCAAAAAGGGCGTATGCGTTTTTTCCTGAATATATTCAGGAAAAACGCATACGCCCTTTTTGGCCAAGGGCATCATTGTCGAGGTTTTGCCGCTTTTCCTGTGCTTTAAAGGCGATTCGAATCTACCTCCTGAAATCTGTTTCCTGCAATTCTGCCTTGCTTTCAAATCCTCTTCGTTGCCTTCCCTCAATATATTTGTGGACGAGAGTTATCATTTCTAAGTCTGCAGGTTTGTGAATTGCAGTGCCCCTGAGCTCCATTCTTCAACTCGCTTTCTTGGGAGCTGGCCGCAAAAGCGCAGGATTGCTTCAGGCCGTATTCTGGTTCCTGGCGGCAGGCTGAGCCTGTGGTTAATTCTTCTTCCTGATGGGAAAATAGAATGACCTGTGCCTGCCCCAACACCTAGAGCTAGTCTCTCATTGGTTCCCCCTCTTCCCGTTCATCCTCAGGACAATTTGCAACCTGTACGGAACAGGAGGATAAAGGTGCTGATTCTCCAAGGAGGGAGATTGCTAGTAAAGCGGCTGGAATGGTGAACCGGAGCACAAGGAGATGAGAAATGAGGTGCGTTTTAGAAACCTTTCCCGATCACACGGTGTACCATCTTCGGGGTTTCTCATGCATGTTTTCAATGTAGGACGATGCCCTTGAACCTGGAGATTTGGGACCCATGGGATGGGTACCACGCTGTATTACTTTAAAGGGTCTGCGTTAGCTCAGCCTACCTCACCAAACCTCTCAGCCCCAAGAGTGTCCACCCTTATGTCTCAATCAGCTGTGGGTCTAGATATGGTCAATCCAGGTGGCATCACAGCCCCTGAACGAATTTTGTAAGAATTTCTCTCTCTTTCACTGTCTTTGTTTCACGGGTTTTGAAAAGTAATTGATTCTTATAATGGGGTTTAGCTGCTTTTCACTGCTGTGTTTATGCCGCTTTACACCCACTTGACTCACTTACAGAGAGATATCAATACATAGGTTTTAAGATTCTTACTAGTCAGATATATTCTTGGGCGGTGAATAGGGGGTGTTGAGTCCAGTTCACTGAGCAAGGAGTAGGTCTTGTCTATTACATATTGGGTTTCTGGAACGGTATCTGAGCTAATTTGAAACCCTTGTTTTATGCATCACCCCACCTCACCTTTCCCGTTAAGCAGCCATAGTGTGTTTTCTAAACGTGTGACTCTGTTCTGTTTTGTAATTCAGTTCAAGGGTAGCGGTTTTTACATTCCCTCTATAAGTGATATCTTATGATAAGTGTCTTTTTCTGTGTGACTTATTTCACTTAGAATCGTCATACCTAAATCCACTCATCATGCTGCTACTAGCCTTATGACATTGATTTCATGGCTGAGTGATATTCCATTGTACATAAGGACCGCAACTTCTTTATCCATTCTTCTCTTCCCTGGGATATTTAAGGTGTAACGAAGTGGAGGTTCTTGTCAACAGAGTAGCCCACAACTTTGGGGTGCCTGTGTCTTGCTGATTTTTAGTTTTCCCAATTTATACGCCCATGAGAGGAAGTGCCCTATGGTCTCTAAGCTGAGTTTTTTAGATGTTTCAGGACACACCGTACACTTCTCCAGAGTGGCTATTAGCAATTTACATCCCGCCCGTCAGCGTAGCAAGGCTCCCATTTCTCCATGGCCTGTCCTGCATTTCTGGTTTTGACACTTTATTCAGCATGGCCCTTTTGACCGATGGGAAGCGAGACTTCTTTGTAGCGCTGATTTGCCTTTCCAGGTTGCTTGGTTGGCCAAAAAGGGCGTATGCGTTTTTTCCTGAATATATTCAGGAAAAACGCATACGCCCTTTTTGGCCAAGGGCATCATTGTCGAGGTTTTGCCGCTTTTCCTGTGCTTTAAAGGCGATTCGAATCTACCTCCTGAAATCTGTTTCCTGCAATTCTGCCTTGCTTTCAAATCCTCTTCGTTGCCTTCCCTCAATATATTTGTGGACGAGAGTTATCATTTCTAAGTCTGCAGGTTTGTGAATTGCAGTGCCCCTGAGCTCCATTCTTCAACTCGCTTTCTTGGGAGCTGGCCGCAAAAGCGCAGGATTGCTTCAGGCCGTATTCTGGTTCCTGGCGGCAGGCTGAGCCTGTGGTTAATTCTTCTTCCTGATGGGAAAATAGAATGACCTGTGCCTGCCCCAACACCTAGAGCTAGTCTCTCATTGGTTCCCCCTCTTCCCGTTCATCCTCAGGACAATTTGCAACCTGTACGGAACAGGAGGATAAAGGTGCTGATTCTCCAAGGAGGGAGATTGCTAGTAAAGCGGCTGGAATGGTGAACCGGAGCACAAGGAGATGAGAAATGAGGTGCGTTTTAGAAACCTTTCCCGATCACACGGTGTACCATCTTCGGGGTTTCTCATGCATGTTTTCAATGTAGGACGATGCCCTTGAACCTGGAGATTTGGGACCCATGGGATGGGTACCACGCTGTATTACTTTAAAGGGTCTGCGTTAGCTCAGCCTACCTCACCAAACCTCTCAGCCCCAAGAGTGTCCACCCTTATGTCTCAATCAGCTGTGGGTCTAGATATGGTCAATCCAGGTGGCATCACAGCCCCTGAACGAATTTTGTAAGAATTTCTCTCTCTTTCACTGTCTTTGTTTCACGGGTTTTTTAAAGTAATTGATTTTTATAATGGGGTTTAGCTGCTTTTCACTGCTGTGTTTATGCCGCTTTACACCCACTTGACTCACTTACAGAGAGATATCAATACATAGGTTTTAAGATTCTTACTAGTCAGATATATTCTTGGGCGGTGAATAGGGGGTGTTGAGTCCAGTTCACTGAGCAAGGAGTAGGTCTTGTCTATTACATATTGGGTTTCTGGAACGGTATCTGAGCTAATTTGAAACCCTTGTTTTATGCATCACCCCACCTCACCTTTCCCGTTAAGCAGCCATAGTGTGTTTTCTAAACGTGTGACTCTGTTCTGTTTTGTAATTCAGTTCAAGGGTAGCGGTTTTTACATTCCCTCTATAAGTGATATCTTATGATAAGTGTCTTTTTCTGTGTGACTTATTTCACTTAGAATCGTCGTACCTAAATCCACTCATCATGCTGCTACTAGCCTTATGACGTTGATTTCATGGCTGAGTGATATTCCATTGTACATAAGGACCACAACTTCTTTATCCATTCTTCTCTTTCCTGGGATATTTAAGGTGTAACGAAGTGGAGGTTCTTGTCAACAGAGCAGCCCACAACTTTGGGGTGCCTGTGTCTTGCTGATTTTTAGTTTTCCCAATTTATACGCCCATGAGAGGAAGTGCCCTATGGTCTCTAAGCTGAGTTTTTTAGATGTTTCAGGACACACCGTACACTTCTCCAGAGTGGCTATTAGCAATTTACATCCCGCCCGTCAGCGTAGCAAGGCTCCCATTTCTCCATGGCCTGTCCTGCATTTCTGGTTTTGACACTTTATTCAGCATGGCCCTTTTGACCGATGGGAAGCGAGACTTCTTTGTAGCGCTGATTTGCCTTTCCAGGTTGCTTGGTTGGCCAAAAAGGGCGTATGCGTTTTTTCCTGAATATATTCAGGAAAAACGCATACGCCCTTTTTGGCCAAGGGCATCATTGTCGAGGTTTTGCCGCTTTTCCTGTGCTTTAAAGGCGATTCGAATCTACCTCCTGAAATCTGTTTCCTGCAATTCTGCCTTGCTTTCAAATCCTCTTCGTTGCCTTCCCTCAATATATTTGTGGACGAGAGTTATCATTTCTAAGTCTGCAGGTTTGTGAATTGCAGTGCCCCTGAGCTCCATTCTTCAACTCGCTTTCTTGGGAGCTGGCCGCAAAAGCGCAGGATTGCTTCAGGCCGTATTCTGGTTCCTGGCGGCAGGCTGAGCCTGTGGTTAATTCTTCTTCCTGATGGGAAAATAGAATGACCTGTGCCTGCCCCAACACCTAGAGCTAGTCTCTCATTGGTTCCCCCTCTTCCCGTTCATCCTCAGGACAATTTGCAACCTGTACGGAACAGGAGGATAAAGGTGCTGATTCTCCAAGGAGGGAGATTGCTAGTAAAGCGGCTGGAATGGTGAACCGGAGCACAAGGAGATGAGAAATGAGGTGCGTTTTAGAAACCTTTCCCGATCACACGGTGTACCATCTTCGGGGTTTCTCATGCATGTCTTCGGGGTTTCTCATGCATGTTTTCAATGTAGGACGATGCCCTTGAACCTGGAGATTTGGGACCCATGGGATGGGTACCACGCTGTATTACTTTAAAGGGTCTGCGTTAGCTCAGCCTACCTCACCAAACCTCTCAGCCCCAAGAGTGTCCACCCTTATGTCTCAATCAGCTGTGGGTCTAGATATGGTCAATCCAGGTGGCATCACAGCCCCTGAACGAATTTTGTAAGAATTTCTCTCTCTTTCACTGTCTTTGTTTCACGGGTTTTTTAAAGTAATTGATTTTTATAATGGGGTTTAGCTGCTTTTCACTGCTGTGTTTATGCCGCTTTACACCCACTTGACTCACTTACAGAGAGATATCAATACATAGGTTTTAAGATTCTTACTAGTCAGATATATTCTTGGGCGGTGAATAGGGGGTGTTGAGTCCAGTTCACTGAGCAAGGAGTAGGTCTTGTCTATTACATATTGGGTTTCTGGAACGGTATCTGAGCTAATTTGAAACCCTTGTTTTATGCATCACCCCACCTCACCTTTCCCGTTAAGCAGCCATAGTGTGTTTTCTAAACGTGTGACTCTGTTCTGTTTTGTAATTCAGTTCAAGGGTAGCGGTTTTTACATTCCCTCTATAAGTGATATCTTATGATAAGTGTCTTTTTCTGTGTGACTTATTTCACTTAGAATCGTCGTACCTAAATCCACTCATCATGCTGCTACTAGCCTTATGACGTTGATTTCATGGCTGAGTGATATTCCATTGTACATAAGGACCACAACTTCTTTATCCATTCTTCTCTTTCCTGGGATATTTAAGGTGTAACGAAGTGGAGGTTCTTGTCAACAGAGCAGCCCACAACTTTGGGGTGCCTGTGTCTTGCTGATTTTTAGTTTTCCCAATTTATACGCCCATGAGAGGAAGTGCCCTATGGTCTCTAAGCTGAGTTTTTTAGATGTTTCAGGACACACCGTACACTTCTCCAGAGTGGCTATTAGCAATTTACATCCCGCCCGTCAGCGTAGCAAGGCTCCCATTTCTCCATGGCCTGTCCTGCATTTCTGGTTTTGACACTTTATTCAGCATGGCCCTTTTGACCGATGGGAAGCGAGACTTCTTTGTAGCGCTGATTTGCCTTTCCAGGTTGCTTGGTTGGCCAAAAAGGGCGTATGCGTTTTTTCCTGAATATATTCAGGAAAAACGCATACGCCCTTTTTGGCCAAGGGCATCATTGTCGAGGTTTTGCCGCTTTTCCTGTGCTTTAAAGGCGATTCGAATCTACCTCCTGAAATCTGTTTCCTGCAATTCTGCCTTGCTTTCAAATCCTCTTCGTTGCCTTCCCTCAATATATTTGTGGACGAGAGTTATCATTTCTAAGTCTGCAGGTTTGTGAATTGCAGTGCCCCTGAGCTCCATTCTTCAACTCGCTTTCTTGGGAGCTGGCCGCAAAAGCGCAGGATTGCTTCAGGCCGTATTCTGGTTCCTGGCGGCAGGCTGAGCCTGTGGTTAATTCTTCTTCCTGATGGGAAAATAGAATGACCTGTGCCTGCCCCAACACCTAGAGCTAGTCTCTCATTGGTTCCCCCTCTTCCCGTTCATCCTCAGGACAATTTGCAACCTGTACGGAACAGGAGGATAAAGGTGCTGATTCTCCAAGGAGGGAGATTGCTAGTAAAGCGGCTGGAATGGTGAACCGGAGCACAAGGAGATGAGAAATGAGGTGCGTTTTAGAAACCTTTCCCGATCACACGGTGTACCATCTTCGGGGTTTCTCATGCATGTTTTCAATGTAGGACGATGCCCTTGAACCTGGAGATTTGGGACCCATGGGATGGGTACCACGCTGTATTACTTTAAAGGGTCTGCGTTAGCTCAGCCTACCTCACCAAACCTCTCAGCCCCAAGAGTGTCCACCCTTATGTCTCAATCAGCTGTGGGTCTAGATATGGTCAATCCAGGTGGCATCACAGCCCCTGAACGAATTTTGTAAGAATTTCTCTCTCTTTCACTGTCTTTGTTTCACGGGTTTTTTAAAGTAATTGATTTTTATAATGGGGTTTAGCTGCTTTTCACTGCTGTGTTTATGCCGCTTTACACCCACTTGACTCACTTACAGAGAGATATCAATACATAGGTTTTAAGATTCTTACTAGTCAGATATATTCTTGGGCGGTGAATAGGGGGTGTTGAGTCCAGTTCACTGAGCAAGGAGTAGGTCTTGTCTATTACATATTGGGTTTCTGGAACGGTATCTGAGCTAATTTGAAACCCTTGTTTTATGCATCACCCCACCTCACCTTTCCCGTTAAGCAGCCATAGTGTGTTTTCTAAACGTGTGACTCTGTTCTGTTTTGTAATTCAGTTCAAGGGTAGCGGTTTTTACATTCCCTCTATAAGTGATATCTTATGATAAGTGTCTTTTTCTGTGTGACTTATTTCACTTAGAATCGTCGTACCTAAATCCACTCATCATGCTGCTACTAGCCTTATGACGTTGATTTCATGGCTGAGTGATATTCCATTGTACATAAGGACCACAACTTCTTTATCCATTCTTCTCTTTCCTGGGATATTTAAGGTGTAACGAAGTGGAGGTTCTTGTCAACAGAGCAGCCCAAAACTTTGGGGTGCCTGTGTCTTGCTGATTTTTAGTTTTCCCAATTTATACGCCCATGAGAGGAAGTGCCCTATGGTCTCTAAGCTGAGTTTTTTAGATGTTTCAGGACACACCGTACACTTCTCCAGAGTGGCTATTAGCAATTTACATCCCGCCCGTCAGCGTAGCAAGGCTCCCATTTCTCCATGGCCTGTCCTGCATTTCTGGTTTTGACACTTTATTCAGCATGGCCCTTTTGACCGATGGGAAGCGAGACTTCTTTGTAGCGCTGATTTGCCTTTCCAGGTTGCTTGGTTGGCCAAAAAGGGCGTATGCGTTTTTTCCTGAATATATTCAGGAAAAACGCATACGCCCTTTTTGGCCAAGGGCATCATTGTCGAGGTTTTGCCGCTTTTCCTGTGCTTTAAAGGCGATTCGAATCTACCTCCTGAAATCTGTTTCCTGCAATTCTGCCTTGCTTTCAAATCCTCTTCGTTGCCTTCCCTCAATATATTTGTGGACGAGAGTTATCATTTCTAAGTCTGCAGGTTTGTGAATTGCAGTGCCCCTGAGCTCCATTCTTCAACTCGCTTTCTTGGGAGCTGGCCGCAAAAGCGCAGGATTGCTTCAGGCCGTATTCTGGTTCCTGGCGGCAGGCTGAGCCTGTGGTTAATTCTTCTTCCTGATGGGAAAATAGAATGACCTGTGCCTGCCCCAACACCTAGAGCTAGTCTCTCATTGGTTCCCCCTCTTCCCGTTCATCCTCAGGACAATTTGCAACCTGTACGGAACAGGAGGATAAAGGTGCTGATTCTCCAAGGAGGGAGATTGCTAGTAAAGCGGCTGGAATGGTGAACCGGAGCACAAGGAGATGAGAAATGAGGTGCGTTTTAGAAACCTTTCCCGATCACACGGTGTACCATCTTCGGGGTTTCTCATGCATGTTTTCAATGTAGGACGATGCCCTTGAACCTGGAGATTTGGGACCCATGGGATGGGTACCACGCTGTATTACTTTAAAGGGTCTGCGTTAGCTCAGCCTACCTCACCAAACCTCTCAGCCCCAAGAGTGTCCACCCTTATGTCTCAATCAGCTGTGGGTCTAGATATGGTCAATCCAGGTGGCATCACAGCCCCTGAACGAATTTTGTAAGAATTTCTCTCTCTTTCACTGTCTTTGTTTCACGGGTTTTTTAAAGTAATTGATTTTTATAATGGGGTTTAGCTGCTTTTCACTGCTGTGTTTATGCCGCTTTACACCCACTTGACTCACTTACAGAGAGATATCAATACATAGGTTTTAAGATTCTTACTAGTCAGATATATTCTTGGGCGGTGAATAGGGGGTGTTGAGTCCAGTTCACTGAGCAAGGAGTAGGTCTTGTCTATTACATATTGGGTTTCTGGAACGGTATCTGAGCTAATTTGAAACCCTTGTTTTATGCATCACCCCACCTCACCTTTCCCGTTAAGCAGCCATAGTGTGTTTTCTAAACGTGTGACTCTGTTCTGTTTTGTAATTCAGTTCAAGGGTAGCGGTTTTTACATTCCCTCTATAAGTGATATCTTATGATAAGTGTCTTTTTCTGTGTGACTTATTTCACTTAGAATCGTCGTACCTAAATCCACTCATCATGCTGCTACTAGCCTTATGACGTTGATTTCATGGCTGAGTGATATTCCATTGTACATAAGGACCACAACTTCTTTATCCATTCTTCTCTTTCCTGGGATATTTAAGGTGTAACGAAGTGGAGGTTCTTGTCAACAGAGCAGCCCAAAACTTTGGGGTGCCTGTGTCTTGCTGATTTTTAGTTTTCCCAATTTATACGCCCATGAGAGGAAGTGCCCTATGGTCTCTAAGCTGAGTTTTTTAGATGTTTCAGGACACACCGTACACTTCTCCAGAGTGGCTATTAGCAATTTACATCCCGCCCGTCAGCGTAGCAAGGCTCCCATTTCTCCATGGCCTGTCCTGCATTTCTGGTTTTGACACTTTATTCAGCATGGCCCTTTTGACCGATGGGAAGCGAGACTTCTTTGTAGCGCTGATTTGCCTTTCCAGGTTGCTTGGTTGGCCAAAAAGGGCGTATGCGTTTTTTCCTGAATATATTCAGGAAAAACGCATACGCCCTTTTTGGCCAAGGGCATCATTGTCGAGGTTTTGCCGCTTTTCCTGTGCTTTAAAGGCGATTCGAATCTACCTCCTGAAATCTGTTTCCTGCAATTCTGCCTTGCTTTCAAATCCTCTTCGTTGCCTTCCCTCAATATATTTGTGGACGAGAGTTATCATTTCTAAGTCTGCAGGTTTGTGAATTGCAGTGCCCCTGAGCTCCATTCTTCAACTCGCTTTCTTGGGAGCTGGCCGCAAAAGCGCAGGATTGCTTCAGGCCGTATTCTGGTTCCTGGCGGCAGGCTGAGCCTGTGGTTAATTCTTCTTCCTGATGGGAAAATAGAATGACCTGTGCCTGCCCCAACACCTAGAGCTAGTCTCTCATTGGTTCCCCCTCTTCCCGTTCATCCTCAGGACAATTTGCAACCTGTACGGAACAGGAGGATAAAGGTGCTGATTCTCCAAGGAGGGAGATTGCTAGTAAAGCGGCTGGAATGGTGAACCGGAGCACAAGGAGATGAGAAATGAGGTGCGTTTTAGAAACCTTTCCCGATCACACGGTGTACCATCTTCGGGGTTTCTCATGCATGTTTTCAATGTAGGACGATGCCCTTGAACCTGGAGATTTGGGACCCATGGGATGGGTACCACGCTGTATTACTTTAAAGGGTCTGCGTTAGCTCAGCCTACCTCACCAAACCTCTCAGCCCCAAGAGTGTCCACCCTTATGTCTCAATCAGCTGTGGGTCTAGATATGGTCAATCCAGGTGGCATCACAGCCCCTGAACGAATTTTGTAAGAATTTCTCTCTCTTTCACTGTCTTTGTTTCACGGGTTTTTTAAAGTAATTGATTTTTATAATGGGGTTTAGCTGCTTTTCACTGCTGTGTTTATGCCGCTTTACACCCACTTGACTCACTTACAGAGAGATATCAATACATAGGTTTTAAGATTCTTACTAGTCAGATATATTCTTGGGCGGTGAATAGGGGGTGTTGAGTCCAGTTCACTGAGCAAGGAGTAGGTCTTGTCTATTACATATTGGGTTTCTGGAACGGTATCTGAGCTAATTTGAAACCCTTGTTTTATGCATCACCCCACCTCACCTTTCCCGTTAAGCAGCCATAGTGTGTTTTCTAAACGTGTGACTCTGTTCTGTTTTGTAATTCAGTTCAAGGGTAGCGGTTTTTACATTCCCTCTATAAGTGATATCTTATGATAAGTGTCTTTTTCTGTGTGACTTATTTCACTTAGAATCGTCGTACCTAAATCCACTCATCATGCTGCTACTAGCCTTATGACGTTGATTTCATGGCTGAGTGATATTCCATTGTACATAAGGACCACAACTTCTTTATCCATTCTTCTCTTTCCTGGGATATTTAAGGTGTAACGAAGTGGAGGTTCTTGTCAACAGAGCAGCCCAAAACTTTGGGGTGCCTGTGTCTTGCTGATTTTTA
The DNA here is from genome assembly GCF_965194805.1 of Balaenoptera borealis. NCBI lineage: Eukaryota > Metazoa > Chordata > Mammalia > Artiodactyla > Balaenopteridae > Balaenoptera > Balaenoptera borealis. The sequence goes on along the minus strand of NW_028123715.1, from coordinate 263,901 downwards.
GTTTTCCCAATTTATACGCCCATGAGAGGAAGTGCCCTATGGTCTCTAAGCTGAGTTTTTTAGATGTTTCAGGACACACCGTACACTTCTCCAGAGTGGCTATTAGCAATTTACATCCCGCCCGTCAGCGTAGCAAGGCTCCCATTTCTCCATGGCCTGTCCTGCATTTCTGGTTTTGACACTTTATTCAGCATGGCCCTTTTGACCGATGGGAAGCGAGACTTCTTTGTAGCGCTGATTTGCCTTTCCAGGTTGCTTGGTTGGCCAAAAAGGGCGTATGCGTTTTTTCCTGAATATATTCAGGAAAAACGCATACGCCCTTTTTGGCCAAGGGCATCATTGTCGAGGTTTTGCCGCTTTTCCTGTGCTTTAAAGGCGATTCGAATCTACCTCCTGAAATCTGTTTCCTGCAATTCTGCCTTGCTTTCAAATCCTCTTCGTTGCCTTCCCTCAATATATTTGTGGACGAGAGTTATCATTTCTAAGTCTGCAGGTTTGTGAATTGCAGTGCCCCTGAGCTCCATTCTTCAACTCGCTTTCTTGGGAGCTGGCCGCAAAAGGGCAGGATTGCTTCAGGCCGTATTCTGGTTCCTGGCGGCAGGCTGAGCCTGTGGTTAATTCTTCTTCCTGATGGGAAAATAGAATGACCTGTGCCTGCCCCAACACCTAGAGCTAGTCTCTCATTGGTTCCCCCTCTTCCCGTTCATCCTCAGGACAATTTGCAACCTGTACGGAACAGGAGGATAAAGGTGCTGATTCTCCAAGGAGGGAGATTGCTAGTAAAGCGGCTGGAATGGTGAACCGGAGCACAAGGAGATGAGAAATGAGGTGCGTTTTAGAAACCTTTCCCGATCACACGGTGTACCATCTTCGGGGTTTCTCATGCATGTTTTCAATGTAGGACGATGCCCTTGAACCTGGAGATTTGGGACCCATGGGATGGGTACCACGCTGTATTACTTTAAAGGGTCTGCGTTAGCTCAGCCTACCTCACCAAACCTCTCAGCCCCAAGAGTGTCCACCCTTATGTCTCAATCAGCTGTGGGTCTAGATATGGTCAATCCAGGTGGCATCACAGCCCCTGAACGAATTTTGTAAGAATTTCTCTCTCTTTCACTGTCTTTGTTTCACGGGTTTTTTAAAGTAATTGATTTTTATAATGGGGTTTAGCTGCTTTTCACTGCTGTGTTTATGCCGCTTTACACCCACTTGACTCACTTACAGAGAGATATCAATACATAGGTTTTAAGATTCTTACTAGTCAGATATATTCTTGGGCGGTGAATAGGGGGTGTTGAGTCCAGTTCACTGAGCAAGGAGTAGGTCTTGTCTATTACATATTGGGTTTCTGGAACGGTATCTGAGCTAATTTGAAACCCTTGTTTTATGCATCACCCCACCTCACCTTTCCCGTTAAGCAGCCATAGTGTGTTTTCTAAACGTGTGACTCTGTTCTGTTTTGTAATTCAGTTCAAGGGTAGCGGTTTTTACATTCCCTCTATAAGTGATATCTTATGATAAGTGTCTTTTTCTGTGTGACTTATTTCACTTAGAATCGTCGTACCTAAATCCACTCATCATGCTGCTACTAGCCTTATGACGTTGATTTCATGGCTGAGTGATATTCCATTGTACATAAGGACCACAACTTCTTTATCCATTCTTCTCTTTCCTGGGATATTTAAGGTGTAACGAAGTGGAGGTTCTTGTCAACAGAGCAGCCCAAAACTTTGGGGTGCCTGTGTCTTGCTGATTTTTAGTTTTCCCAATTTATACGCCCATGAGAGGAAGTGCCCTATGGTCTCTAAGCTGAGTTTTTTAGATGTTTCAGGACACACCGTACACTTCTCCAGAGTGGCTATTAGCAATTTACATCCCGCCCGTCAGCGTAGCAAGGCTCCCATTTCTCCATGGCCTGTCCTGCATTTCTGGTTTTGACACTTTATTCAGCATGGCCCTTTTGACCGATGGGAAGCGAGACTTCTTTGTAGCGCTGATTTGCCTTTCCAGGTTGCTTGGTTGGCCAAAAAGGGCGTATGCGTTTTTTCCTGAATATATTCAGGAAAAACGCATACGCCCTTTTTGGCCAAGGGCATCATTGTCGAGGTTTTGCCGCTTTTCCTGTGCTTTAAAGGCGATTCGAATCTACCTCCTGAAATCTGTTTCCTGCAATTCTGCCTTGCTTTCAAATCCTCTTCGTTGCCTTCCCTCAATATATTTGTGGACGAGAGTTATCATTTCTAAGTCTGCAGGTTTGTGAATTGCAGTGCCCCTGAGCTCCATTCTTCAACTCGCTTTCTTGGGAGCTGGCCGCAAAAGCGCAGGATTGCTTCAGGCCGTATTCTGGTTCCTGGCGGCAGGCTGAGCCTGTGGTTAATTCTTCTTCCTGATGGGAAAATAGAATGACCTGTGCCTGCCCCAACACCTAGAGCTAGTCTCTCATTGGTTCCCCCTCTTCCCGTTCATCCTCAGGACAATTTGCAACCTGTACGGAACAGGAGGATAAAGGTGCTGATTCTCCAAGGAGGGAGATTGCTAGTAAAGCGGCTGGAATGGTGAACCGGAGCACAAGGAGATGAGAAATGAGGTGCGTTTTAGAAACCTTTCCCGATCACACGGTGTACCATCTTCGGGGTTTCTCATGCATGTTTTCAATGTAGGACGATGCCCTTGAACCTGGAGATTTGGGACCCATGGGATGGGTACCAGCCGTATTACTTTAAAGGGTCTGCGTTTGCTCACCCAACCTCACCAAACCTCTCAGCCCAAGAGTGTCCACCCTTATGTCTCAATCAGCTGTGGGTCTAGATATGGTCAATCCAGGTGCATCACAGCCCCTGAACGAATTTTGTAAGAATTTCTCTCTCTTTCACTGTCTTTGTTTCACGGGTTTTGAAAAGTAATTGATTCTTATAATGGGTTTAGCTGCTTTTCACTGCTGTGTTTATGCCGCTTTACACCCACTTGGACTCACTTACAGAGAGATATCAATACATAGGTTTTAAGATTCTTACTAGTCAGATATATTCTTGGGCGGTGAATAGGGGTGTTGAGTCCAGTTCACTGAGCAAGGAGTAGGTCTTGTCTATTACATATTGGGTTTCTGGAACGGTATCTGAGCTAATTTGAAACCCTTGTTTTATGCATCACCCCACCTCACCTTTCCCGTTAAGCAGCCATAGTGTGTTTTCTAAACGTGTGACTCTGTTCTGTTTTGTAATTCAGTTCAAGGGTAGCGGTTTTTAACATTCCCTCTATAAGTGATATCTTATGATAAGTGTCTTTTTCTGTGTGACTTATTTCACTTAGAATCGTCATACCTAAATCCACTCATCATGCTGCTACTAGCCTTATGACATTGATTTCATGGTGAGTGATATTCCATTGTACATAAGGACCGCAACTTCTTTATCCATTCTTCTCTTTCCTGGGATATTTAAGGTGTAACGAAGTTGGAGGTTCTTGTCAACAGAGTAGCCCACAACTTTGGGGTGCCTGTGTCTTGCTGATTTTTAGTTTTCCCAATTTATACGCCCATGAGAGGAAGTGCCCTATGGTCTCTAAGCTGAGTTTTTTAGATGTTTCAGGACACACCGTACACTTCTCCAGAGTGGCTATTAGCAATTTACATCCGCCCGTCAGCGTAGCAAGGCTCCCATTTCTCCATGCCTGTCCTGCATTTCTGGTTTTGACACTTTATTCAGCATGGCCCTTTTGACCGATGGGAAGCGAGACTTCTTTGTAGCGCTGATTTGCCTTTCCAGTTGCTTGGTTGGCCAAAAAGGGCGTATGCGTTTTTTTCCTGAATATATTCAGGAAAAACGCATACGCCCTTTTTGGCCAAGGGCATCATTGTCGAGGTTTTGCCGCTTTTCCTGTGCTTTAAAGGCGATTCGAATCTACCTCCTGAAATCTGTTTCCTGCAATTCTGCCTTGCTTTCAAATCCTCTTCGTTGCCTTCCCTCAATATATTTGTGGACGAGAGTTATCATTTCTAAGTCTGCAGGTTTGTGAATTGCAGTGCCCCTGAGCTCCATTCTTCAACTCGCTTTCTTGGGAGCTGGCCGCAAAAGCGCAGGATTGCTTCAGGCCGTATTCTGGTTCCTGGCGGCAGGCTGAGCCTGTGGTTAATTCTTCTTCCTGATGGGAAAATAGAATGACCTGTGCCTGCCCCAACACCTAGAGCTAGTCTCTCATTGGTTCCCCCTCTTCCCGTTCATCCTCAGGACAATTTGCAACCTGTACGGAACAGGAGGATAAAGGTGCTGATTCTCCAAGGAGGGAGATTGCTAGTAAAGCGGCTGGAATGGTGAACCGAGCACAAGGAGATGAGAAATGAGGTGCGTTTTAGAACCTTTCCGATCACACGGTGTACCATCTTCGGGGTTTCTCATGCATGTTTTCAATGTAGGACGATGCCCTTGAACCTGGAGATTTGGGACCCAGGGATGGGTACCACGCTGTATTACTTTAAAGGGTCTGCGTTAGCTCAGCCTACCTCACCAACCTCTCAGCCCCAAGAGTGTCCACCCTTATGTCTCAATCAGCTGTGGGTCTAGATATGGTCAATCCAGGTGGCATCACAGCCCTGAACGAATTTTGTAAGAATTTCTCTCTCTTTCACTGTCTTTGTTTCACGGGTTTTTTAAAGTAATTGATTTTTATAATGGGGTTTAGCTGCTTTTCACTGCTGTGTTTATGCCGCTTTACACCCACTTGACTCACTTACAGAGAGATATCAATACATAGGTTTTAAGATTCTTACTAGTCAGATATATTCTTGGGCGGTGAATAGGGGGTGTTGAGTCCAGTTCACTGAGCAAGGAGTAGGTCTTGTCTATTACATATTGGGTTTCTGGAACGGTATCTGAGCTAATTTGAAACCCTTGTTTTATGCATCACCCCACCTCACCTTTCCCGTTAAGCAGCCATAGTGTGTTTTCTAAACGTGTGACTCTGTTCTGTTTTGTAATTCAGTTCAAGGGTAGCGGTTTTTACATTCCCTCTATAAGTGATATCTTATGATAAGTGTCTTTTTCTGTGTGACTTATTTCACTTAGAATCGTCATACCTAAATCCACTCATCATGCTGCTACTAGCCTTATGACATTGATTTCATGGCTGAGTGATATTCCATTGTACATAAGGACCGCAACTTCTTTATCATTCTTCTCTTCCCTGGGATATTTAAGGTGTAACGAAGTGGAGGTTCTTGTCAACAGAGTAGCCCACAACTTTGGGGTGCCTGTGTCTTGCTGATTTTTAGTTTTCCCAATTTATACGCCATGAGAGGAAGTGCCTATGGTCTCTAAGCTGAGTTTTTTAGATGTTTCAGGACACACCGTACACTTCTCCAGAGTGGCTATTAGCAATTTACATCCCGCCCGTCAGCGTAGCAAGGCTCCCATTTCTCCATGGCCTGTCCTGCATTTCTGGTTTTGACACTTTATTCAGCATGGCCCTTTTGACCGATGGGAAGCGAGACTTCCTTTGTAGCGCTGATTTGCCTTTCCAGGTTGCTTGGTTGGCCAAAAAGGGCGTATGCGTTTTTCCTGAATATATTCAGGAAAAACGCATACGCCCTTTTTGGCCAAGGGCATCATTGTCGAGGTTTTGCCGCTTTTTCCTGTGCTTTAAAGGCGATTCGAATCTACCTCCTGAAATCTGTTTCCTGCAATTCTGCCTTGCTTTCAAATCCTCTTCGTTGCCTTCCCTCAATATATTTGTGGACGAGAGTTATCATTTCTAAGTCTGCAGGTTTGTGAATTGCAGTGCCCCTGAGCTCCATTCTTCAACTCGCTTTCTTGGGAGCTGCCGCAAAAGAGCAGGGATTGCTTCAGGCCGTATTCTGGTTCCTGGCGGCAGGCTGAGCCTGTGGTTAATTCTTCTTCCTGATGGGGAAAATAGAATGACCTGTGCCTGCCCCAACACCTAGAGCTAGTCTCTCATTGGTTCCCCTCTTCCCGTTCATCCTCAGGACAATTTGCAACCTGTACGGAACAGGAGGATAAAGGTGCTGATTCTCCAAGGAGGGAGATTGCTAGTAAAGCGGCTGGAATGGTGAACCGGAGCACAAGGAGATGAGAAATGAGGTGCGTTTTAGAAACCTTTCCCGATCACACGGTGTACCATCTTCGGGGGTTCTCATGCATGTTTTCAATGTAGGACGATGCCCTTGAACCTGGAGATTTGGGACCCATGGGATGGGTACCACGCCGTATTACTTTAAAGGGTCTGCGTTTGCTCACCCAACCTCACCAAACCTCTCAGCCCCAAGAGTGTCCACCCTTATGTCTCAATCAGCTGTGGGTCTAGATATGGTCAATCCAGGTGGCATCACAGCCCCTGAACGAATTTTGTAAGAATTTCTCTCTCTTTCACTGTCTTTGTTTCACGGGTTTTGAAAGTAATTGATTCTTATAATGGGGTTTAGCTGCTTTTCACTGCTGTGTTTATGCCGCTTTACACCCACTTGACTCACTTACAGAGAGATATCAATACATAGGTTTTAAGATTCTTACTAGTCAGATATATTCTTGGGCGGTGAATAGGGGGTGTTGAGTCCAGTTCACTGAGCAAGGAGTAGGTCTTGTCTATTACATATTGGGTTTCTGGAACGGTATCTGAGCTAATTTGAAACCCTTGTTTTATGCATCACCCCACCTCACCTTTCCCGTTAAGCAGCCATAGTGTGTTTTCTAAACGTGTGACTCTGTTCTGTTTTGTAATTCAGTTCAAGGGTAGCGGTTTTTACATTCCCTCTATAAGTGATATCTTATGATAAGTGTCTTTTTCTGTGTGACTTATTTCACTTAGAATCGTCATACCTAAATCCACTCATCATGCTGCTACTAGCCTTATGACATTGATTTCATGGCTGAGTGATATTCCATTGTACATAAGGACCGCAACTTCTTTATCCATTCTTCTCTTTCCTGGGATATTTAAGGTGTAACGAAGTGGAGGTTCTTGTCAACAGAGTAGCCCACAACTTTGGGGTGCCTGTGTCTTGCTGATTTTTAGTTTTCCCAATTTATACGCCCATGAGAGGAAGTGCCCTATGGTCTCTAAGCTGAGTTTTTTAGATGTTTCAGGACACACCGTACACTTCTCCAGAGTGGCTATTAGCAATTTACATCCCGCCCGTCAGCGTAGCAAGGCTCCCATTTCTCCATGGCCTGTCCTGCATTTCTGGTTTTGACACTTTATTCAGCATGGCCCTTTGACCGATGGGAAGCGAGACTTCTTTGTAGCGCTGATTTGCCTTTCCAGGTTGCTTGGTTGGCCAAAAAGGGCGTATGCGTTTTTTCCTGAATATATTCAGGAAAAACGCATACGCCCTTTTTGGCCAAGGGCATCATTGTCGAGGTTTTGCCGCTTTTCCTGTGCTTTAAAGGCGATTCGAATCTACCTCCTGAAATCTGTTTCCTGCAATTCTGCCTTGCTTTCAAATCCTCTTCGTTGCCTTCCCTCAATATATTTGTGGACGAGAGTTATCATTTCTAAGTCTGCAGGTTTGTGAATTGCAGTGCCCCTGAGCTCCATTCTTCAACTCGCTTTCTTGGGAGCTGGCCGCAAAAGCGCAGGATTGCTTCAGGCCGTATTCTGGTTCCTGGCGGCAGGCTGAGCCTGTGGTTAATTCTTCTTCCTGATGGGAAAATAGAATGACCTGTGCCTGCCCCAACACCTAGAGCTAGTCTCTCATTGGTTCCCCCTCTTCCCGTTCATCCTCAGGACAATTTGCAACCTGTACGGAACAGGAGGATAAAGGTGCTGATTCTCCAAGGAGGGAGATTGCTAGTAAAGCGGCTGGAATGGTGACCGGAGCACAAGGAGATGAGAAATGAGGTGCGTTTTAGAAACCTTTCCCGATCACACGGTGTACCATCTTCGGGGTTTCTCATGCATGTTTTCAATGTAGGACGATGCCCTTGAACCTGGAGATTTGGACCCATGGATGGGTACCACGCTGTATTACTTTAAAGGGTCTGCGTTAGCTCAGCCTACCTCACCAAACCTCTCAGCCCCCAAGAGTGTCCACCCTTATGTCTCAATCAGCTGTGGGTCTAGATATGGTCAATCCAGGTGCATCACAGCCCCTGAACGAATTTTGTAAGAATTTCTCTCTCTTTCACTGTCTTTGTTTCACGGGTTTTTTAAAGTAATTGATTTTTATAATGGGGTTTAGCTGCTTTTCACTGCTGTGTTTATGCCGCTTTACACCCACTTGACTCACTTACAGAGAGATATCAATACATAGGTTTTAAGATTCTTACTAGTCAGATATATTCTTGGGCGGTGAATAGGGGTGTTGAGTCCAGTTCACTGAGCAAGGATAGGTCTTGTCTATTACATATTGGGTTTCTGAACGGTATCTGAGCTAATTTGAAACCCTTGTTTTATGCATCACCCCACCTCACCTTTCCCGTTAAGCAGCCATAGTGTGTTTTCTAAACGTGTGACTCTGTTCTGTTTTGTAATTCAGTTCAAGGGTAGCGGTTTTTACATTCCCTCTATAAGTGATATCTTATGATAAGTGTCTTTTTCTGTGTGACTTATTTCACTTAGAATCGTCGTACCTAAATCCACTCATCATGCTGCTACTAGCCTTATGACGTTGATTTCATGGCTGAGTGATATTCCATTGTACATAAGGACCACAACTTCTTTATCCATTCTTCTCTTTCCTGGGATATTTAAGGTGTAACGAAGTGGAGGTTCTTGTCAACAGAGCAGCCAAAACTTTGGGGTGCCTGTGTCTTGCTGATTTTTAGTTTTCCCAATTTATACGCCCATGAGAGGAAGTGCCCTATGGTCTCTAAGCTGAGTTTTTTAGATGTTTCAGGACACACCGTACACTTCTCCAGAGTGGCTATTAGCAATTTACATCCCGCCCGTCAGCGTAGCAAGGCTCCCATTTCTCCATGGCCTGTCCTGCATTTCTGGTTTTGACACTTTATTCAGCATGGCCCTTTTGACCGATGGGAAGCGAGACTTCTTTGTAGCGCTGATTTGCCTTTCCAGGTTGCTTGGTTGGCCAAAAAGGGCGTATGCGTTTTTTCCTGAATATATTCAGGAAAAACGCATACGCCCTTTTTGGCCAAGGGCATCATTGTCGAGGTTTTGCCGCTTTTCCTGTGCTTTAAAGGCGATTCGAATCTACCTCCTGAAATCTGTTTCCTGCAATTCTGCCTTGCTTTCAAATCCTCTTCGTTGCCTTCCCTCAATATATTTGTGGACGAGAGTTATCATTTCTAAGTCTGCAGGTTTGTGAATTGCAGTGCCCCTGAGCTCCATTCTTCAACTCGCTTTCTTGGGAGCTGGCCGCAAAAGCGCAGGATTGCTTCAGGCCGTATTCTGGTTCCTGGCGGCAGGCTGAGCCTGTGGTTAATTCTTCTTCCTGATGGGAAAATAGAATGACCTGTGCCTGCCCCAACACCTAGAGCTAGTCTCTCATTGGTTCCCCCTCTTCCCGTTCATCCTCAGGACAATTTGCAACCTGTACGGAACAGGAGGATAAAGGTGCTGATTCTCCAAGGAGGGAGATTGCTAGTAAAGCGGCTGGAATGGTGAACCGGAGCACAAGGAGATGAGAAATGAGGTGCGTTTTAGAAACCTTTCCCGATCACACGGTGTACCATCTTCGGGGTTTCTCATGCATGTTTTCAATGTAGGACGATGCCCTTGAACCTGGAGATTTGGGACCCATGGGATGGGTACCACGCTGTATTACTTTAAAGGGTCTGCGTTAGCTCAGCCTACCTCACCAAACCTCTCAGCCCCAAGAGTGTCCACCCTTATGTCTCAATCAGCTGTGGGTCTAGATATGGTCAATCCAGGTGGCATCACAGCCCCTGAACGAATTTTGTAAGAATTTCTCTCTCTTTCACTGTCTTTGTTTCACGGGTTTTTTAAAGTAATTGATTTTTATAATGGGGTTTAGCTGCTTTTCACTGCTGTGTTTATGCCGCTTTACACCCACTTGACTCACTTACAGAGAGATATCAATACATAGGTTTTAAGATTCTTACTAGTCAGATATATTCTTGGGCGGTGAATAGGGGGTGTTGAGTCCAGTTCACTGAGCAAGGAGTAGGTCTTGTCTATTACATATTGGGTTTCTGGAACGGTATCTGAGCTAATTTGAAACCCTTGTTTTATGCATCACCCCACCTCACCTTTCCCGTTAAGCAGCCATAGTGTGTTTTCTAAACGTGTGACTCTGTTCTGTTTTGTAATTCAGTTCAAGGGTAGCGGTTTTTACATTCCCTCTATAAGTGATATCTTATGATAAGTGTCTTTTTCTGTGTGACTTATTTCACTTAGAATCGTCGTACCTAAATCCACTCATCATGCTGCTACTAGCCTTATGACGTTGATTTCATGGCTGAGTGATATTCCATTGTACATAAGGACCACAACTTCTTTATCCATTCTTCTCTTTCCTGGGATATTTAAGGTGTAACGAAGTGGAGGTTCTTGTCAACAGAGCAGCCCAAAACTTTGGGGTGCCTGTGTCTTGCTGATTTTTAGTTTTCCCAATTTATACGCCCATGAGAGGAAGTGCCCTATGGTCTCTAAGCTGAGTTTTTTAGATGTTTCAGGACACACCGTACACTTCTCCAGAGTGGCTATTAGCAATTTACATCCCGCCCGTCAGCGTAGCAAGGCTCCCATTTCTCCATGGCCTGTCCTGCATTTCTGGTTTTGACACTTTATTCAGCATGGCCCTTTTGACCGATGGGAAGCGAGACTTCTTTGTAGCGCTGATTTGCCTTTCCAGGTTGCTTGGTTGGCCAAAAAGGGCGTATGCGTTTTTTCCTGAATATATTCAGGAAAAACGCATACGCCCTTTTTGGCCAAGGGCATCATTGTCGAGGTTTTGCCGCTTTTCCTGTGCTTTAAAGGCGATTCGAATCTACCTCCTGAAATCTGTTTCCTGCAATTCTGCCTTGCTTTCAAATCCTCTTCGTTGCCTTCCCTCAATATATTTGTGGACGAGAGTTATCATTTCTAAGTCTGCAGGTTTGTGAATTGCAGTGCCCCTGAGCTCCATTCTTCAACTCGCTTTCTTGGGAGCTGGCCGCAAAAGCGCAGGATTGCTTCAGGCCGTATTCTGGTTCCTGGCGGCAGGCTGAGCCTGTGGTTAATTCTTCTTCCTGATGGGAAAATAGAATGACCTGTGCCTGCCCCAACACCTAGAGCTAGTCTCTCATTGGTTCCCCCTCTTCCCGTTCATCCTCAGGACAATTTGCAACCTGTACGGAACAGGAGGATAAAGGTGCTGATTCTCCAAGGAGGGAGATTGCTAGTAAAGCGGCTGGAATGGTGAACCGGAGCACAAGGAGATGAGAAATGAGGTGCGTTTTAGAAACCTTTCCCGATCACACGGTGTACCATCTTCGGGGTTTCTCATGCATGTTTTCAATGTAGGACGATGCCCTTGAACCTGGAGATTTGGGACCCATGGGATGGGTACCACGCTGTATTACTTTAAAGGGTCTGCGTTAGCTCAGCCTACCTCACCAAACCTCTCAGCCCCAAGAGTGTCCACCCTTATGTCTCAATCAGCTGTGGGTCTAGATATGGTCAATCCAGGTGGCATCACAGCCCCTGAACGAATTTTGTAAGAATTTCTCTCTCTTTCACTGTCTTTGTTTCACGGGTTTTTTAAAGTAATTGATTTTTATAATGGGGTTTAGCTGCTTTTCACTGCTGTGTTTATGCCGCTTTACACCCACTTGACTCACTTACAGAGAGATATCAATACATAGGTTTTAAGATTCTTACTAGTCAGATATATTCTTGGGCGGTGAATAGGGGGTGTTGAGTCCAGTTCACTGAGCAAGGAGTAGGTCTTGTCTATTACATATTGGGTTTCTGGAACGGTATCTGAGCTAATTTGAAACCCTTGTTTTATGCATCACCCCACCTCACCTTTCCCGTTAAGCAGCCATAGTGTGTTTTCTAAACGTGTGACTCTGTTCTGTTTTGTAATTCAGTTCAAGGGTAGCGGTTTTTACATTCCCTCTATAAGTGATATCTTATGATAAGTGTCTTTTTCTGTGTGACTTATTTCACTTAGAATCGTCGTACCTAAATCCACTCATCATGCTGCTACTAGCCTTATGACGTTGATTTCATGGCTGAGTGATATTCCATTGTACATAAGGACCACAACTTCTTTATCCATTCTTCTCTTTCCTGGGATATTTAAGGTGTAACGAAGTGGAGGTTCTTGTCAACAGAGCAGCCCAAAACTTTGGGGTGCCTGTGTCTTGCTGATTTTTAGTTTTCCCAATTTATACGCCCATGAGAGGAAGTGCCCTATGGTCTCTAAGCTGAGTTTTTTAGATGTTTCAGGACACACCGTACACTTCTCCAGAGTGGCTATTAGCAATTTACATCCCGCCCGTCAGCGTAGCAAGGCTCCCATTTCTCCATGGCCTGTCCTGCATTTCTGGTTTTGACACTTTATTCAGCATGGCCCTTTTGACCGATGGGAAGCGAGACTTCTTTGTAGCGCTGATTTGCCTTTCCAGGTTGCTTGGTTGGCCAAAAAGGGCGTATGCGTTTTTTCCTGAATATATTCAGGAAAAACGCATACGCCCTTTTTGGCCAAGGGCATCATTGTCGAGGTTTTGCCGCTTTTCCTGTGCTTTAAAGGCGATTCGAATCTACCTCCTGAAATCTGTTTCCTGCAATTCTGCCTTGCTTTCAAATCCTCTTCGTTGCCTTCCCTCAATATATTTGTGGACGAGAGTTATCATTTCTAAGTCTGCAGGTTTGTGAATTGCAGTGCCCCTGAGCTCCATTCTTCAACTCGCTTTCTTGGGAGCTGGCCGCAAAAGGGCAGGATTGCTTCAGGCCGTATTCTGGTTCCTGGCGGCAGGCTGAGCCTGTGGTTAATTCTTCTTCCTGATGGGAAAATAGAATGACCTGTGCCTGCCCCAACACCTAGAGCTAGTCTCTCATTGGTTCCCCCTCTTCCCGTTCATCCTCAGGACAATTTGCAACCTGTACGGAACAGGAGGATAAAGGTGCTGATTCTCCAAGGAGGGAGATTGCTAGTAAAGCGGCTGGAATGGTGAACCGGAGCACAAGGAGATGAGAAATGAGGTGCGTTTTAGAAACCTTTCCCGATCACACGGTGTACCATCTTCGGGGTTTCTCATGCATGTTTTCAATGTAGGACGATGCCCTTGAACCTGGAGATTTGGGACCCATGGGATGGGTACCACGCTGTATTACTTTAAAGGGTCTGCGTTAGCTCAGCCTACCTCACCAAACCTCTCAGCCCCAAGAGTGTCCACCCTTATGTCTCAATCAGCTGTGGGTCTAGATATGGTCAATCCAGGTGGCATCACAGCCCCTGAACGAATTTTGTAAGAATTTCTCTCTCTTTCACTGTCTTTGTTTCACGGGTTTTTTAAAGTAATTGATTTTTATAATGGGGTTTAGCTGCTTTTCACTGCTGTGTTTATGCCGCTTTACACCCACTTGACTCACTTACAGAGAGATATCAATACATAGGTTTTAAGATTCTTACTAGTCAGATATATTCTTGGGCGGTGAATAGGGGGTGTTGAGTCCAGTTCACTGAGCAAGGAGTAGGTCTTGTCTATTACATATTGGGTTTCTGGAACGGTATCTGAGCTAATTTGAAACCCTTGTTTTATGCATCACCCCACCTCACCTTTCCCGTTAAGCAGCCATAGTGTGTTTTCTAAACGTGTGACTCTGTTCTGTTTTGTAATTCAGTTCAAGGGTAGCGGTTTTTACATTCCCTCTATAAGTGATATCTTATGATAAGTGTCTTTTTCTGTGTGACTTATTTCACTTAGAATCGTCGTACCTAAATCCACTCATCATGCTGCTACTAGCCTTATGACGTTGATTTCATGGCTGAGTGATATTCCATTGTACATAAGGACCACAACTTCTTTATCCATTCTTCTCTTTCCTGGGATATTTAAGGTGTAACGAAGTGGAGGTTCTTGTCAACAGAGCAGCCCAAAACTTTGGGGTGCCTGTGTCTTGCTGATTTTTAGTTTTCCCAATTTATACGCCCATGAGAGGAAGTGCCCTATGGTCTCTAAGCTGAGTTTTTTAGATGTTTCAGGACACACCGTACACTTCTCCAGAGTGGCTATTAGCAATTTACATCCCGCCCGTCAGCGTAGCAAGGCTCCCATTTCTCCATGGCCTGTCCTGCATTTCTGGTTTTGACACTTTATTCAGCATGGCCCTTTTGACCGATGGGAAGCGAGACTTCTTTGTAGCGCTGATTTGCCTTTCCAGGTTGCTTGGTTGGCCAAAAAGGGCGTATGCGTTTTTTCCTGAATATATTCAGGAAAAACGCATACGCCCTTTTTGGCCAAGGGCATCATTGTCGAGGTTTTGCCGCTTTTCCTGTGCTTTAAAGGCGATTCGAATCTACCTCCTGAAATCTGTTTCCTGCAATTCTGCCTTGCTTTCAAATCCTCTTCGTTGCCTTCCCTCAATATATTTGTGGACGAGAGTTATCATTTCTAAGTCTGCAGGTTTGTGAATTGCAGTGCCCCTGAGCTCCATTCTTCAACTCGCTTTCTTGGGAGCTGGCCGCAAAAGCGCAGGATTGCTTCAGGCCGTATTCTGGTTCCTGGCGGCAGGCTGAGCCTGTGGTTAATTCTTCTTCCTGATGGGAAAATAGAATGACCTGTGCCTGCCCCAACACCTAGAGCTAGTCTCTCATTGGTTCCCCCTCTTCCCGTTCATCCTCAGGACAATTTGCAACCTGTACGGAACAGGAGGATAAAGGTGCTGATTCTCCAAGGAGGGAGATTGCTAGTAAAGCGGCTGGAATGGTGAACCGGAGCACAAGGAGATGAGAAATGAGGTGCGTTTTAGAAACCTTTCCCGATCACACGGTGTACCATCTTCGGGGTTTCTCATGCATGTTTTCAATGTAGGACGATGCCCTTGAACCTGGAGATTTGGGACCCATGGGATGGGTACCACGCCGTATTACTTTAAAGGGTCTGCGTTTGCTCACCCAACCTCACCAAACCTCTCAGCCCCAAGAGTGTCCACCCTTATGTCTCAATCAGCTGTGGGTCTAGATATGGTCAATCCAGGTGGCATCACAGCCCCTGAACGAATTTTGTAAGAATTTCTCTCTCTTTCACTGTCTTTGTTTCACGGGTTTTGAAAAGTAATTGATTCTTATAATGGGGTTTAGCTGCTTTTCACTGCTGTGTTTATGCCGCTTTACACCCACTTGACTCACTTACAGAGAGATATCAATACATAGGTTTTAAGATTCTTACTAGTCAGATATATTCTTGGGCGGTGAATAGGGGGTGTTGAGTCCAGTTCACTGAGCAAGGAGTAGGTCTTGTCTATTACATATTGGGTTTCTGGAACGGTATCTGAGCTAATTTGAAACCCTTGTTTTATGCATCACCCCACCTCACCTTTCCCGTTAAGCAGCCATAGTGTGTTTTCTAAACGTGTGACTCTGTTCTGTTTTGTAATTCAGTTCAAGGGTAGCGGTTTTTACATTCCCTCTATAAGTGATATCTTATGATAAGTGTCTTTTTCTGTGTGACTTATTTCACTTAGAATCGTCATACCTAAATCCACTCATCATGCTGCTACTAGCCTTATGACATTGATTTCATGGCTGAGTGATATTCCATTGTACATAAGGACCGCAACTTCTTTATCCATTCTTCTCTTTCCTGGGATATTTAAGGTGTAACGAAGTGGAGGTTCTTGTCAACAGAGTAGCCCACAACTTTGGGGTGCCTGTGTCTTGCTGATTTTTAGTTTTCCCAATTTATACGCCCATGAGAGGAAGTGCCCTATGGTCTCTAAGCTGAGTTTTTTAGATGTTTCAGGACACACCGTACACTTCTCCAGAGTGGCTATTAGCAATTTACATCCCGCCCGTCAGCGTAGCAAGGCTCCCATTTCTCCATGGCCTGTCCTGCATTTCTGGTTTTGACACTTTATTCAGCATGGCCCTTTTGACCGATGGGAAGCGAGACTTCTTTGTAGCGCTGATTTGCCTTTCCAGGTTGCTTGGTTGGCCAAAAAGGGCGTATGCGTTTTTTCCTGAATATATTCAGGAAAAACGCATACGCCCTTTTTGGCCAAGGGCATCATTGTCGAGGTTTTGCCGCTTTTCCTGTGCTTTAAAGGCGATTCGAATCTACCTCCTGAAATCTGTTTCCTGCAATTCTGCCTTGCTTTCAAATCCTCTTCGTTGCCTTCCCTCAATATATTTGTGGACGAGAGTTATCATTTCTAAGTCTGCAGGTTTGTGAATTGCAGTGCCCCTGAGCTCCATTCTTCAACTCGCTTTCTTGGGAGCTGGCCGCAAAAGCGCAGGATTGCTTCAGGCCGTATTCTGGTTCCTGGCGGCAGGCTGAGCCTGTGGTTAATTCTTCTTCCTGATGGGAAAATAGAATGACCTGTGCCTGCCCCAACACCTAGAGCTAGTCTCTCATTGGTTCCCCCTCTTCCCGTTCATCCTCAGGACAATTTGCAACCTGTACGGAACAGGAGGATAAAGGTGCTGATTCTCCAAGGAGGGAGATTGCTAGTAAAGCGGCTGGAATGGTGAACCGGAGCACAAGGAGATGAGAAATGAGGTGCGTTTTAGAAACCTTTCCCGATCACACGGTGTACCATCTTCGGGGTTTCTCATGCATGTTTTCAATGTAGGACGATGCCCTTGAACCTGGAGATTTGGGACCCATGGGATGGGTACCACGCTGTATTACTTTAAAGGGTCTGCGTTAGCTCAGCCTACCTCACCAAACCTCTCAGCCCCAAGAGTGTCCACCCTTATGTCTCAATCAGCTGTGGGTCTAGATATGGTCAATCCAGGTGGCATCACAGCCCCTGAACGAATTTTGTAAGAATTTCTCTCTCTTTCACTGTCTTTGTTTCACGGGTTTTTTAAAGTAATTGATTTTTATAATGGGGTTTAGCTGCTTTTCACTGCTGTGTTTATGCCGCTTTACACCCACTTGACTCACTTACAGAGAGATATCAATACATAGGTTTTAAGATTCTTACTAGTCAGATATATTCTTGGGCGGTGAATAGGGGGTGTTGAGTCCAGTTCACTGAGCAAGGAGTAGGTCTTGTCTATTACATATTGGGTTTCTGGAACGGTATCTGAGCTAATTTGAAACCCTTGTTTTATGCATCACCCCACCTCACCTTTCCCGTTAAGCAGCCATAGTGTGTTTTCTAAACGTGTGACTCTGTTCTGTTTTGTAATTCAGTTCAAGGGTAGCGGTTTTTACATTCCCTCTATAAGTGATATCTTATGATAAGTGTCTTTTTCTGTGTGACTTATTTCACTTAGAATCGTCGTACCTAAATCCACTCATCATGCTGCTACTAGCCTTATGACGTTGATTTCATGGCTGAGTGATATTCCATTGTACATAAGGACCACAACTTCTTTATCCATTCTTCTCTTTCCTGGGATATTTAAGGTGTAACGAAGTGGAGGTTCTTGTCAACAGAGCAGCCCAAAACTTTGGGGTGCCTGTGTCTTGCTGATTTTTAGTTTTCCCAATTTATACGCCCATGAGAGGAAGTGCCCTATGGTCTCTAAGCTGAGTTTTTTAGATGTTTCAGGACACACCGTACACTTCTCCAGAGTGGCTATTAGCAATTTACATCCCGCCCGTCAGCGTAGCAAGGCTCCCATTTCTCCATGGCCTGTCCTGCATTTCTGGTTTTGACACTTTATTCAGCATGGCCCTTTTGACCGATGGGAAGCGAGACTTCTTTGTAGCGCTGATTTGCCTTTCCAGGTTGCTTGGTTGGCCAAAAAGGGCGTATGCGTTTTTTCCTGAATATATTCAGGAAAAACGCATACGCCCTTTTTGGCCAAGGGCATCATTGTCGAGGTTTTGCCGCTTTTCCTGTGCTTTAAAGGCGATTCGAATCTACCTCCTGAAATCTGTTTCCTGCAATTCTGCCTTGCTTTCAAATCCTCTTCGTTGCCTTCCCTCAATATATTTGTGGACGAGAGTTATCATTTCTAAGTCTGCAGGTTTGTGAATTGCAGTGCCCCTGAGCTCCATTCTTCAACTCGCTTTCTTGGGAGCTGGCCGCAAAAGCGCAGGATTGCTTCAGGCCGTATTCTGGTTCCTGGCGGCAGGCTGAGCCTGTGGTTAATTCTTCTTCCTGATGGGAAAATAGAATGACCTGTGCCTGCCCCAACACCTAGAGCTAGTCTCTCATTGGTTCCCCCTCTTCCCGTTCATCCTCAGGACAATTTGCAACCTGTACGGAACAGGAGGATAAAGGTGCTGATTCTCCAAGGAGGGAGATTGCTAGTAAAGCGGCTGGAATGGTGAACCGGAGCACAAGGAGATGAGAAATGAGGTGCGTTTTAGAAACCTTTCCCGATCACACGGTGTACCATCTTCGGGGTTTCTCATGCATGTTTTCAATGTAGGACGATGCCCTTGAACCTGGAGATTTGGGACCCATGGGATGGGTACCACGCCGTATTACTTTAAAGGGTCTGCGTTTGCTCACCCAACCTCACCAAACCTCTCAGCCCCAAGAGTGTCCACCCTTATGTCTCAATCAGCTGTGGGTCTAGATATGGTCAATCCAGGTGGCATCACAGCCCCTGAACGAATTTTGTAAGAATTTCTCTCTCTTTCACTGTCTTTGTTTCACGGGTTTTGAAAAGTAATTGATTCTTATAATGGGGTTTAGCTGCTTTTCACTGCTGTGTTTATGCCGCTTTACACCCACTTGACTCACTTACAGAGAGATATCAATACATAGGTTTTAAGATTCTTACTAGTCAGATATATTCTTGGGCGGTGAATAGGGGGTGTTGAGTCCAGTTCACTGAGCAAGGAGTAGGTCTTGTCTATTACATATTGGGTTTCTGGAACGGTATCTGAGCTAATTTGAAACCCTTGTTTTATGCATCACCCCACCTCACCTTTCCCGTTAAGCAGCCATAGTGTGTTTTCTAAACGTGTGACTCTGTTCTGTTTTGTAATTCAGTTCAAGGGTAGCGGTTTTTACATTCCCTCTATAAGTGATATCTTATGATAAGTGTCTTTTTCTGTGTGACTTATTTCACTTAGAATCGTCATACCTAAATCCACTCATCATGCTGCTACTAGCCTTATGACATTGATTTCATGGCTGAGTGATATTCCATTGTACATAAGGACCGCAACTTCTTTATCCATTCTTCTCTTTCCTGGGATATTTAAGGTGTAACGAAGTGGAGGTTCTTGTCAACAGAGTAGCCCACAACTTTGGGGTGCCTGTGTCTTGCTGATTTTTAGTTTTCCCAATTTATACGCCCATGAGAGGAAGTGCCCTATGGTCTCTAAGCTGAGTTTTTTAGATGTTTCAGGACACACCGTACACTTCTCCAGAGTGGCTATTAGCAATTTACATCCCGCCCGTCAGCGTAGCAAGGCTCCCATTTCTCCATGGCCTGTCCTGCATTTCTGGTTTTGACACTTTATTCAGCATGGCCCTTTTGACCGATGGGAAGCGAGACTTCTTTGTAGCGCTGATTTGCCTTTCCAGGTTGCTTGGTTGGCCAAAAAGGGCGTATGCGTTTTTTCCTGAATATATTCAGGAAAAACGCATACGCCCTTTTTGGCCAAGGGCATCATTGTCGAGGTTTTGCCGCTTTTCCTGTGCTTTAAAGGCGATTCGAATCTACCTCCTGAAATCTGTTTCCTGCAATTCTGCCTTGCTTTCAAATCCTCTTCGTTGCCTTCCCTCAATATATTTGTGGACGAGAGTTATCATTTCTAAGTCTGCAGGTTTGTGAATTGCAGTGCCCCTGAGCTCCATTCTTCAACTCGCTTTCTTGGGAGCTGGCCGCAAAAGCGCAGGATTGCTTCAGGCCGTATTCTGGTTCCTGGCGGCAGGCTGAGCCTGTGGTTAATTCTTCTTCCTGATGGGAAAATAGAATGACCTGTGCCTGCCCCAACACCTAGAGCTAGTCTCTCATTGGTTCCCCCTCTTCCCGTTCATCCTCAGGACAATTTGCAACCTGTACGGAACAGGAGGATAAAGGTGCTGATTCTCCAAGGAGGGAGATTGCTAGTAAAGCGGCTGGAATGGTGAACCGGAGCACAAGGAGATGAGAAATGAGGTGCGTTTTAGAAACCTTTCCCGATCACACGGTGTACCATCTTCGGGGTTTCTCATGCATGTTTTCAATGTAGGACGATGCCCTTGAACCTGGAGATTTGGGACCCATGGGATGGGTACCACGCTGTATTACTTTAAAGGGTCTGCGTTAGCTCAGCCTACCTCACCAAACCTCTCAGCCCCAAGAGTGTCCACCCTTATGTCTCAATCAGCTGTGGGTCTAGATATGGTCAATCCAGGTGGCATCACAGCCCCTGAACGAATTTTGTAAGAATTTCTCTCTCTTTCACTGTCTTTGTTTCACGGGTTTTTTAAAGTAATTGATTTTTATAATGGGGTTTAGCTGCTTTTCACTGCTGTGTTTATGCCGCTTTACACCCACTTGACTCACTTACAGAGAGATATCAATACATAGGTTTTAAGATTCTTACTAGTCAGATATATTCTTGGGCGGTGAATAGGGGGTGTTGAGTCCAGTTCACTGAGCAAGGAGTAGGTCTTGTCTATTACATATTGGGTTTCTGGAACGGTATCTGAGCTAATTTGAAACCCTTGTTTTATGCATCACCCCACCTCACCTTTCCCGTTAAGCAGCCATAGTGTGTTTTCTAAACGTGTGACTCTGTTCTGTTTTGTAATTCAGTTCAAGGGTAGCGGTTTTTACATTCCCTCTATAAGTGATATCTTATGATAAGTGTCTTTTTCTGTGTGACTTATTTCACTTAGAATCGTCATACCTAAATCCACTCATCATGCTGCTACTAGCCTTATGACATTGATTTCATGGCTGAGTGATATTCCATTGTACATAAGGACCGCAACTTCTTTATCCATTCTTCTCTTCCCTGGGATATTTAAGGTGTAACGAAGTGGAGGTTCTTGTCAACAGAGTAGCCCACAACTTTGGGGTGCCTGTGTCTTGCTGATTTTTAGTTTTCCCAATTTATACGCCCATGAGAGGAAGTGCCCTATGGTCTCTAAGCTGAGTTTTTTAGATGTTTCAGGACACACCGTACACTTCTCCAGAGTGGCTATTAGCAATTTACATCCCGCCCGTCAGCGTAGCAAGGCTCCCATTTCTCCATGGCCTGTCCTGCATTTCTGGTTTTGACACTTTATTCAGCATGGCCCTTTTGACCGATGGGAAGCGAGACTTCTTTGTAGCGCTGATTTGCCTTTCCAGGTTGCTTGGTTGGCCAAAAAGGGCGTATGCGTTTTTTCCTGAATATATTCAGGAAAAACGCATACGCCCTTTTTGGCCAAGGGCATCATTGTCGAGGTTTTGCCGCTTTTCCTGTGCTTTAAAGGCGATTCGAATCTACCTCCTGAAATCTGTTTCCTGCAATTCTGCCTTGCTTTCAAATCCTCTTCGTTGCCTTCCCTCAATATATTTGTGGACGAGAGTTATCATTTCTAAGTCTGCAGGTTTGTGAATTGCAGTGCCCCTGAGCTCCATTCTTCAACTCGCTTTCTTGGGAGCTGGCCGCAAAAGCGCAGGATTGCTTCAGGCCGTATTCTGGTTCCTGGCGGCAGGCTGAGCCTGTGGTTAATTCTTCTTCCTGATGGGAAAATAGAATGACCTGTGCCTGCCCCAACACCTAGAGCTAGTCTCTCATTGGTTCCCCCTCTTCCCGTTCATCCTCAGGACAATTTGCAACCTGTACGGAACAGGAGGATAAAGGTGCTGATTCTCCAAGGAGGGAGATTGCTAGTAAAGCGGCTGGAATGGTGAACCGGAGCACAAGGAGATGAGAAATGAGGTGCGTTTTAGAAACCTTTCCCGATCACACGGTGTACCATCTTCGGGGTTTCTCATGCATGTTTTCAATGTAGGACGATGCCCTTGAACCTGGAGATTTGGGACCCATGGGATGGGTACCACGCCGTATTACTTTAAAGGGTCTGCGTTTGCTCACCCAACCTCACCAAACCTCTCAGCCCCAAGAGTGTCCACCCTTATGTCTCAATCAGCTGTGGGTCTAGATATGGTCAATCCAGGTGGCATCACAGCCCCTGAACGAATTTTGTAAGAATTTCTCTCTCTTTCACTGTCTTTGTTTCACGGGTTTTGAAAAGTAATTGATTCTTATAATGGGGTTTAGCTGCTTTTCACTGCTGTGTTTATGCCGCTTTACACCCACTTGACTCACTTACAGAGAGATATCAATACATAGGTTTTAAGATTCTTACTAGTCAGATATATTCTTGGGCGGTGAATAGGGGGTGTTGAGTCCAGTTCACTGAGCAAGGAGTAGGTCTTGTCTATTACATATTGGGTTTCTGGAACGGTATCTGAGCTAATTTGAAACCCTTGTTTTATGCATCACCCCACCTCACCTTTCCCGTTAAGCAGCCATAGTGTGTTTTCTAAACGTGTGACTCTGTTCTGTTTTGTAATTCAGTTCAAGGGTAGCGGTTTTTACATTCCCTCTATAAGTGATATCTTATGATAAGTGTCTTTTTCTGTGTGACTTATTTCACTTAGAATCGTCATACCTAAATCCACTCATCATGCTGCTACTAGCCTTATGACATTGATTTCATGGCTGAGTGATATTCCATTGTACATAAGGACCGCAACTTCTTTATCCATTCTTCTCTTTCCTGGGATATTTAAGGTGTAACGAAGTGGAGGTTCTTGTCAACAGAGTAGCCCACAACTTTGGGGTGCCTGTGTCTTGCTGATTTTTAGTTTTCCCAATTTATACGCCCATGAGAGGAAGTGCCCTATGGTCTCTAAGCTGAGTTTTTTAGATGTTTCAGGACACACCGTACACTTCTCCAGAGTGGCTATTAGCAATTTACATCCCGCCCGTCAGCGTAGCAAGGCTCCCATTTCTCCATGGCCTGTCCTGCATTTCTGGTTTTGACACTTTATTCAGCATGGCCCTTTTGACCGATGGGAAGCGAGACTTCTTTGTAGCGCTGATTTGCCTTTCCAGGTTGCTTGGTTGGCCAAAAAGGGCGTATGCGTTTTTTCCTGAATATATTCAGGAAAAACGCATACGCCCTTTTTGGCCAAGGGCATCATTGTCGAGGTTTTGCCGCTTTTCCTGTGCTTTAAAGGCGATTCGAATCTACCTCCTGAAATCTGTTTCCTGCAATTCTGCCTTGCTTTCAAATCCTCTTCGTTGCCTTCCCTCAATATATTTGTGGACGAGAGTTATCATTTCTAAGTCTGCAGGTTTGTGAATTGCAGTGCCCCTGAGCTCCATTCTTCAACTCGCTTTCTTGGGAGCTGGCCGCAAAAGCGCAGGATTGCTTCAGGCCGTATTCTGGTTCCTGGCGGCAGGCTGAGCCTGTGGTTAATTCTTCTTCCTGATGGGAAAATAGAATGACCTGTGCCTGCCCCAACACCTAGAGCTAGTCTCTCATTGGTTCCCCCTCTTCCCGTTCATCCTCAGGACAATTTGCAACCTGTACGGAACAGGAGGATAAAGGTGCTGATTCTCCAAGGAGGGAGATTGCTAGTAAAGCGGCTGGAATGGTGAACCGGAGCACAAGGAGATGAGAAATGAGGTGCGTTTTAGAAACCTTTCCCGATCACACGGTGTACCATCTTCGGGGTTTCTCATGCATGTTTTCAATGTAGGACGATGCCCTTGAACCTGGAGATTTGGGACCCATGGGATGGGTACCACGCTGTATTACTTTAAAGGGTCTGCGTTAGCTCAGCCTACCTCACCAAACCTCTCAGCCCCAAGAGTGTCCACCCTTATGTCTCAATCAGCTGTGGGTCTAGATATGGTCAATCCAGGTGGCATCACAGCCCCTGAACGAATTTTGTAAGAATTTCTCTCTCTTTCACTGTCTTTGTTTCACGGGTTTTTTAAAGTAATTGATTTTTATAATGGGGTTTAGCTGCTTTTCACTGCTGTGTTTATGCCGCTTTACACCCACTTGACTCACTTACAGAGAGATATCAATACATAGGTTTTAAGATTCTTACTAGTCAGATATATTCTTGGGCGGTGAATAGGGGGTGTTGAGTCCAGTTCACTGAGCAAGGAGTAGGTCTTGTCTATTACATATTGGGTTTCTGGAACGGTATCTGAGCTAATTTGAAACCCTTGTTTTATGCATCACCCCACCTCACCTTTCCCGTTAAGCAGCCATAGTGTGTTTTCTAAACGTGTGACTCTGTTCTGTTTTGTAATTCAGTTCAAGGGTAGCGGTTTTTACATTCCCTCTATAAGTGATATCTTATGATAAGTGTCTTTTTCTGTGTGACTTATTTCACTTAGAATCGTCGTACCTAAATCCACTCATCATGCTGCTACTAGCCTTATGACGTTGATTTCATGGCTGAGTGATATTCCATTGTACATAAGGACCACAACTTCTTTATCCATTCTTCTCTTTCCTGGGATATTTAAGGTGTAACGAAGTGGAGGTTCTTGTCAACAGAGCAGCCCAAAACTTTGGGGTGCCTGTGTCTTGCTGATTTTTAGTTTTCCCAATTTATACGCCCATGAGAGGAAGTGCCCTATGGTCTCTAAGCTGAGTTTTTTAGATGTTTCAGGACACACCGTACACTTCTCCAGAGTGGCTATTAGCAATTTACATCCCGCCCGTCAGCGTAGCAAGGCTCCCATTTCTCCATGGCCTGTCCTGCATTTCTGGTTTTGACACTTTATTCAGCATGGCCCTTTTGACCGATGGGAAGCGAGACTTCTTTGTAGCGCTGATTTGCCTTTCCAGGTTGCTTGGTTGGCCAAAAAGGGCGTATGCGTTTTTTCCTGAATATATTCAGGAAAAACGCATACGCCCTTTTTGGCCAAGGGCATCATTGTCGAGGTTTTGCCGCTTTTCCTGTGCTTTAAAGGCGATTCGAATCTACCTCCTGAAATCTGTTTCCTGCAATTCTGCCTTGCTTTCAAATCCTCTTCGTTGCCTTCCCTCAATATATTTGTGGACGAGAGTTATCATTTCTAAGTCTGCAGGTTTGTGAATTGCAGTGCCCCTGAGCTCCATTCTTCAACTCGCTTTCTTGGGAGCTGGCCGCAAAAGCGCAGGATTGCTTCAGGCCGTATTCTGGTTCCTGGCGGCAGGCTGAGCCTGTGGTTAATTCTTCTTCCTGATGGGAAAATAGAATGACCTGTGCCTGCCCCAACACCTAGAGCTAGTCTCTCATTGGTTCCCCCTCTTCCCGTTCATCCTCAGGACAATTTGCAACCTGTACGGAACAGGAGGATAAAGGTGCTGATTCTCCAAGGAGGGAGATTGCTAGTAAAGCGGCTGGAATGGTGAACCGGAGCACAAGGAGATGAGAAATGAGGTGCGTTTTAGAAACCTTTCCCGATCACACGGTGTACCATCTTCGGGGTTTCTCATGCATGTTTTCAATGTAGGACGATGCCCTTGAACCTGGAGATTTGGGACCCATGGGATGGGTACCACGCTGTATTACTTTAAAGGGTCTGCGTTAGCTCAGCCTACCTCACCAAACCTCTCAGCCCCAAGAGTGTCCACCCTTATGTCTCAATCAGCTGTGGGTCTAGATATGGTCAATCCAGGTGGCATCACAGCCCCTGAACGAATTTTGTAAGAATTTCTCTCTCTTTCACTGTCTTTGTTTCACGGGTTTTTTAAAGTAATTGATTTTTATAATGGGGTTTAGCTGCTTTTCACTGCTGTGTTTATGCCGCTTTACACCCACTTGACTCACTTACAGAGAGATATCAATACATAGGTTTTAAGATTCTTACTAGTCAGATATATTCTTGGGCGGTGAATAGGGGGTGTTGAGTCCAGTTCACTGAGCAAGGAGTAGGTCTTGTCTATTACATATTGGGTTTCTGGAACGGTATCTGAGCTAATTTGAAACCCTTGTTTTATGCATCACCCCACCTCACCTTTCCCGTTAAGCAGCCATAGTGTGTTTTCTAAACGTGTGACTCTGTTCTGTTTTGTAATTCAGTTCAAGGGTAGCGGTTTTTACATTCCCTCTATAAGTGATATCTTATGATAAGTGTCTTTTTCTGTGTGACTTATTTCACTTAGAATCGTCGTACCTAAATCCACTCATCATGCTGCTACTAGCCTTATGACGTTGATTTCATGGCTGAGTGATATTCCATTGTACATAAGGACCACAACTTCTTTATCCATTCTTCTCTTTCCTGGGATATTTAAGGTGTAACGAAGTGGAGGTTCTTGTCAACAGAGCAGCCCAAAACTTTGGGGTGCCTGTGTCTTGCTGATTTTTAGTTTTCCCAATTTATACGCCCATGAGAGGAAGTGCCCTATGGTCTCTAAGCTGAGTTTTTTAGATGTTTCAGGACACACCGTACACTTCTCCAGAGTGGCTATTAGCAATTTACATCCCGCCCGTCAGCGTAGCAAGGCTCCCATTTCTCCATGGCCTGTCCTGCATTTCTGGTTTTGACACTTTATTCAGCATGGCCCTTTTGACCGATGGGAAGCGAGACTTCTTTGTAGCGCTGATTTGCCTTTCCAGGTTGCTTGGTTGGCCAAAAAGGGCGTATGCGTTTTTTCCTGAATATATTCAGGAAAAACGCATACGCCCTTTTTGGCCAAGGGCATCATTGTCGAGGTTTTGCCGCTTTTCCTGTGCTTTAAAGGCGATTCGAATCTACCTCCTGAAATCTGTTTCCTGCAATTCTGCCTTGCTTTCAAATCCTCTTCGTTGCCTTCCCTCAATATATTTGTGGACGAGAGTTATCATTTCTAAGTCTGCAGGTTTGTGAATTGCAGTGCCCCTGAGCTCCATTCTTCAACTCGCTTTCTTGGGAGCTGGCCGCAAAAGCGCAGGATTGCTTCAGGCCGTATTCTGGTTCCTGGCGGCAGGCTGAGCCTGTGGTTAATTCTTCTTCCTGATGGGAAAATAGAATGACCTGTGCCTGCCCCAACACCTAGAGCTAGTCTCTCATTGGTTCCCCCTCTTCCCGTTCATCCTCAGGACAATTTGCAACCTGTACGGAACAGGAGGATAAAGGTGCTGATTCTCCAAGGAGGGAGATTGCTAGTAAAGCGGCTGGAATGGTGAACCGGAGCACAAGGAGATGAGAAATGAGGTGCGTTTTAGAAACCTTTCCCGATCACACGGTGTACCATCTTCGGGGTTTCTCATGCATGTTTTCAATGTAGGACGATGCCCTTGAACCTGGAGATTTGGGACCCATGGGATGGGTACCACGCTGTATTACTTTAAAGGGTCTGCGTTAGCTCAGCCTACCTCACCAAACCTCTCAGCCCCAAGAGTGTCCACCCTTATGTCTCAATCAGCTGTGGGTCTAGATATGGTCAATCCAGGTGGCATCACAGCCCCTGAACGAATTTTGTAAGAATTTCTCTCTCTTTCACTGTCTTTGTTTCACGGGTTTTTTAAAGTAATTGATTTTTATAATGGGGTTTAGCTGCTTTTCACTGCTGTGTTTATGCCGCTTTACACCCACTTGACTCACTTACAGAGAGATATCAATACATAGGTTTTAAGATTCTTACTAGTCAGATATATTCTTGGGCGGTGAATAGGGGGTGTTGAGTCCAGTTCACTGAGCAAGGAGTAGGTCTTGTCTATTACATATTGGGTTTCTGGAACGGTATCTGAGCTAATTTGAAACCCTTGTTTTATGCATCACCCCACCTCACCTTTCCCGTTAAGCAGCCATAGTGTGTTTTCTAAACGTGTGACTCTGTTCTGTTTTGTAATTCAGTTCAAGGGTAGCGGTTTTTACATTCCCTCTATAAGTGATATCTTATGATAAGTGTCTTTTTCTGTGTGACTTATTTCACTTAGAATCGTCGTACCTAAATCCACTCATCATGCTGCTACTAGCCTTATGACGTTGATTTCATGGCTGAGTGATATTCCATTGTACATAAGGACCACAACTTCTTTATCCATTCTTCTCTTTCCTGGGATATTTAAGGTGTAACGAAGTGGAGGTTCTTGTCAACAGAGCAGCCCAAAACTTTGGGGTGCCTGTGTCTTGCTGATTTTTAGTTTTCCCAATTTATACGCCCATGAGAGGAAGTGCCCTATGGTCTCTAAGCTGAGTTTTTTAGATGTTTCAGGACACACCGTACACTTCTCCAGAGTGGCTATTAGCAATTTACATCCCGCCCGTCAGCGTAGCAAGGCTCCCATTTCTCCATGGCCTGTCCTGCATTTCTGGTTTTGACACTTTATTCAGCATGGCCCTTTTGACCGATGGGAAGCGAGACTTCTTTGTAGCGCTGATTTGCCTTTCCAGGTTGCTTGGTTGGCCAAAAAGGGCGTATGCGTTTTTTCCTGAATATATTCAGGAAAAACGCATACGCCCTTTTTGGCCAAGGGCATCATTGTCGAGGTTTTGCCGCTTTTCCTGTGCTTTAAAGGCGATTCGAATCTACCTCCTGAAATCTGTTTCCTGCAATTCTGCCTTGCTTTCAAATCCTCTTCGTTGCCTTCCCTCAATATATTTGTGGACGAGAGTTATCATTTCTAAGTCTGCAGGTTTGTGAATTGCAGTGCCCCTGAGCTCCATTCTTCAACTCGCTTTCTTGGGAGCTGGCCGCAAAAGGGCAGGATTGCTTCAGGCCGTATTCTGGTTCCTGGCGGCAGGCTGAGCCTGTGGTTAATTCTTCTTCCTGATGGGAAAATAGAATGACCTGTGCCTGCCCCAACACCTAGAGCTAGTCTCTCATTGGTTCCCCCTCTTCCCGTTCATCCTCAGGACAATTTGCAACCTGTACGGAACAGGAGGATAAAGGTGCTGATTCTCCAAGGAGGGAGATTGCTAGTAAAGCGGCTGGAATGGTGAACCGGAGCACAAGGAGATGAGAAATGAGGTGCGTTTTAGAAACCTTTCCCGATCACACGGTGTACCATCTTCGGGGTTTCTCATGCATGTTTTCAATGTAGGACGATGCCCTTGAACCTGGAGATTTGGGACCCATGGGATGGGTACCACGCTGTATTACTTTAAAGGGTCTGCGTTAGCTCAGCCTACCTCACCAAACCTCTCAGCCCCAAGAGTGTCCACCCTTATGTCTCAATCAGCTGTGGGTCTAGATATGGTCAATCCAGGTGGCATCACAGCCCCTGAACGAATTTTGTAAGAATTTCTCTCTCTTTCACTGTCTTTGTTTCACGGGTTTTTTAAAGTAATTGATTTTTATAATGGGGTTTAGCTGCTTTTCACTGCTGTGTTTATGCCGCTTTACACCCACTTGACTCACTTACAGAGAGATATCAATACATAGGTTTTAAGATTCTTACTAGTCAGATATATTCTTGGGCGGTGAATAGGGGGTGTTGAGTCCAGTTCACTGAGCAAGGAGTAGGTCTTGTCTATTACATATTGGGTTTCTGGAACGGTATCTGAGCTAATTTGAAACCCTTGTTTTATGCATCACCCCACCTCACCTTTCCCGTTAAGCAGCCATAGTGTGTTTTCTAAACGTGTGACTCTGTTCTGTTTTGTAATTCAGTTCAAGGGTAGCGGTTTTTACATTCCCTCTATAAGTGATATCTTATGATAAGTGTCTTTTTCTGTGTGACTTATTTCACTTAGAATCGTCGTACCTAAATCCACTCATCATGCTGCTACTAGCCTTATGACGTTGATTTCATGGCTGAGTGATATTCCATTGTACATAAGGACCACAACTTCTTTATCCATTCTTCTCTTTCCTGGGATATTTAAGGTGTAACGAAGTGGAGGTTCTTGTCAACAGAGCAGCCCAAAACTTTGGGGTGCCTGTGTCTTGCTGATTTTTAGTTTTCCCAATTTATACGCCCATGAGAGGAAGTGCCCTATGGTCTCTAAGCTGAGTTTTTTAGATGTTTCAGGACACACCGTACACTTCTCCAGAGTGGCTATTAGCAATTTACATCCCGCCCGTCAGCGTAGCAAGGCTCCCATTTCTCCATGGCCTGTCCTGCATTTCTGGTTTTGACACTTTATTCAGCATGGCCCTTTTGACCGATGGGAAGCGAGACTTCTTTGTAGCGCTGATTTGCCTTTCCAGGTTGCTTGGTTGGCCAAAAAGGGCGTATGCGTTTTTTCCTGAATATATTCAGGAAAAACGCATACGCCCTTTTTGGCCAAGGGCATCATTGTCGAGGTTTTGCCGCTTTTCCTGTGCTTTAAAGGCGATTCGAATCTACCTCCTGAAATCTGTTTCCTGCAATTCTGCCTTGCTTTCAAATCCTCTTCGTTGCCTTCCCTCAATATATTTGTGGACGAGAGTTATCATTTCTAAGTCTGCAGGTTTGTGAATTGCAGTGCCCCTGAGCTCCATTCTTCAACTCGCTTTCTTGGGAGCTGGCCGCAAAAGCGCAGGATTGCTTCAGGCCGTATTCTGGTTCCTGGCGGCAGGCTGAGCCTGTGGTTAATTCTTCTTCCTGATGGGAAAATAGAATGACCTGTGCCTGCCCCAACACCTAGAGCTAGTCTCTCATTGGTTCCCCCTCTTCCCGTTCATCCTCAGGACAATTTGCAACCTGTACGGAACAGGAGGATAAAGGTGCTGATTCTCCAAGGAGGGAGATTGCTAGTAAAGCGGCTGGAATGGTGAACCGGAGCACAAGGAGATGAGAAATGAGGTGCGTTTTAGAAACCTTTCCCGATCACACGGTGTACCATCTTCGGGGTTTCTCATGCATGTTTTCAATGTAGGACGATGCCCTTGAACCTGGAGATTTGGGACCCATGGGATGGGTACCACGCCGTATTACTTTAAAGGGTCTGCGTTTGCTCACCCAACCTCACCAAACCTCTCAGCCCCAAGAGTGTCCACCCTTATGTCTCAATCAGCTGTGGGTCTAGATATGGTCAATCCAGGTGGCATCACAGCCCCTGAACGAATTTTGTAAGAATTTCTCTCTCTTTCACTGTCTTTGTTTCACGGGTTTTGAAAAGTAATTGATTCTTATAATGGGGTTTAGCTGCTTTTCACTGCTGTGTTTATGCCGCTTTACACCCACTTGACTCACTTACAGAGAGATATCAATACATAGGTTTTAAGATTCTTACTAGTCAGATATATTCTTGGGCGGTGAATAGGGGGTGTTGAGTCCAGTTCACTGAGCAAGGAGTAGGTCTTGTCTATTACATATTGGGTTTCTGGAACGGTATCTGAGCTAATTTGAAACCCTTGTTTTATGCATCACCCCACCTCACCTTTCCCGTTAAGCAGCCATAGTGTGTTTTCTAAACGTGTGACTCTGTTCTGTTTTGTAATTCAGTTCAAGGGTAGCGGTTTTTACATTCCCTCTATAAGTGATATCTTATGATAAGTGTCTTTTTCTGTGTGACTTATTTCACTTAGAATCGTCATACCTAAATCCACTCATCATGCTGCTACTAGCCTTATGACATTGATTTCATGGCTGAGTGATATTCCATTGTACATAAGGACCGCAACTTCTTTATCCATTCTTCTCTTTCCTGGGATATTTAAGGTGTAACGAAGTGGAGGTTCTTGTCAACAGAGTAGCCCACAACTTTGGGGTGCCTGTGTCTTGCTGATTTTTAGTTTTCCCAATTTATACGCCCATGAGAGGAAGTGCCCTATGGTCTCTAAGCTGAGTTTTTTAGATGTTTCAGGACACACCGTACACTTCTCCAGAGTGGCTATTAGCAATTTACATCCCGCCCGTCAGCGTAGCAAGGCTCCCATTTCTCCATGGCCTGTCCTGCATTTCTGGTTTTGACACTTTATTCAGCATGGCCCTTTTGACCGATGGGAAGCGAGACTTCTTTGTAGCGCTGATTTGCCTTTCCAGGTTGCTTGGTTGGCCAAAAAGGGCGTATGCGTTTTTTCCTGAATATATTCAGGAAAAACGCATACGCCCTTTTTGGCCAAGGGCATCATTGTCGAGGTTTTGCCGCTTTTCCTGTGCTTTAAAGGCGATTCGAATCTACCTCCTGAAATCTGTTTCCTGCAATTCTGCCTTGCTTTCAAATCCTCTTCGTTGCCTTCCCTCAATATATTTGTGGACGAGAGTTATCATTTCTAAGTCTGCAGGTTTGTGAATTGCAGTGCCCCTGAGCTCCATTCTTCAACTCGCTTTCTTGGGAGCTGGCCGCAAAAGCGCAGGATTGCTTCAGGCCGTATTCTGGTTCCTGGCGGCAGGCTGAGCCTGTGGTTAATTCTTCTTCCTGATGGGAAAATAGAATGACCTGTGCCTGCCCCAACACCTAGAGCTAGTCTCTCATTGGTTCCCCCTCTTCCCGTTCATCCTCAGGACAATTTGCAACCTGTACGGAACAGGAGGATAAAGGTGCTGATTCTCCAAGGAGGGAGATTGCTAGTAAAGCGGCTGGAATGGTGAACCGGAGCACAAGGAGATGAGAAATGAGGTGCGTTTTAGAAACCTTTCCCGATCACACGGTGTACCATCTTCGGGGTTTCTCATGCATGTTTTCAATGTAGGACGATGCCCTTGAACCTGGAGATTTGGGACCCATGGGATGGGTACCACGCTGTATTACTTTAAAGGGTCTGCGTTAGCTCAGCCTACCTCACCAAACCTCTCAGCCCCAAGAGTGTCCACCCTTATGTCTCAATCAGCTGTGGGTCTAGATATGGTCAATCCAGGTGGCATCACAGCCCCTGAACGAATTTTGTAAGAATTTCTCTCTCTTTCACTGTCTTTGTTTCACGGGTTTTTTAAAGTAATTGATTTTTATAATGGGGTTTAGCTGCTTTTCACTGCTGTGTTTATGCCGCTTTACACCCACTTGACTCACTTACAGAGAGATATCAATACATAGGTTTTAAGATTCTTACTAGTCAGATATATTCTTGGGCGGTGAATAGGGGGTGTTGAGTCCAGTTCACTGAGCAAGGAGTAGGTCTTGTCTATTACATATTGGGTTTCTGGAACGGTATCTGAGCTAATTTGAAACCCTTGTTTTATGCATCACCCCACCTCACCTTTCCCGTTAAGCAGCCATAGTGTGTTTTCTAAACGTGTGACTCTGTTCTGTTTTGTAATTCAGTTCAAGGGTAGCGGTTTTTACATTCCCTCTATAAGTGATATCTTATGATAAGTGTCTTTTTCTGTGTGACTTATTTCACTTAGAATCGTCGTACCTAAATCCACTCATCATGCTGCTACTAGCCTTATGACGTTGATTTCATGGCTGAGTGATATTCCATTGTACATAAGGACCACAACTTCTTTATCCATTCTTCTCTTTCCTGGGATATTTAAGGTGTAACGAAGTGGAGGTTCTTGTCAACAGAGCAGCCCAAAACTTTGGGGTGCCTGTGTCTTGCTGATTTTTAGTTTTCCCAATTTATACGCCCATGAGAGGAAGTGCCCTATGGTCTCTAAGCTGAGTTTTTTAGATGTTTCAGGACACACCGTACACTTCTCCAGAGTGGCTATTAGCAATTTACATCCCGCCCGTCAGCGTAGCAAGGCTCCCATTTCTCCATGGCCTGTCCTGCATTTCTGGTTTTGACACTTTATTCAGCATGGCCCTTTTGACCGATGGGAAGCGAGACTTCTTTGTAGCGCTGATTTGCCTTTCCAGGTTGCTTGGTTGGCCAAAAAGGGCGTATGCGTTTTTTCCTGAATATATTCAGGAAAAACGCATACGCCCTTTTTGGCCAAGGGCATCATTGTCGAGGTTTTGCCGCTTTTCCTGTGCTTTAAAGGCGATTCGAATCTACCTCCTGAAATCTGTTTCCTGCAATTCTGCCTTGCTTTCAAATCCTCTTCGTTGCCTTCCCTCAATATATTTGTGGACGAGAGTTATCATTTCTAAGTCTGCAGGTTTGTGAATTGCAGTGCCCCTGAGCTCCATTCTTCAACTCGCTTTCTTGGGAGCTGGCCGCAAAAGCGCAGGATTGCTTCAGGCCGTATTCTGGTTCCTGGCGGCAGGCTGAGCCTGTGGTTAATTCTTCTTCCTGATGGGAAAATAGAATGACCTGTGCCTGCCCCAACACCTAGAGCTAGTCTCTCATTGGTTCCCCCTCTTCCCGTTCATCCTCAGGACAATTTGCAACCTGTACGGAACAGGAGGATAAAGGTGCTGATTCTCCAAGGAGGGAGATTGCTAGTAAAGCGGCTGGAATGGTGAACCGGAGCACAAGGAGATGAGAAATGAGGTGCGTTTTAGAAACCTTTCCCGATCACACGGTGTACCATCTTCGGGGTTTCTCATGCATGTTTTCAATGTAGGACGATGCCCTTGAACCTGGAGATTTGGGACCCATGGGATGGGTACCACGCCGTATTACTTTAAAGGGTCTGCGTTTGCTCACCCAACCTCACCAAACCTCTCAGCCCCAAGAGTGTCCACCCTTATGTCTCAATCAGCTGTGGGTCTAGATATGGTCAATCCAGGTGGCATCACAGCCCCTGAACGAATTTTGTAAGAATTTCTCTCTCTTTCACTGTCTTTGTTTCACGGGTTTTGAAAAGTAATTGATTCTTATAATGGGGTTTAGCTGCTTTTCACTGCTGTGTTTATGCCGCTTTACACCCACTTGACTCACTTACAGAGAGATATCAATACATAGGTTTTAAGATTCTTACTAGTCAGATATATTCTTGGGCGGTGAATAGGGGGTGTTGAGTCCAGTTCACTGAGCAAGGAGTAGGTCTTGTCTATTACATATTGGGTTTCTGGAACGGTATCTGAGCTAATTTGAAACCCTTGTTTTATGCATCACCCCACCTCACCTTTCCCGTTAAGCAGCCATAGTGTGTTTTCTAAACGTGTGACTCTGTTCTGTTTTGTAATTCAGTTCAAGGGTAGCGGTTTTTACATTCCCTCTATAAGTGATATCTTATGATAAGTGTCTTTTTCTGTGTGACTTATTTCACTTAGAATCGTCATACCTAAATCCACTCATCATGCTGCTACTAGCCTTATGACATTGATTTCATGGCTGAGTGATATTCCATTGTACATAAGGACCGCAACTTCTTTATCCATTCTTCTCTTTCCTGGGATATTTAAGGTGTAACGAAGTGGAGGTTCTTGTCAACAGAGTAGCCCACAACTTTGGGGTGCCTGTGTCTTGCTGATTTTTAGTTTTCCCAATTTATACGCCCATGAGAGGAAGTGCCCTATGGTCTCTAAGCTGAGTTTTTTAGATGTTTCAGGACACACCGTACACTTCTCCAGAGTGGCTATTAGCAATTTACATCCCGCCCGTCAGCGTAGCAAGGCTCCCATTTCTCCATGGCCTGTCCTGCATTTCTGGTTTTGACACTTTATTCAGCATGGCCCTTTTGACCGATGGGAAGCGAGACTTCTTTGTAGCGCTGATTTGCCTTTCCAGGTTGCTTGGTTGGCCAAAAAGGGCGTATGCGTTTTTTCCTGAATATATTCAGGAAAAACGCATACGCCCTTTTTGGCCAAGGGCATCATTGTCGAGGTTTTGCCGCTTTTCCTGTGCTTTAAAGGCGATTCGAATCTACCTCCTGAAATCTGTTTCCTGCAATTCTGCCTTGCTTTCAAATCCTCTTCGTTGCCTTCCCTCAATATATTTGTGGACGAGAGTTATCATTTCTAAGTCTGCAGGTTTGTGAATTGCAGTGCCCCTGAGCTCCATTCTTCAACTCGCTTTCTTGGGAGCTGGCCGCAAAAGCGCAGGATTGCTTCAGGCCGTATTCTGGTTCCTGGCGGCAGGCTGAGCCTGTGGTTAATTCTTCTTCCTGATGGGAAAATAGAATGACCTGTGCCTGCCCCAACACCTAGAGCTAGTCTCTCATTGGTTCCCCCTCTTCCCGTTCATCCTCAGGACAATTTGCAACCTGTACGGAACAGGAGGATAAAGGTGCTGATTCTCCAAGGAGGGAGATTGCTAGTAAAGCGGCTGGAATGGTGAACCGGAGCACAAGGAGATGAGAAATGAGGTGCGTTTTAGAAACCTTTCCCGATCACACGGTGTACCATCTTCGGGGTTTCTCATGCATGTTTTCAATGTAGGACGATGCCCTTGAACCTGGAGATTTGGGACCCATGGGATGGGTACCACGCTGTATTACTTTAAAGGGTCTGCGTTAGCTCAGCCTACCTCACCAAACCTCTCAGCCCCAAGAGTGTCCACCCTTATGTCTCAATCAGCTGTGGGTCTAGATATGGTCAATCCAGGTGGCATCACAGCCCCTGAACGAATTTTGTAAGAATTTCTCTCTCTTTCACTGTCTTTGTTTCACGGGTTTTTTAAAGTAATTGATTTTTATAATGGGGTTTAGCTGCTTTTCACTGCTGTGTTTATGCCGCTTTACACCCACTTGACTCACTTACAGAGAGATATCAATACATAGGTTTTAAGATTCTTACTAGTCAGATATATTCTTGGGCGGTGAATAGGGGGTGTTGAGTCCAGTTCACTGAGCAAGGAGTAGGTCTTGTCTATTACATATTGGGTTTCTGGAACGGTATCTGAGCTAATTTGAAACCCTTGTTTTATGCATCACCCCACCTCACCTTTCCCGTTAAGCAGCCATAGTGTGTTTTCTAAACGTGTGACTCTGTTCTGTTTTGTAATTCAGTTCAAGGGTAGCGGTTTTTACATTCCCTCTATAAGTGATATCTTATGATAAGTGTCTTTTTCTGTGTGACTTATTTCACTTAGAATCGTCATACCTAAATCCACTCATCATGCTGCTACTAGCCTTATGACATTGATTTCATGGCTGAGTGATATTCCATTGTACATAAGGACCGCAACTTCTTTATCCATTCTTCTCTTCCCTGGGATATTTAAGGTGTAACGAAGTGGAGGTTCTTGTCAACAGAGTAGCCCACAACTTTGGGGTGCCTGTGTCTTGCTGATTTTTAGTTTTCCCAATTTATACGCCCATGAGAGGAAGTGCCCTATGGTCTCTAAGCTGAGTTTTTTAGATGTTTCAGGACACACCGTACACTTCTCCAGAGTGGCTATTAGCAATTTACATCCCGCCCGTCAGCGTAGCAAGGCTCCCATTTCTCCATGGCCTGTCCTGCATTTCTGGTTTTGACACTTTATTCAGCATGGCCCTTTTGACCGATGGGAAGCGAGACTTCTTTGTAGCGCTGATTTGCCTTTCCAGGTTGCTTGGTTGGCCAAAAAGGGCGTATGCGTTTTTTCCTGAATATATTCAGGAAAAACGCATACGCCCTTTTTGGCCAAGGGCATCATTGTCGAGGTTTTGCCGCTTTTCCTGTGCTTTAAAGGCGATTCGAATCTACCTCCTGAAATCTGTTTCCTGCAATTCTGCCTTGCTTTCAAATCCTCTTCGTTGCCTTCCCTCAATATATTTGTGGACGAGAGTTATCATTTCTAAGTCTGCAGGTTTGTGAATTGCAGTGCCCCTGAGCTCCATTCTTCAACTCGCTTTCTTGGGAGCTGGCCGCAAAAGCGCAGGATTGCTTCAGGCCGTATTCTGGTTCCTGGCGGCAGGCTGAGCCTGTGGTTAATTCTTCTTCCTGATGGGAAAATAGAATGACCTGTGCCTGCCCCAACACCTAGAGCTAGTCTCTCATTGGTTCCCCCTCTTCCCGTTCATCCTCAGGACAATTTGCAACCTGTACGGAACAGGAGGATAAAGGTGCTGATTCTCCAAGGAGGGAGATTGCTAGTAAAGCGGCTGGAATGGTGAACCGGAGCACAAGGAGATGAGAAATGAGGTGCGTTTTAGAAACCTTTCCCGATCACACGGTGTACCATCTTCGGGGTTTCTCATGCATGTTTTCAATGTAGGACGATGCCCTTGAACCTGGAGATTTGGGACCCATGGGATGGGTACCACGCCGTATTACTTTAAAGGGTCTGCGTTTGCTCACCCAACCTCACCAAACCTCTCAGCCCCAAGAGTGTCCACCCTTATGTCTCAATCAGCTGTGGGTCTAGATATGGTCAATCCAGGTGGCATCACAGCCCCTGAACGAATTTTGTAAGAATTTCTCTCTCTTTCACTGTCTTTGTTTCACGGGTTTTGAAAAGTAATTGATTCTTATAATGGGGTTTAGCTGCTTTTCACTGCTGTGTTTATGCCGCTTTACACCCACTTGACTCACTTACAGAGAGATATCAATACATAGGTTTTAAGATTCTTACTAGTCAGATATATTCTTGGGCGGTGAATAGGGGGTGTTGAGTCCAGTTCACTGAGCAAGGAGTAGGTCTTGTCTATTACATATTGGGTTTCTGGAACGGTATCTGAGCTAATTTGAAACCCTTGTTTTATGCATCACCCCACCTCACCTTTCCCGTTAAGCAGCCATAGTGTGTTTTCTAAACGTGTGACTCTGTTCTGTTTTGTAATTCAGTTCAAGGGTAGCGGTTTTTACATTCCCTCTATAAGTGATATCTTATGATAAGTGTCTTTTTCTGTGTGACTTATTTCACTTAGAATCGTCATACCTAAATCCACTCATCATGCTGCTACTAGCCTTATGACATTGATTTCATGGCTGAGTGATATTCCATTGTACATAAGGACCGCAACTTCTTTATCCATTCTTCTCTTTCCTGGGATATTTAAGGTGTAACGAAGTGGAGGTTCTTGTCAACAGAGTAGCCCACAACTTTGGGGTGCCTGTGTCTTGCTGATTTTTAGTTTTCCCAATTTATACGCCCATGAGAGGAAGTGCCCTATGGTCTCTAAGCTGAGTTTTTTAGATGTTTCAGGACACACCGTACACTTCTCCAGAGTGGCTATTAGCAATTTACATCCCGCCCGTCAGCGTAGCAAGGCTCCCATTTCTCCATGGCCTGTCCTGCATTTCTGGTTTTGACACTTTATTCAGCATGGCCCTTTTGACCGATGGGAAGCGAGACTTCTTTGTAGCGCTGATTTGCCTTTCCAGGTTGCTTGGTTGGCCAAAAAGGGCGTATGCGTTTTTTCCTGAATATATTCAGGAAAAACGCATACGCCCTTTTTGGCCAAGGGCATCATTGTCGAGGTTTTGCCGCTTTTCCTGTGCTTTAAAGGCGATTCGAATCTACCTCCTGAAATCTGTTTCCTGCAATTCTGCCTTGCTTTCAAATCCTCTTCGTTGCCTTCCCTCAATATATTTGTGGACGAGAGTTATCATTTCTAAGTCTGCAGGTTTGTGAATTGCAGTGCCCCTGAGCTCCATTCTTCAACTCGCTTTCTTGGGAGCTGGCCGCAAAAGCGCAGGATTGCTTCAGGCCGTATTCTGGTTCCTGGCGGCAGGCTGAGCCTGTGGTTAATTCTTCTTCCTGATGGGAAAATAGAATGACCTGTGCCTGCCCCAACACCTAGAGCTAGTCTCTCATTGGTTCCCCCTCTTCCCGTTCATCCTCAGGACAATTTGCAACCTGTACGGAACAGGAGGATAAAGGTGCTGATTCTCCAAGGAGGGAGATTGCTAGTAAAGCGGCTGGAATGGTGAACCGGAGCACAAGGAGATGAGAAATGAGGTGCGTTTTAGAAACCTTTCCCGATCACACGGTGTACCATCTTCGGGGTTTCTCATGCATGTTTTCAATGTAGGACGATGCCCTTGAACCTGGAGATTTGGGACCCATGGGATGGGTACCACGCTGTATTACTTTAAAGGGTCTGCGTTAGCTCAGCCTACCTCACCAAACCTCTCAGCCCCAAGAGTGTCCACCCTTATGTCTCAATCAGCTGTGGGTCTAGATATGGTCAATCCAGGTGGCATCACAGCCCCTGAACGAATTTTGTAAGAATTTCTCTCTCTTTCACTGTCTTTGTTTCACGGGTTTTGAAAAGTAATTGATTCTTATAATGGGGTTTAGCTGCTTTTCACTGCTGTGTTTATGCCGCTTTACACCCACTTGACTCACTTACAGAGAGATATCAATACATAGGTTTTAAGATTCTTACTAGTCAGATATATTCTTGGGCGGTGAATAGGGGGTGTTGAGTCCAGTTCACTGAGCAAGGAGTAGGTCTTGTCTATTACATATTGGGTTTCTGGAACGGTATCTGAGCTAATTTGAAACCCTTGTTTTATGCATCACCCCACCTCACCTTTCCCGTTAAGCAGCCATAGTGTGTTTTCTAAACGTGTGACTCTGTTCTGTTTTGTAATTCAGTTCAAGGGTAGCGGTTTTTACATTCCCTCTATAAGTGATATCTTATGATAAGTGTCTTTTTCTGTGTGACTTATTTCACTTAGAATCGTCATACCTAAATCCACTCATCATGCTGCTACTAGCCTTATGACATTGATTTCATGGCTGAGTGATATTCCATTGTACATAAGGACCGCAACTTCTTTATCCATTCTTCTCTTCTCTGGGATATTTAAGGTGTAACGAAGTGGAGGTTCTTGTCAACAGAGTAGCCCACAACTTTGGGGTGCCTGTGTCTTGCTGATTTTTAGTTTTCCCAATTTATACGCCCATGAGAGGAAGTGCCCTATGGTCTCTAAGCTGAGTTTTTTAGATGTTTCAGGACACACCGTACACTTCTCCAGAGTGGCTATTAGCAATTTACATCCCGCCCGTCAGCGTAGCAAGGCTCCCATTTCTCCATGGCCTGTCCTGCATTTCTGGTTTTGACACTTTATTCAGCATGGCCCTTTTGACCGATGGGAAGCGAGACTTCTTTGTAGCGCTGATTTGCCTTTCCAGGTTGCTTGGTTGGCCAAAAAGGGCGTATGCGTTTTTTCCTGAATATATTCAGGAAAAACGCATACGCCCTTTTTGGCCAAGGGCATCATTGTCGAGGTTTTGCCGCTTTTCCTGTGCTTTAAAGGCGATTCGAATCTACCTCCTGAAATCTGTTTCCTGCAATTCTGCCTTGCTTTCAAATCCTCTTCGTTGCCTTCCCTCAATATATTTGTGGACGAGAGTTATCATTTCTAAGTCTGCAGGTTTGTGAATTGCAGTGCCCCTGAGCTCCATTCTTCAACTCGCTTTCTTGGGAGCTGGCCGCAAAAGCGCAGGATTGCTTCAGGCCGTATTCTGGTTCCTGGCGGCAGGCTGAGCCTGTGGTTAATTCTTCTTCCTGATGGGAAAATAGAATGACCTGTGCCTGCCCCAACACCTAGAGCTAGTCTCTCATTGGTTCCCCCTCTTCCCGTTCATCCTCAGGACAATTTGCAACCTGTACGGAACAGGAGGATAAAGGTGCTGATTCTCCAAGGAGGGAGATTGCTAGTAAAGCGGCTGGAATGGTGAACCGGAGCACAAGGAGATGAGAAATGAGGTGCGTTTTAGAAACCTTTCCCGATCACACGGTGTACCATCTTCGGGGTTTCTCATGCATGTTTTCAATGTAGGACGATGCCCTTGAACCTGGAGATTTGGGACCCATGGGATGGGTACCACGCTGTATTACTTTAAAGGGTCTGCGTTAGCTCAGCCTACCTCACCAAACCTCTCAGCCCCAAGAGTGTCCACCCTTATGTCTCAATCAGCTGTGGGTCTAGATATGGTCAATCCAGGTGGCATCACAGCCCCTGAACGAATTTTGTAAGAATTTCTCTCTCTTTCACTGTCTTTGTTTCACGGGTTTTTTAAAGTAATTGATTTTTATAACGGGGTTTAGCTGCTTTTCACTGCTGTGTTTATGCCGCTTTACACCCACTTGACTCACTTACAGAGAGATATCAATACATAGGTTTTAAGATTCTTACTAGTCAGATATATTCTTGGGCGGTGAATAGGGGGTGTTGAGTCCAGTTCACTGAGCAAGGAGTAGGTCTTGTCTATTACATATTGGGTTTCTGGAACGGTATCTGAGCTAATTTGAAACCCTTGTTTTATGCATCACCCCACCTCACCTTTCCCGTTAAGCAGCCATAGTGTGTTTTCTAAACGTGTGACTCTGTTCTGTTTTGTAATTCAGTTCAAGGGTAGCGGTTTTTACATTCCCTCTATAAGTGATATCTTATGATAAGTGTCTTTTTCTGTGTGACTTATTTCACTTAGAATCGTCATACCTAAATCCACTCATCATGCTGCTACTAGCCTTATGACATTGATTTCATGGCTGAGTGATATTCCATTGTACATAAGGACCGCAACTTCTTTATCCATTCTTCTCTTTCCTGGGATATTTAAGGTGTAACGAAGTGGAGGTTCTTGTCAACAGAGTAGCCCACAACTTTGGGGTGCCTGTGTCTTGCTGATTTTTAGTTTTCCCAATTTATACGCCCATGAGAGGAAGTGCCCTATGGTCTCTAAGCTGAGTTTTTTAGATGTTTCAGGACACACCGTACACTTCTCCAGAGTGGCTATTAGCAATTTACATCCCGCCCGTCAGCGTAGCAAGGCTCCCATTTCTCCATGGCCTGTCCTGCATTTCTGGTTTTG
Organism: Balaenoptera borealis; assembly: GCF_965194805.1. Lineage (NCBI taxonomy): Eukaryota > Metazoa > Chordata > Mammalia > Artiodactyla > Balaenopteridae > Balaenoptera > Balaenoptera borealis. The sequence continues at coordinate 221,529 of NW_028123715.1, read as the reverse complement.
ACACTTTATTCAGCATGGCCCTTTTGACCGATGGGAAGCGAGACTTCTTTGTAGCGCTGATTTGCCTTTCCAGGTTGCTTGGTTGGCCAAAAAGGGCGTATGCGTTTTTTCCTGAATATATTCAGGAAAAACGCATACGCCCTTTTTGGCCAAGGGCATCATTGTCGAGGTTTTGCCGCTTTTCCTGTGCTTTAAAGGCGATTCGAATCTACCTCCTGAAATCTGTTTCCTGCAATTCTGCCTTGCTTTCAAATCCTCTTCGTTGCCTTCCCTCAATATATTTGTGGACGAGAGTTATCATTTCTAAGTCTGCAGGTTTGTGAATTGCAGTGCCCCTGAGCTCCATTCTTCAACTCGCTTTCTTGGGAGCTGGCCGCAAAAGCGCAGGATTGCTTCAGGCCGTATTCTGGTTCCTGGCGGCAGGCTGAGCCTGTGGTTAATTCTTCTTCCTGATGGGAAAATAGAATGACCTGTGCCTGCCCCAACACCTAGAGCTAGTCTCTCATTGGTTCCCCCTCTTCCCGTTCATCCTCAGGACAATTTGCAACCTGTACGGAACAGGAGGATAAAGGTGCTGATTCTCCAAGGAGGGAGATTGCTAGTAAAGCGGCTGGAATGGTGAACCGGAGCACAAGGAGATGAGAAATGAGGTGCGTTTTAGAAACCTTTCCCGATCACACGGTGTACCATCTTCGGGGTTTCTCATGCATGTTTTCAATGTAGGACGATGCCCTTGAACCTGGAGATTTGGGACCCATGGGATGGGTACCACGCTGTATTACTTTAAAGGGTCTGCGTTAGCTCAGCCTACCTCACCAAACCTCTCAGCCCCAAGAGTGTCCACCCTTATGTCTCAATCAGCTGTGGGTCTAGATATGGTCAATCCAGGTGGCATCACAGCCCCTGAACGAATTTTGTAAGAATTTCTCTCTCTTTCACTGTCTTTGTTTCACGGGTTTTGAAAAGTAATTGATTCTTATAATGGGGTTTAGCTGCTTTTCACTGCTGTGTTTATGCCGCTTTACACCCACTTGACTCACTTACAGAGAGATATCAATACATAGGTTTTAAGATTCTTACTAGTCAGATATATTCTTGGGCGGTGAATAGGGGGTGTTGAGTCCAGTTCACTGAGCAAGGAGTAGGTCTTGTCTATTACATATTGGGTTTCTGGAACGGTATCTGAGCTAATTTGAAACCCTTGTTTTATGCATCACCCCACCTCACCTTTCCCGTTAAGCAGCCATAGTGTGTTTTCTAAACGTGTGACTCTGTTCTGTTTTGTAATTCAGTTCAAGGGTAGCGGTTTTTACATTCCCTCTATAAGTGATATCTTATGATAAGTGTCTTTTTCTGTGTGACTTATTTCACTTAGAATCGTCATACCTAAATCCACTCATCATGCTGCTACTAGCCTTATGACGTTGATTTCATGGCTGAGTGATATTCCATTGTACATAAGGACCGCAACTTCTTTATCCATTCTTCTCTTCCCTGGGATATTTAAGGTGTAACGAAGTGGAGGTTCTTGTCAACAGAGTAGCCCACAACTTTGGGGTGCCTGTGTCTTGCTGATTTTTAGTTTTCCCAATTTATACGCCCATGAGAGGAAGTGCCCTATGGTCTCTAAGCTGAGTTTTTTAGATGTTTCAGGACACACCGTACACTTCTCCAGAGTGGCTATTAGCAATTTACATCCCGCCCGTCAGCGTAGCAAGGCTCCCATTTCTCCATGGCCTGTCCTGCATTTCTGGTTTTGACACTTTATTCAGCATGGCCCTTTTGACCGATGGGAAGCGAGACTTCTTTGTAGCGCTGATTTGCCTTTCCAGGTTGCTTGGTTGGCCAAAAAGGGCGTATGCGTTTTTTCCTGAATATATTCAGGAAAAACGCATACGCCCTTTTTGGCCAAGGGCATCATTGTCGAGGTTTTGCCGCTTTTCCTGTGCTTTAAAGGCGATTCGAATCTACCTCCTGAAATCTGTTTCCTGCAATTCTGCCTTGCTTTCAAATCCTCTTCGTTGCCTTCCCTCAATATATTTGTGGACGAGAGTTATCATTTCTAAGTCTGCAGGTTTGTGAATTGCAGTGCCCCTGAGCTCCATTCTTCAACTCGCTTTCTTGGGAGCTGGCCGCAAAAGCGCAGGATTGCTTCAGGCCGTATTCTGGTTCCTGGCGGCAGGCTGAGCCTGTGGTTAATTCTTCTTCCTGATGGGAAAATAGAATGACCTGTGCCTGCCCCAACACCTAGAGCTAGTCTCTCATTGGTTCCCCCTCTTCCCGTTCATCCTCAGGACAATTTGCAACCTGTACGGAACAGGAGGATAAAGGTGCTGATTCTCCAAGGAGGGAGATTGCTAGTAAAGCGGCTGGAATGGTGAACCGGAGCACAAGGAGATGAGAAATGAGGTGCGTTTTAGAAACCTTTCCCGATCACACGGTGTACCATCTTCGGGGTTTCTCATGCATGTTTTCAATGTAGGACGATGCCCTTGAACCTGGAGATTTGGGACCCATGGGATGGGTACCACGCTGTATTACTTTAAAGGGTCTGCGTTAGCTCAGCCTACCTCACCAAACCTCTCAGCCCCAAGAGTGTCCACCCTTATGTCTCAATCAGCTGTGGGTCTAGATATGGTCAATCCAGGTGGCATCACAGCCCCTGAACGAATTTTGTAAGAATTTCTCTCTCTTTCACTGTCTTTGTTTCACGGGTTTTTTAAAGTAATTGATTTTTATAATGGGGTTTAGCTGCTTTTCACTGCTGTGTTTATGCCGCTTTACACCCACTTGACTCACTTACAGAGAGATATCAATACATAGGTTTTAAGATTCTTACTAGTCAGATATATTCTTGGGCGGTGAATAGGGGGTGTTGAGTCCAGTTCACTGAGCAAGGAGTAGGTCTTGTCTATTACATATTGGGTTTCTGGAACGGTATCTGAGCTAATTTGAAACCCTTGTTTTATGCATCACCCCACCTCACCTTTCCCGTTAAGCAGCCATAGTGTGTTTTCTAAACGTGTGACTCTGTTCTGTTTTGTAATTCAGTTCAAGGGTAGCGGTTTTTACATTCCCTCTATAAGTGATATCTTATGATAAGTGTCTTTTTCTGTGTGACTTATTTCACTTAGAATCGTCGTACCTAAATCCACTCATCATGCTGCTACTAGCCTTATGACGTTGATTTCATGGCTGAGTGATATTCCATTGTACATAAGGACCACAACTTCTTTATCCATTCTTCTCTTTCCTGGGATATTTAAGGTGTAACGAAGTGGAGGTTCTTGTCAACAGAGCAGCCCAAAACTTTGGGGTGCCTGTGTCTTGCTGATTTTTAGTTTTCCCAATTTATACGCCCATGAGAGGAAGTGCCCTATGGTCTCTAAGCTGAGTTTTTTAGATGTTTCAGGACACACCGTACACTTCTCCAGAGTGGCTATTAGCAATTTACATCCCGCCCGTCAGCGTAGCAAGGCTCCCATTTCTCCATGGCCTGTCCTGCATTTCTGGTTTTGACACTTTATTCAGCATGGCCCTTTTGACCGATGGGAAGCGAGACTTCTTTGTAGCGCTGATTTGCCTTTCCAGGTTGCTTGGTTGGCCAAAAAGGGCGTATGCGTTTTTTCCTGAATATATTCAGGAAAAACGCATACGCCCTTTTTGGCCAAGGGCATCATTGTCGAGGTTTTGCCGCTTTTCCTGTGCTTTAAAGGCGATTCGAATCTACCTCCTGAAATCTGTTTCCTGCAATTCTGCCTTGCTTTCAAATCCTCTTCGTTGCCTTCCCTCAATATATTTGTGGACGAGAGTTATCATTTCTAAGTCTGCAGGTTTGTGAATTGCAGTGCCCCTGAGCTCCATTCTTCAACTCGCTTTCTTGGGAGCTGGCCGCAAAAGCGCAGGATTGCTTCAGGCCGTATTCTGGTTCCTGGCGGCAGGCTGAGCCTGTGGTTAATTCTTCTTCCTGATGGGAAAATAGAATGACCTGTGCCTGCCCCAACACCTAGAGCTAGTCTCTCATTGGTTCCCCCTCTTCCCGTTCATCCTCAGGACAATTTGCAACCTGTACGGAACAGGAGGATAAAGGTGCTGATTCTCCAAGGAGGGAGATTGCTAGTAAAGCGGCTGGAATGGTGAACCGGAGCACAAGGAGATGAGAAATGAGGTGCGTTTTAGAAACCTTTCCCGATCACACGGTGTACCATCTTCGGGGTTTCTCATGCATGTTTTCAATGTAGGACGATGCCCTTGAACCTGGAGATTTGGGACCCATGGGATGGGTACCACGCTGTATTACTTTAAAGGGTCTGCGTTAGCTCAGCCTACCTCACCAAACCTCTCAGCCCCAAGAGTGTCCACCCTTATGTCTCAATCAGCTGTGGGTCTAGATATGGTCAATCCAGGTGGCATCACAGCCCCTGAACGAATTTTGTAAGAATTTCTCTCTCTTTCACTGTCTTTGTTTCACGGGTTTTTTAAAGTAATTGATTTTTATAATGGGGTTTAGCTGCTTTTCACTGCTGTGTTTATGCCGCTTTACACCCACTTGACTCACTTACAGAGAGATATCAATACATAGGTTTTAAGATTCTTACTAGTCAGATATATTCTTGGGCGGTGAATAGGGGGTGTTGAGTCCAGTTCACTGAGCAAGGAGTAGGTCTTGTCTATTACATATTGGGTTTCTGGAACGGTATCTGAGCTAATTTGAAACCCTTGTTTTATGCATCACCCCACCTCACCTTTCCCGTTAAGCAGCCATAGTGTGTTTTCTAAACGTGTGACTCTGTTCTGTTTTGTAATTCAGTTCAAGGGTAGCGGTTTTTACATTCCCTCTATAAGTGATATCTTATGATAAGTGTCTTTTTCTGTGTGACTTATTTCACTTAGAATCGTCGTACCTAAATCCACTCATCATGCTGCTACTAGCCTTATGACGTTGATTTCATGGCTGAGTGATATTCCATTGTACATAAGGACCACAACTTCTTTATCCATTCTTCTCTTTCCTGGGATATTTAAGGTGTAACGAAGTGGAGGTTCTTGTCAACAGAGCAGCCCAAAACTTTGGGGTGCCTGTGTCTTGCTGATTTTTAGTTTTCCCAATTTATACGCCCATGAGAGGAAGTGCCCTATGGTCTCTAAGCTGAGTTTTTTAGATGTTTCAGGACACACCGTACACTTCTCCAGAGTGGCTATTAGCAATTTACATCCCGCCCGTCAGCGTAGCAAGGCTCCCATTTCTCCATGGCCTGTCCTGCATTTCTGGTTTTGACACTTTATTCAGCATGGCCCTTTTGACCGATGGGAAGCGAGACTTCTTTGTAGCGCTGATTTGCCTTTCCAGGTTGCTTGGTTGGCCAAAAAGGGCGTATGCGTTTTTTCCTGAATATATTCAGGAAAAACGCATACGCCCTTTTTGGCCAAGGGCATCATTGTCGAGGTTTTGCCGCTTTTCCTGTGCTTTAAAGGCGATTCGAATCTACCTCCTGAAATCTGTTTCCTGCAATTCTGCCTTGCTTTCAAATCCTCTTCGTTGCCTTCCCTCAATATATTTGTGGACGAGAGTTATCATTTCTAAGTCTGCAGGTTTGTGAATTGCAGTGCCCCTGAGCTCCATTCTTCAACTCGCTTTCTTGGGAGCTGGCCGCAAAAGCGCAGGATTGCTTCAGGCCGTATTCTGGTTCCTGGCGGCAGGCTGAGCCTGTGGTTAATTCTTCTTCCTGATGGGAAAATAGAATGACCTGTGCCTGCCCCAACACCTAGAGCTAGTCTCTCATTGGTTCCCCCTCTTCCCGTTCATCCTCAGGACAATTTGCAACCTGTACGGAACAGGAGGATAAAGGTGCTGATTCTCCAAGGAGGGAGATTGCTAGTAAAGTGGCTGGAATGGTGAACCGGAGCACAAGGAGATGAGAAATGAGGTGCGTTTTAGAAACCTTTCCCGATCACACGGTGTACCATCTTCGGGGTTTCTCATGCATGTTTTCAATGTAGGACGATGCCCTTGAACCTGGAGATTTGGGACCCATGGGATGGGTACCACGCTGTATTACTTTAAAGGGTCTGCGTTAGCTCAGCCTACCTCACCAAACCTCTCAGCCCCAAGAGTGTCCACCCTTATGTCTCAATCAGCTGTGGGTCTAGATATGGTCAATCCAGGTGGCATCACAGCCCCTGAACGAATTTTGTAAGAATTTCTCTCTCTTTCACTGTCTTTGTTTCACGGGTTTTTTAAAGTAATTGATTTTTATAATGGGGTTTAGCTGCTTTTCACTGCTGTGTTTATGCCGCTTTACACCCACTTGACTCACTTACAGAGAGATATCAATACATAGGTTTTAAGATTCTTACTAGTCAGATATATTCTTGGGCGGTGAATAGGGGGTGTTGAGTCCAGTTCACTGAGCAAGGAGTAGGTCTTGTCTATTACATATTGGGTTTCTGGAACGGTATCTGAGCTAATTTGAAACCCTTGTTTTATGCATCACCCCACCTCACCTTTCCCGTTAAGCAGCCATAGTGTGTTTTCTAAACGTGTGACTCTGTTCTGTTTTGTAATTCAGTTCAAGGGTAGCGGTTTTTACATTCCCTCTATAAGTGATATCTTATGATAAGTGTCTTTTTCTGTGTGACTTATTTCACTTAGAATCGTCGTACCTAAATCCACTCATCATGCTGCTACTAGCCTTATGACGTTGATTTCATGGCTGAGTGATATTCCATTGTACATAAGGACCACAACTTCTTTATCCATTCTTCTCTTTCCTGGGATATTTAAGGTGTAACGAAGTGGAGGTTCTTGTCAACAGAGCAGCCCAAAACTTTGGGGTGCCTGTGTCTTGCTGATTTTTAGTTTTCCCAATTTATACGCCCATGAGAGGAAGTGCCCTATGGTCTCTAAGCTGAGTTTTTTAGATGTTTCAGGACACACCGTACACTTCTCCAGAGTGGCTATTAGCAATTTACATCCCGCCCGTCAGCGTAGCAAGGCTCCCATTTCTCCATGGCCTGTCCTGCATTTCTGGTTTTGACACTTTATTCAGCATGGCCCTTTTGACCGATGGGAAGCGAGACTTCTTTGTAGCGCTGATTTGCCTTTCCAGGTTGCTTGGTTGGCCAAAAAGGGCGTATGCGTTTTTTCCTGAATATATTCAGGAAAAACGCATACGCCCTTTTTGGCCAAGGGCATCATTGTCGAGGTTTTGCCGCTTTTCCTGTGCTTTAAAGGCGATTCGAATCTACCTCCTGAAATCTGTTTCCTGCAATTCTGCCTTGCTTTCAAATCCTCTTCGTTGCCTTCCCTCAATATATTTGTGGACGAGAGTTATCATTTCTAAGTCTGCAGGTTTGTGAATTGCAGTGCCCCTGAGCTCCATTCTTCAACTCGCTTTCTTGGGAGCTGGCCGCAAAAGCGCAGGATTGCTTCAGGCCGTATTCTGGTTCCTGGCGGCAGGCTGAGCCTGTGGTTAATTCTTCTTCCTGATGGGAAAATAGAATGACCTGTGCCTGCCCCAACACCTAGAGCTAGTCTCTCATTGGTTCCCCCTCTTCCCGTTCATCCTCAGGACAATTTGCAACCTGTACGGAACAGGAGGATAAAGGTGCTGATTCTCCAAGGAGGGAGATTGCTAGTAAAGCGGCTGGAATGGTGAACCGGAGCACAAGGAGATGAGAAATGAGGTGCGTTTTAGAAACCTTTCCCGATCACACGGTGTACCATCTTCGGGGTTTCTCATGCATGTTTTCAATGTAGGACGATGCCCTTGAACCTGGAGATTTGGGACCCATGGGATGGGTACCACGCTGTATTACTTTAAAGGGTCTGCGTTAGCTCAGCCTACCTCACCAAACCTCTCAGCCCCAAGAGTGTCCACCCTTATGTCTCAATCAGCTGTGGGTCTAGATATGGTCAATCCAGGTGGCATCACAGCCCCTGAACGAATTTTGTAAGAATTTCTCTCTCTTTCACTGTCTTTGTTTCACGGGTTTTTTAAAGTAATTGATTTTTATAATGGGGTTTAGCTGCTTTTCACTGCTGTGTTTATGCCGCTTTACACCCACTTGACTCACTTACAGAGAGATATCAATACATAGGTTTTAAGATTCTTACTAGTCAGATATATTCTTGGGCGGTGAATAGGGGGTGTTGAGTCCAGTTCACTGAGCAAGGAGTAGGTCTTGTCTATTACATATTGGGTTTCTGGAACGGTATCTGAGCTAATTTGAAACCCTTGTTTTATGCATCACCCCACCTCACCTTTCCCGTTAAGCAGCCATAGTGTGTTTTCTAAACGTGTGACTCTGTTCTGTTTTGTAATTCAGTTCAAGGGTAGCGGTTTTTACATTCCCTCTATAAGTGATATCTTATGATAAGTGTCTTTTTCTGTGTGACTTATTTCACTTAGAATCGTCGTACCTAAATCCACTCATCATGCTGCTACTAGCCTTATGACGTTGATTTCATGGCTGAGTGATATTCCATTGTACATAAGGACCACAACTTCTTTATCCATTCTTCTCTTTCCTGGGATATTTAAGGTGTAACGAAGTGGAGGTTCTTGTCAACAGAGCAGCCCAAAACTTTGGGGTGCCTGTGTCTTGCTGATTTTTAGTTTTCCCAATTTATACGCCCATGAGAGGAAGTGCCCTATGGTCTCTAAGCTGAGTTTTTTAGATGTTTCAGGACACACCGTACACTTCTCCAGAGTGGCTATTAGCAATTTACATCCCGCCCGTCAGCGTAGCAAGGCTCCCATTTCTCCATGGCCTGTCCTGCATTTCTGGTTTTGACACTTTATTCAGCATGGCCCTTTTGACCGATGGGAAGCGAGACTTCTTTGTAGCGCTGATTTGCCTTTCCAGGTTGCTTGGTTGGCCAAAAAGGGCGTATGCGTTTTTTCCTGAATATATTCAGGAAAAACGCATACGCCCTTTTTGGCCAAGGGCATCATTGTCGAGGTTTTGCCGCTTTTCCTGTGCTTTAAAGGCGATTCGAATCTACCTCCTGAAATCTGTTTCCTGCAATTCTGCCTTGCTTTCAAATCCTCTTCGTTGCCTTCCCTCAATATATTTGTGGACGAGAGTTATCATTTCTAAGTCTGCAGGTTTGTGAATTGCAGTGCCCCTGAGCTCCATTCTTCAACTCGCTTTCTTGGGAGCTGGCCGCAAAAGCGCAGGATTGCTTCAGGCCGTATTCTGGTTCCTGGCGGCAGGCTGAGCCTGTGGTTAATTCTTCTTCCTGATGGGAAAATAGAATGACCTGTGCCTGCCCCAACACCTAGAGCTAGTCTCTCATTGGTTCCCCCTCTTCCCGTTCATCCTCAGGACAATTTGCAACCTGTACGGAACAGGAGGATAAAGGTGCTGATTCTCCAAGGAGGGAGATTGCTAGTAAAGCGGCTGGAATGGTGAACCGGAGCACAAGGAGATGAGAAATGAGGTGCGTTTTAGAAACCTTTCCCGATCACACGGTGTACCATCTTCGGGGTTTCTCATGCATGTTTTCAATGTAGGACGATGCCCTTGAACCTGGAGATTTGGGACCCATGGGATGGGTACCACGCTGTATTACTTTAAAGGGTCTGCGTTAGCTCAGCCTACCTCACCAAACCTCTCAGCCCCAAGAGTGTCCACCCTTATGTCTCAATCAGCTGTGGGTCTAGATATGGTCAATCCAGGTGGCATCACAGCCCCTGAACGAATTTTGTAAGAATTTCTCTCTCTTTCACTGTCTTTGTTTCACGGGTTTTTTAAAGTAATTGATTTTTATAATGGGGTTTAGCTGCTTTTCACTGCTGTGTTTATGCCGCTTTACACCCACTTGACTCACTTACAGAGAGATATCAATACATAGGTTTTAAGATTCTTACTAGTCAGATATATTCTTGGGCGGTGAATAGGGGGTGTTGAGTCCAGTTCACTGAGCAAGGAGTAGGTCTTGTCTATTACATATTGGGTTTCTGGAACGGTATCTGAGCTAATTTGAAACCCTTGTTTTATGCATCACCCCACCTCACCTTTCCCGTTAAGCAGCCATAGTGTGTTTTCTAAACGTGTGACTCTGTTCTGTTTTGTAATTCAGTTCAAGGGTAGCGGTTTTTACATTCCCTCTATAAGTGATATCTTATGATAAGTGTCTTTTTCTGTGTGACTTATTTCACTTAGAATCGTCATACCTAAATCCACTCATCATGCTGCTACTAGCCTTATGACATTGATTTCATGGCTGAGTGATATTCCATTGTACATAAGGACCGCAACTTCTTTATCCATTCTTCTCTTCCCTGGGATATTTAAGGTGTAACGAAGTGGAGGTTCTTGTCAACAGAGTAGCCCACAACTTTGGGGTGCCTGTGTCTTGCTGATTTTTAGTTTTCCCAATTTATACGCCCATGAGAGGAAGTGCCCTATGGTCTCTAAGCTGAGTTTTTTAGATGTTTCAGGACACACCGTACACTTCTCCAGAGTGGCTATTAGCAATTTACATCCCGCCCGTCAGCGTAGCAAGGCTCCCATTTCTCCATGGCCTGTCCTGCATTTCTGGTTTTGACACTTTATTCAGCATGGCCCTTTTGACCGATGGGAAGCGAGACTTCTTTGTAGCGCTGATTTGCCTTTCCAGGTTGCTTGGTTGGCCAAAAAGGGCGTATGCGTTTTTTCCTGAATATATTCAGGAAAAACGCATACGCCCTTTTTGGCCAAGGGCATCATTGTCGAGGTTTTGCCGCTTTTCCTGTGCTTTAAAGGCGATTCGAATCTACCTCCTGAAATCTGTTTCCTGCAATTCTGCCTTGCTTTCAAATCCTCTTCGTTGCCTTCCCTCAATATATTTGTGGACGAGAGTTATCATTTCTAAGTCTGCAGGTTTGTGAATTGCAGTGCCCCTGAGCTCCATTCTTCAACTCGCTTTCTTGGGAGCTGGCCGCAAAAGCGCAGGATTGCTTCAGGCCGTATTCTGGTTCCTGGCGGCAGGCTGAGCCTGTGGTTAATTCTTCTTCCTGATGGGAAAATAGAATGACCTGTGCCTGCCCCAACACCTAGAGCTAGTCTCTCATTGGTTCCCCCTCTTCCCGTTCATCCTCAGGACAATTTGCAACCTGTACGGAACAGGAGGATAAAGGTGCTGATTCTCCAAGGAGGGAGATTGCTAGTAAAGCGGCTGGAATGGTGAACCGGAGCACAAGGAGATGAGAAATGAGGTGCGTTTTAGAAACCTTTCCCGATCACACGGTGTACCATCTTCGGGGTTTCTCATGCATGTTTTCAATGTAGGACGATGCCCTTGAACCTGGAGATTTGGGACCCATGGGATGGGTACCACGCTGTATTACTTTAAAGGGTCTGCGTTAGCTCAGCCTACCTCACCAAACCTCTCAGCCCCAAGAGTGTCCACCCTTATGTCTCAATCAGCTGTGGGTCTAGATATGGTCAATCCAGGTGGCATCACAGCCCCTGAACGAATTTTGTAAGAATTTCTCTCTCTTTCACTGTCTTTGTTTCACGGGTTTTTTAAAGTAATTGATTTTTATAATGGGGTTTAGCTGCTTTTCACTGCTGTGTTTATGCCGCTTTACACCCACTTGACTCACTTACAGAGAGATATCAATACATAGGTTTTAAGATTCTTACTAGTCAGATATATTCTTGGGCGGTGAATAGGGGGTGTTGAGTCCAGTTCACTGAGCAAGGAGTAGGTCTTGTCTATTACATATTGGGTTTCTGGAACGGTATCTGAGCTAATTTGAAACCCTTGTTTTATGCATCACCCCACCTCACCTTTCCCGTTAAGCAGCCATAGTGTGTTTTCTAAACGTGTGACTCTGTTCTGTTTTGTAATTCAGTTCAAGGGTAGCGGTTTTTACATTCCCTCTATAAGTGATATCTTATGATAAGTGTCTTTTTCTGTGTGACTTATTTCACTTAGAATCGTCGTACCTAAATCCACTCATCATGCTGCTACTAGCCTTATGACGTTGATTTCATGGCTGAGTGATATTCCATTGTACATAAGGACCACAACTTCTTTATCCATTCTTCTCTTTCCTGGGATATTTAAGGTGTAACGAAGTGGAGGTTCTTGTCAACAGAGCAGCCCAAAACTTTGGGGTGCCTGTGTCTTGCTGATTTTTAGTTTTCCCAATTTATACGCCCATGAGAGGAAGTGCCCTATGGTCTCTAAGCTGAGTTTTTTAGATGTTTCAGGACACACCGTACACTTCTCCAGAGTGGCTATTAGCAATTTACATCCCGCCCGTCAGCGTAGCAAGGCTCCCATTTCTCCATGGCCTGTCCTGCATTTCTGGTTTTGACACTTTATTCAGCATGGCCCTTTTGACCGATGGGAAGCGAGACTTCTTTGTAGCGCTGATTTGCCTTTCCAGGTTGCTTGGTTGGCCAAAAAGGGCGTATGCGTTTTTTCCTGAATATATTCAGGAAAAACGCATACGCCCTTTTTGGCCAAGGGCATCATTGTCGAGGTTTTGCCGCTTTTCCTGTGCTTTAAAGGCGATTCGAATCTACCTCCTGAAATCTGTTTCCTGCAATTCTGCCTTGCTTTCAAATCCTCTTCGTTGCCTTCCCTCAATATATTTGTGGACGAGAGTTATCATTTCTAAGTCTGCAGGTTTGTGAATTGCAGTGCCCCTGAGCTCCATTCTTCAACTCGCTTTCTTGGGAGCTGGCCGCAAAAGGGCAGGATTGCTTCAGGCCGTATTCTGGTTCCTGGCGGCAGGCTGAGCCTGTGGTTAATTCTTCTTCCTGATGGGAAAATAGAATGACCTGTGCCTGCCCCAACACCTAGAGCTAGTCTCTCATTGGTTCCCCCTCTTCCCGTTCATCCTCAGGACAATTTGCAACCTGTACGGAACAGGAGGATAAAGGTGCTGATTCTCCAAGGAGGGAGATTGCTAGTAAAGCGGCTGGAATGGTGAACCGGAGCACAAGGAGATGAGAAATGAGGTGCGTTTTAGAAACCTTTCCCGATCACACGGTGTACCATCTTCGGGGTTTCTCATGCATGTTTTCAATGTAGGACGATGCCCTTGAACCTGGAGATTTGGGACCCATGGGATGGGTACCACGCTGTATTACTTTAAAGGGTCTGCGTTAGCTCAGCCTACCTCACCAAACCTCTCAGCCCCAAGAGTGTCCACCCTTATGTCTCAATCAGCTGTGGGTCTAGATATGGTCAATCCAGGTGGCATCACAGCCCCTGAACGAATTTTGTAAGAATTTCTCTCTCTTTCACTGTCTTTGTTTCACGGGTTTTTTAAAGTAATTGATTTTTATAATGGGGTTTAGCTGCTTTTCACTGCTGTGTTTATGCCGCTTTACACCCACTTGACTCACTTACAGAGAGATATCAATACATAGGTTTTAAGATTCTTACTAGTCAGATATATTCTTGGGCGGTGAATAGGGGGTGTTGAGTCCAGTTCACTGAGCAAGGAGTAGGTCTTGTCTATTACATATTGGGTTTCTGGAACGGTATCTGAGCTAATTTGAAACCCTTGTTTTATGCATCACCCCACCTCACCTTTCCCGTTAAGCAGCCATAGTGTGTTTTCTAAACGTGTGACTCTGTTCTGTTTTGTAATTCAGTTCAAGGGTAGCGGTTTTTACATTCCCTCTATAAGTGATATCTTATGATAAGTGTCTTTTTCTGTGTGACTTATTTCACTTAGAATCGTCGTACCTAAATCCACTCATCATGCTGCTACTAGCCTTATGACGTTGATTTCATGGCTGAGTGATATTCCATTGTACATAAGGACCACAACTTCTTTATCCATTCTTCTCTTTCCTGGGATATTTAAGGTGTAACGAAGTGGAGGTTCTTGTCAACAGAGCAGCCCAAAACTTTGGGGTGCCTGTGTCTTGCTGATTTTTAGTTTTCCCAATTTATACGCCCATGAGAGGAAGTGCCCTATGGTCTCTAAGCTGAGTTTTTTAGATGTTTCAGGACACACCGTACACTTCTCCAGAGTGGCTATTAGCAATTTACATCCCGCCCGTCAGCGTAGCAAGGCTCCCATTTCTCCATGGCCTGTCCTGCATTTCTGGTTTTGACACTTTATTCAGCATGGCCCTTTTGACCGATGGGAAGCGAGACTTCTTTGTAGCGCTGATTTGCCTTTCCAGGTTGCTTGGTTGGCCAAAAAGGGCGTATGCGTTTTTTCCTGAATATATTCAGGAAAAACGCATACGCCCTTTTTGGCCAAGGGCATCATTGTCGAGGTTTTGCCGCTTTTCCTGTGCTTTAAAGGCGATTCGAATCTACCTCCTGAAATCTGTTTCCTGCAATTCTGCCTTGCTTTCAAATCCTCTTCGTTGCCTTCCCTCAATATATTTGTGGACGAGAGTTATCATTTCTAAGTCTGCAGGTTTGTGAATTGCAGTGCCCCTGAGCTCCATTCTTCAACTCGCTTTCTTGGGAGCTGGCCGCAAAAGCGCAGGATTGCTTCAGGCCGTATTCTGGTTCCTGGCGGCAGGCTGAGCCTGTGGTTAATTCTTCTTCCTGATGGGAAAATAGAATGACCTGTGCCTGCCCCAACACCTAGAGCTAGTCTCTCATTGGTTCCCCCTCTTCCCGTTCATCCTCAGGACAATTTGCAACCTGTACGGAACAGGAGGATAAAGGTGCTGATTCTCCAAGGAGGGAGATTGCTAGTAAAGCGGCTGGAATGGTGAACCGGAGCACAAGGAGATGAGAAATGAGGTGCGTTTTAGAAACCTTTCCCGATCACACGGTGTACCATCTTCGGGGTTTCTCATGCATGTTTTCAATGTAGGACGATGCCCTTGAACCTGGAGATTTGGGACCCATGGGATGGGTACCACGCCGTATTACTTTAAAGGGTCTGCGTTTGCTCACCCAACCTCACCAAACCTCTCAGCCCCAAGAGTGTCCACCCTTATGTCTCAATCAGCTGTGGGTCTAGATATGGTCAATCCAGGTGGCATCACAGCCCCTGAACGAATTTTGTAAGAATTTCTCTCTCTTTCACTGTCTTTGTTTCACGGGTTTTGAAAAGTAATTGATTCTTATAATGGGGTTTAGCTGCTTTTCACTGCTGTGTTTATGCCGCTTTACACCCACTTGACTCACTTACAGAGAGATATCAATACATAGGTTTTAAGATTCTTACTAGTCAGATATATTCTTGGGCGGTGAATAGGGGGTGTTGAGTCCAGTTCACTGAGCAAGGAGTAGGTCTTGTCTATTACATATTGGGTTTCTGGAACGGTATCTGAGCTAATTTGAAACCCTTGTTTTATGCATCACCCCACCTCACCTTTCCCGTTAAGCAGCCATAGTGTGTTTTCTAAACGTGTGACTCTGTTCTGTTTTGTAATTCAGTTCAAGGGTAGCGGTTTTTACATTCCCTCTATAAGTGATATCTTATGATAAGTGTCTTTTTCTGTGTGACTTATTTCACTTAGAATCGTCATACCTAAATCCACTCATCATGCTGCTACTAGCCTTATGACATTGATTTCATGGCTGAGTGATATTCCATTGTACATAAGGACCGCAACTTCTTTATCCATTCTTCTCTTTCCTGGGATATTTAAGGTGTAACGAAGTGGAGGTTCTTGTCAACAGAGTAGCCCACAACTTTGGGGTGCCTGTGTCTTGCTGATTTTTAGTTTTCCCAATTTATACGCCCATGAGAGGAAGTGCCCTATGGTCTCTAAGCTGAGTTTTTTAGATGTTTCAGGACACACCGTACACTTCTCCAGAGTGGCTATTAGCAATTTACATCCCGCCCGTCAGCGTAGCAAGGCTCCCATTTCTCCATGGCCTGTCCTGCATTTCTGGTTTTGACACTTTATTCAGCATGGCCCTTTTGACCGATGGGAAGCGAGACTTCTTTGTAGCGCTGATTTGCCTTTCCAGGTTGCTTGGTTGGCCAAAAAGGGCGTATGCGTTTTTTCCTGAATATATTCAGGAAAAACGCATACGCCCTTTTTGGCCAAGGGCATCATTGTCGAGGTTTTGCCGCTTTTCCTGTGCTTTAAAGGCGATTCGAATCTCCCTCCTGAAATCTGTTTCCTGCAATTCTGCCTTGCTTTCAAATCCTCTTCGTTGCCTTCCCTCAATATATTTGTGGACGAGAGTTATCATTTCTAAGTCTGCAGGTTTGTGAATTGCAGTGCCCCTGAGCTCCATTCTTCAACTCGCTTTCTTGGGAGCTGGCCGCAAAAGCGCAGGATTGCTTCAGGCCGTATTCTGGTTCCTGGCGGCAGGCTGAGCCTGTGGTTAATTCTTCTTCCTGATGGGAAAATAGAATGACCTGTGCCTGCCCCAACACCTAGAGCTAGTCTCTCATTGGTTCCCCCTCTTCCCGTTCATCCTCAGGACAATTTGCAACCTGTACGGAACAGGAGGATAAAGGTGCTGATTCTCCAAGGAGGGAGATTGCTAGTAAAGCGGCTGGAATGGTGAACCGGAGCACAAGGAGATGAGAAATGAGGTGCGTTTTAGAAACCTTTCCCGATCACACGGTGTACCATCTTCGGGGTTTCTCATGCATGTTTTCAATGTAGGACGATGCCCTTGAACCTGGAGATTTGGGACCCATGGGATGGGTACCACGCTGTATTACTTTAAAGGGTCTGCGTTAGCTCAGCCTACCTCACCAAACCTCTCAGCCCCAAGAGTGTCCACCCTTATGTCTCAATCAGCTGTGGGTCTAGATATGGTCAATCCAGGTGGCATCACAGCCCCTGAACGAATTTTGTAAGAATTTCTCTCTCTTTCACTGTCTTTGTTTCACGGGTTTTTTAAAGTAATTGATTTTTATAATGGGGTTTAGCTGCTTTTCACTGCTGTGTTTATGCCGCTTTACACCCACTTGACTCACTTACAGAGAGATATCAATACATAGGTTTTAAGATTCTTACTAGTCAGATATATTCTTGGGCGGTGAATAGGGGGTGTTGAGTCCAGTTCACTGAGCAAGGAGTAGGTCTTGTCTATTACATATTGGGTTTCTGGAACGGTATCTGAGCTAATTTGAAACCCTTGTTTTATGCATCACCCCACCTCACCTTTCCCGTTAAGCAGCCATAGTGTGTTTTCTAAACGTGTGACTCTGTTCTGTTTTGTAATTCAGTTCAAGGGTAGCGGTTTTTACATTCCCTCTATAAGTGATATCTTATGATAAGTGTCTTTTTCTGTGTGACTTATTTCACTTAGAATCGTCATACCTAAATCCACTCATCATGCTGCTACTAGCCTTATGACATTGATTTCATGGCTGAGTGATATTCCATTGTACATAAGGACCGCAACTTCTTTATCCATTCTTCTCTTCCCTGGGATATTTAAGGTGTAACGAAGTGGAGGTTCTTGTCAACAGAGTAGCCCACAACTTTGGGGTGCCTGTGTCTTGCTGATTTTTAGTTTTCCCAATTTATACGCCCATGAGAGGAAGTGCCCTATGGTCTCTAAGCTGAGTTTTTTAGATGTTTCAGGACACACCGTACACTTCTCCAGAGTGGCTATTAGCAATTTACATCCCGCCCGTCAGCGTAGCAAGGCTCCCATTTCTCCATGGCCTGTCCTGCATTTCTGGTTTTGACACTTTATTCAGCATGGCCCTTTTGACCGATGGGAAGCGAGACTTCTTTGTAGCGCTGATTTGCCTTTCCAGGTTGCTTGGTTGGCCAAAAAGGGCGTATGCGTTTTTTCCTGAATATATTCAGGAAAAACGCATACGCCCTTTTTGGCCAAGGGCATCATTGTCGAGGTTTTGCCGCTTTTCCTGTGCTTTAAAGGCGATTCGAATCTACCTCCTGAAATCTGTTTCCTGCAATTCTGCCTTGCTTTCAAATCCTCTTCGTTGCCTTCCCTCAATATATTTGTGGACGAGAGTTATCATTTCTAAGTCTGCAGGTTTGTGAATTGCAGTGCCCCTGAGCTCCATTCTTCAACTCGCTTTCTTGGGAGCTGGCCGCAAAAGCGCAGGATTGCTTCAGGCCGTATTCTGGTTCCTGGCGGCAGGCTGAGCCTGTGGTTAATTCTTCTTCCTGATGGGAAAATAGAATGACCTGTGCCTGCCCCAACACCTAGAGCTAGTCTCTCATTGGTTCCCCCTCTTCCCGTTCATCCTCAGGACAATTTGCAACCTGTACGGAACAGGAGGATAAAGGTGCTGATTCTCCAAGGAGGGAGATTGCTAGTAAAGCGGCTGGAATGGTGAACCGGAGCACAAGGAGATGAGAAATGAGGTGCGTTTTAGAAACCTTTCCCGATCACACGGTGTACCATCTTCGGGGTTTCTCATGCATGTTTTCAATGTAGGACGATGCCCTTGAACCTGGAGATTTGGGACCCATGGGATGGGTACCACGCCGTATTACTTTAAAGGGTCTGCGTTTGCTCACCCAACCTCACCAAACCTCTCAGCCCCAAGAGTGTCCACCCTTATGTCTCAATCAGCTGTGGGTCTAGATATGGTCAATCCAGGTGGCATCACAGCCCCTGAACGAATTTTGTAAGAATTTCTCTCTCTTTCACTGTCTTTGTTTCACGGGTTTTGAAAAGTAATTGATTCTTATAATGGGGTTTAGCTGCTTTTCACTGCTGTGTTTATGCCGCTTTACACCCACTTGACTCACTTACAGAGAGATATCAATACATAGGTTTTAAGATTCTTACTAGTCAGATATATTCTTGGGCGGTGAATAGGGGGTGTTGAGTCCAGTTCACTGAGCAAGGAGTAGGTCTTGTCTATTACATATTGGGTTTCTGGAACGGTATCTGAGCTAATTTGAAACCCTTGTTTTATGCATCACCCCACCTCACCTTTCCCGTTAAGCAGCCATAGTGTGTTTTCTAAACGTGTGACTCTGTTCTGTTTTGTAATTCAGTTCAAGGGTAGCGGTTTTTACATTCCCTCTATAAGTGATATCTTATGATAAGTGTCTTTTTCTGTGTGACTTATTTCACTTAGAATCGTCATACCTAAATCCACTCATCATGCTGCTACTAGCCTTATGACATTGATTTCATGGCTGAGTGATATTCCATTGTACATAAGGACCGCAACTTCTTTATCCATTCTTCTCTTTCCTGGGATATTTAAGGTGTAACGAAGTGGAGGTTCTTGTCAACAGAGTAGCCCACAACTTTGGGGTGCCTGTGTCTTGCTGATTTTTAGTTTTCCCAATTTATACGCCCATGAGAGGAAGTGCCCTATGGTCTCTAAGCTGAGTTTTTTAGATGTTTCAGGACACACCGTACACTTCTCCAGAGTGGCTATTAGCAATTTACATCCCGCCCGTCAGCGTAGCAAGGCTCCCATTTCTCCATGGCCTGTCCTGCATTTCTGGTTTTGACACTTTATTCAGCATGGCCCTTTTGACCGATGGGAAGCGAGACTTCTTTGTAGCGCTGATTTGCCTTTCCAGGTTGCTTGGTTGGCCAAAAAGGGCGTATGCGTTTTTTCCTGAATATATTCAGGAAAAACGCATACGCCCTTTTTGGCCAAGGGCATCATTGTCGAGGTTTTGCCGCTTTTCCTGTGCTTTAAAGGCGATTCGAATCTACCTCCTGAAATCTGTTTCCTGCAATTCTGCCTTGCTTTCAAATCCTCTTCGTTGCCTTCCCTCAATATATTTGTGGACGAGAGTTATCATTTCTAAGTCTGCAGGTTTGTGAATTGCAGTGCCCCTGAGCTCCATTCTTCAACTCGCTTTCTTGGGAGCTGGCCGCAAAAGCGCAGGATTGCTTCAGGCCGTATTCTGGTTCCTGGCGGCAGGCTGAGCCTGTGGTTAATTCTTCTTCCTGATGGGAAAATAGAATGACCTGTGCCTGCCCCAACACCTAGAGCTAGTCTCTCATTGGTTCCCCCTCTTCCCGTTCATCCTCAGGACAATTTGCAACCTGTACGGAACAGGAGGATAAAGGTGCTGATTCTCCAAGGAGGGAGATTGCTAGTAAAGCGGCTGGAATGGTGAACCGGAGCACAAGGAGATGAGAAATGAGGTGCGTTTTAGAAACCTTTCCCGATCACACGGTGTACCATCTTCGGGGTTTCTCATGCATGTTTTCAATGTAGGACGATGCCCTTGAACCTGGAGATTTGGGACCCATGGGATGGGTACCACGCTGTATTACTTTAAAGGGTCTGCGTTAGCTCAGCCTACCTCACCAAACCTCTCAGCCCCAAGAGTGTCCACCCTTATGTCTCAATCAGCTGTGGGTCTAGATATGGTCAATCCAGGTGGCATCACAGCCCCTGAACGAATTTTGTAAGAATTTCTCTCTCTTTCACTGTCTTTGTTTCACGGGTTTTGAAAAGTAATTGATTCTTATAATGGGGTTTAGCTGCTTTTCACTGCTGTGTTTATGCCGCTTTACACCCACTTGACTCACTTACAGAGAGATATCAATACATAGGTTTTAAGATTCTTACTAGTCAGATATATTCTTGGGCGGTGAATAGGGGGTGTTGAGTCCAGTTCACTGAGCAAGGAGTAGGTCTTGTCTATTACATATTGGGTTTCTGGAACGGTATCTGAGCTAATTTGAAACCCTTGTTTTATGCATCACCCCACCTCACCTTTCCCGTTAAGCAGCCATAGTGTGTTTTCTAAACGTGTGACTCTGTTCTGTTTTGTAATTCAGTTCAAGGGTAGCGGTTTTTACATTCCCTCTATAAGTGATATCTTATGATAAGTGTCTTTTTCTGTGTGACTTATTTCACTTAGAATCGTCATACCTAAATCCACTCATCATGCTGCTACTAGCCTTATGACATTGATTTCATGGCTGAGTGATATTCCATTGTACATAAGGACCGCAACTTCTTTATCCATTCTTCTCTTCCCTGGGATATTTAAGGTGTAACGAAGTGGAGGTTCTTGTCAACAGAGTAGCCCACAACTTTGGGGTGCCTGTGTCTTGCTGATTTTTAGTTTTCCCAATTTATACGCCCATGAGAGGAAGTGCCCTATGGTCTCTAAGCTGAGTTTTTTAGATGTTTCAGGACACACCGTACACTTCTCCAGAGTGGCTATTAGCAATTTACATCCCGCCCGTCAGCGTAGCAAGGCTCCCATTTCTCCATGGCCTGTCCTGCATTTCTGGTTTTGACACTTTATTCAGCATGGCCCTTTTGACCGATGGGAAGCGAGACTTCTTTGTAGCGCTGATTTGCCTTTCCAGGTTGCTTGGTTGGCCAAAAAGGGCGTATGCGTTTTTTCCTGAATATATTCAGGAAAAACGCATACGCCCTTTTTGGCCAAGGGCATCATTGTCGAGGTTTTGCCGCTTTTCCTGTGCTTTAAAGGCGATTCGAATCTACCTCCTGAAATCTGTTTCCTGCAATTCTGCCTTGCTTTCAAATCCTCTTCGTTGCCTTCCCTCAATATATTTGTGGACGAGAGTTATCATTTCTAAGTCTGCAGGTTTGTGAATTGCAGTGCCCCTGAGCTCCATTCTTCAACTCGCTTTCTTGGGAGCTGGCCGCAAAAGCGCAGGATTGCTTCAGGCCGTATTCTGGTTCCTGGCGGCAGGCTGAGCCTGTGGTTAATTCTTCTTCCTGATGGGAAAATAGAATGACCTGTGCCTGCCCCAACACCTAGAGCTAGTCTCTCATTGGTTCCCCCTCTTCCCGTTCATCCTCAGGACAATTTGCAACCTGTACGGAACAGGAGGATAAAGGTGCTGATTCTCCAAGGAGGGAGATTGCTAGTAAAGCGGCTGGAATGGTGAACCGGAGCACAAGGAGATGAGAAATGAGGTGCGTTTTAGAAACCTTTCCCGATCACACGGTGTACCATCTTCGGGGTTTCTCATGCATGTTTTCAATGTAGGACGATGCCCTTGAACCTGGAGATTTGGGACCCATGGGATGGGTACCACGCTGTATTACTTTAAAGGGTCTGCGTTAGCTCAGCCTACCTCACCAAACCTCTCAGCCCCAAGAGTGTCCACCCTTATGTCTCAATCAGCTGTGGGTCTAGATATGGTCAATCCAGGTGGCATCACAGCCCCTGAACGAATTTTGTAAGAATTTCTCTCTCTTTCACTGTCTTTGTTTCACGGGTTTTTTAAAGTAATTGATTTTTATAATGGGGTTTAGCTGCTTTTCACTGCTGTGTTTATGCCGCTTTACACCCACTTGACTCACTTACAGAGAGATATCAATACATAGGTTTTAAGATTCTTACTAGTCAGATATATTCTTGGGCGGTGAATAGGGGGTGTTGAGTCCAGTTCACTGAGCAAGGAGTAGGTCTTGTCTATTACATATTGGGTTTCTGGAACGGTATCTGAGCTAATTTGAAACCCTTGTTTTATGCATCACCCCACCTCACCTTTCCCGTTAAGCAGCCATAGTGTGTTTTCTAAACGTGTGACTCTGTTCTGTTTTGTAATTCAGTTCAAGGGTAGCGGTTTTTACATTCCCTCTATAAGTGATATCTTATGATAAGTGTCTTTTTCTGTGTGACTTATTTCACTTAGAATCGTCATACCTAAATCCACTCATCATGCTGCTACTAGCCTTATGACATTGATTTCATGGCTGAGTGATATTCCATTGTACATAAGGACCGCAACTTCTTTATCCATTCTTCTCTTTCCTGGGATATTTAAGGTGTAACGAAGTGGAGGTTCTTGTCAACAGAGTAGCCCACAACTTTGGGGTGCCTGTGTCTTGCTGATTTTTAGTTTTCCCAATTTATACGCCCATGAGAGGAAGTGCCCTATGGTCTCTAAGCTGAGTTTTTTAGATGTTTCAGGACACACCGTACACTTCTCCAGAGTGGCTATTAGCAATTTACATCCCGCCCGTCAGCGTAGCAAGGCTCCCATTTCTCCATGGCCTGTCCTGCATTTCTGGTTTTGACACTTTATTCAGCATGGCCCTTTTGACCGATGGGAAGCGAGACTTCTTTGTAGCGCTGATTTGCCTTTCCAGGTTGCTTGGTTGGCCAAAAAGGGCGTATGCGTTTTTTCCTGAATATATTCAGGAAAAACGCATACGCCCTTTTTGGCCAAGGGCATCATTGTCGAGGTTTTGCCGCTTTTCCTGTGCTTTAAAGGCGATTCGAATCTACCTCCTGAAATCTGTTTCCTGCAATTCTGCCTTGCTTTCAAATCCTCTTCGTTGCCTTCCCTCAATATATTTGTGGACGAGAGTTATCATTTCTAAGTCTGCAGGTTTGTGAATTGCAGTGCCCCTGAGCTCCATTCTTCAACTCGCTTTCTTGGGAGCTGGCCGCAAAAGCGCAGGATTGCTTCAGGCCGTATTCTGGTTCCTGGCGGCAGGCTGAGCCTGTGGTTAATTCTTCTTCCTGATGGGAAAATAGAATGACCTGTGCCTGCCCCAACACCTAGAGCTAGTCTCTCATTGGTTCCCCCTCTTCCCGTTCATCCTCAGGACAATTTGCAACCTGTACGGAACAGGAGGATAAAGGTGCTGATTCTCCAAGGAGGGAGATTGCTAGTAAAGCGGCTGGAATGGTGAACCGGAGCACAAGGAGATGAGAAATGAGGTGCGTTTTAGAAACCTTTCCCGATCACACGGTGTACCATCTTCGGGGTTTCTCATGCATGTTTTCAATGTAGGACGATGCCCTTGAACCTGGAGATTTGGGACCCATGGGATGGGTACCACGCTGTATTACTTTAAAGGGTCTGCGTTAGCTCAGCCTACCTCACCAAACCTCTCAGCCCCAAGAGTGTCCACCCTTATGTCTCAATCAGCTGTGGGTCTAGATATGGTCAATCCAGGTGGCATCACAGCCCCTGAACGAATTTTGTAAGAATTTCTCTCTCTTTCACTGTCTTTGTTTCACGGGTTTTGAAAAGTAATTGATTCTTATAATGGGGTTTAGCTGCTTTTCACTGCTGTGTTTATGCCGCTTTACACCCACTTGACTCACTTACAGAGAGATATCAATACATAGGTTTTAAGATTCTTACTAGTCAGATATATTCTTGGGCGGTGAATAGGGGGTGTTGAGTCCAGTTCACTGAGCAAGGAGTAGGTCTTGTCTATTACATATTGGGTTTCTGGAACGGTATCTGAGCTAATTTGAAACCCTTGTTTTATGCATCACCCCACCTCACCTTTCCCGTTAAGCAGCCATAGTGTGTTTTCTAAACGTGTGACTCTGTTCTGTTTTGTAATTCAGTTCAAGGGTAGCGGTTTTTACATTCCCTCTATAAGTGATATCTTATGATAAGTGTCTTTTTCTGTGTGACTTATTTCACTTAGAATCGTCATACCTAAATCCACTCATCATGCTGCTACTAGCCTTATGACGTTGATTTCATGGCTGAGTGATATTCCATTGTACATAAGGACCGCAACTTCTTTATCCATTCTTCTCTTCCCTGGGATATTTAAGGTGTAACGAAGTGGAGGTTCTTGTCAACAGAGTAGCCCACAACTTTGGGGTGCCTGTGTCTTGCTGATTTTTAGTTTTCCCAATTTATACGCCCATGAGAGGAAGTGCCCTATGGTCTCTAAGCTGAGTTTTTTAGATGTTTCAGGACACACCGTACACTTCTCCAGAGTGGCTATTAGCAATTTACATCCCGCCCGTCAGCGTAGCAAGGCTCCCATTTCTCCATGGCCTGTCCTGCATTTCTGGTTTTGACACTTTATTCAGCATGGCCCTTTTGACCGATGGGAAGCGAGACTTCTTTGTAGCGCTGATTTGCCTTTCCAGGTTGCTTGGTTGGCCAAAAAGGGCGTATGCGTTTTTTCCTGAATATATTCAGGAAAAACGCATACGCCCTTTTTGGCCAAGGGCATCATTGTCGAGGTTTTGCCGCTTTTCCTGTGCTTTAAAGGCGATTCGAATCTACCTCCTGAAATCTGTTTCCTGCAATTCTGCCTTGCTTTCAAATCCTCTTCGTTGCCTTCCCTCAATATATTTGTGGACGAGAGTTATCATTTCTAAGTCTGCAGGTTTGTGAATTGCAGTGCCCCTGAGCTCCATTCTTCAACTCGCTTTCTTGGGAGCTGGCCGCAAAAGTGCAGGATTGCTTCAGGCCGTATTCTGGTTCCTGGCGGCAGGCTGAGCCTGTGGTTAATTCTTCTTCCTGATGGGAAAATAGAATGACCTGTGCCTGCCCCAACACCTAGAGCTAGTCTCTCATTGGTTCCCCCTCTTCCCGTTCATCCTCAGGACAATTTGCAACCTGTACGGAACAGGAGGATAAAGGTGCTGATTCTCCAAGGAGGGAGATTGCTAGTAAAGCGGCTGGAATGGTGAACCGGAGCACAAGGAGATGAGAAATGAGGTGCGTTTTAGAAACCTTTCCCGATCACACGGTGTACCATCTTCGGGGTTTCTCATGCATGTTTTCAATGTAGGACGATGCCCTTGAACCTGGAGATTTGGGACCCATGGGATGGGTACCACGCTGTATTACTTTAAAGGGTCTGCGTTAGCTCAGCCTACCTCACCAAACCTCTCAGCCCCAAGAGTGTCCACCCTTATGTCTCAATCAGCTGTGGGTCTAGATATGGTCAATCCAGGTGGCATCACAGCCCCTGAACGAATTTTGTAAGAATTTCTCTCTCTTTCACTGTCTTTGTTTCACGGGTTTTTTAAAGTAATTGATTTTTATAATGGGGTTTAGCTGCTTTTCACTGCTGTGTTTATGCCGCTTTACACCCACTTGACTCACTTACAGAGAGATATCAATACATAGGTTTTAAGATTCTTACTAGTCAGATATATTCTTGGGCGGTGAATAGGGGGTGTTGAGTCCAGTTCACTGAGCAAGGAGTAGGTCTTGTCTATTACATATTGGGTTTCTGGAACGGTATCTGAGCTAATTTGAAACCCTTGTTTTATGCATCACCCCACCTCACCTTTCCCGTTAAGCAGCCATAGTGTGTTTTCTAAACGTGTGACTCTGTTCTGTTTTGTAATTCAGTTCAAGGGTAGCGGTTTTTACATTCCCTCTATAAGTGATATCTTATGATAAGTGTCTTTTTCTGTGTGACTTATTTCACTTAGAATCGTCATACCTAAATCCACTCATCATGCTGCTACTAGCCTTATGACATTGATTTCATGGCTGAGTGATATTCCATTGTACATAAGGACCGCAACTTCTTTATCCATTCTTCTCTTTCCTGGGATATTTAAGGTGTAACGAAGTGGAGGTTCTTGTCAACAGAGTAGCCCACAACTTTGGGGTGCCTGTGTCTTGCTGATTTTTAGTTTTCCCAATTTATACGCCCATGAGAGGAAGTGCCCTATGGTCTCTAAGCTGAGTTTTTTAGATGTTTCAGGACACACCGTACACTTCTCCAGAGTGGCTATTAGCAATTTACATCCCGCCCGTCAGCGTAGCAAGGCTCCCATTTCTCCATGGCCTGTCCTGCATTTCTGGTTTTGACACTTTATTCAGCATGGCCCTTTTGACCGATGGGAAGCGAGACTTCTTTGTAGCGCTGATTTGCCTTTCCAGGTTGCTTGGTTGGCCAAAAAGGGCGTATGCGTTTTTTCCTGAATATATTCAGGAAAAACGCATACGCCCTTTTTGGCCAAGGGCATCATTGTCGAGGTTTTGCCGCTTTTCCTGTGCTTTAAAGGCGATTCGAATCTACCTCCTGAAATCTGTTTCCTGCAATTCTGCCTTGCTTTCAAATCCTCTTCGTTGCCTTCCCTCAATATATTTGTGGACGAGAGTTATCATTTCTAAGTCTGCAGGTTTGTGAATTGCAGTGCCCCTGAGCTCCATTCTTCAACTCGCTTTCTTGGGAGCTGGCCGCAAAAGCGCAGGATTGCTTCAGGCCGTATTCTGGTTCCTGGCGGCAGGCTGAGCCTGTGGTTAATTCTTCTTCCTGATGGGAAAATAGAATGACCTGTGCCTGCCCCAACACCTAGAGCTAGTCTCTCATTGGTTCCCCCTCTTCCCGTTCATCCTCAGGACAATTTGCAACCTGTACGGAACAGGAGGATAAAGGTGCTGATTCTCCAAGGAGGGAGATTGCTAGTAAAGCGGCTGGAATGGTGAACCGGAGCACAAGGAGATGAGAAATGAGGTGCGTTTTAGAAACCTTTCCCGATCACACGGTGTACCATCTTCGGGGTTTCTCATGCATGTTTTCAATGTAGGACGATGCCCTTGAACCTGGAGATTTGGGACCCATGGGATGGGTACCACGCTGTATTACTTTAAAGGGTCTGCGTTAGCTCAGCCTACCTCACCAAACCTCTCAGCCCCAAGAGTGTCCACCCTTATGTCTCAATCAGCTGTGGGTCTAGATATGGTCAATCCAGGTGGCATCACAGCCCCTGAACGAATTTTGTAAGAATTTCTCTCTCTTTCACTGTCTTTGTTTCACGGGTTTTGAAAAGTAATTGATTCTTATAATGGGGTTTAGCTGCTTTTCACTGCTGTGTTTATGCCGCTTTACACCCACTTGACTCACTTACAGAGAGATATCAATACATAGGTTTTAAGATTCTTACTAGTCAGATATATTCTTGGGCGGTGAATAGGGGGTGTTGAGTCCAGTTCACTGAGCAAGGAGTAGGTCTTGTCTATTACATATTGGGTTTCTGGAACGGTATCTGAGCTAATTTGAAACCCTTGTTTTATGCATCACCCCACCTCACCTTTCCCGTTAAGCAGCCATAGTGTGTTTTCTAAACGTGTGACTCTGTTCTGTTTTGTAATTCAGTTCAAGGGTAGCGGTTTTTACATTCCCTCTATAAGTGATATCTTATGATAAGTGTCTTTTTCTGTGTGACTTATTTCACTTAGAATCGTCGTACCTAAATCCACTCATCATGCTGCTACTAGCCTTATGACGTTGATTTCATGGCTGAGTGATATTCCATTGTACATAAGGACCACAACTTCTTTATCCATTCTTCTCTTTCCTGGGATATTTAAGGTGTTAGGAAGTGGAGGTTCTTGTCAACAGAGCAGCCCAAAACTTTGGGGTGCCTGTGTCTTGCTGATTTTTAGTTTTCCCAATTTATACGCCCATGAGAGGAAGTGCCCTATGGTCTCTAAGCTGAGTTTTTTAGATGTTTCAGGACACACCGTACACTTCTCCAGAGTGGCTATTAGCAATTTACATCCCGCCCGTCAGCGTAGCAAGGCTCCCATTTCTCCATGGCCTGTCCTGCATTTCTGGTTTTGACACTTTATTCAGCATGGCCCTTTTGACCGATGGGAAGCGAGACTTCTTTGTAGCGCTGATTTGCCTTTCCAGGTTGCTTGGTTGGCCAAAAAGGGCGTATGCGTTTTTTCCTGAATATATTCAGGAAAAACGCATACGCCCTTTTTGGCCAAGGGCATCATTGTCGAGGTTTTGCCGCTTTTCCTGTGCTTTAAAGGCGATTCGAATCTACCTCCTGAAATCTGTTTCCTGCAATTCTGCCTTGCTTTCAAATCCTCTTCGTTGCCTTCCCTCAATATATTTGTGGACGAGAGTTATCATTTCTAAGTCTGCAGGTTTGTGAATTGCAGTGCCCCTGAGCTCCATTCTTCAACTCGCTTTCTTGGGAGCTGGCCGCAAAAGCGCAGGATTGCTTCAGGCCGTATTCTGGTTCCTGGCGGCAGGCTGAGCCTGTGGTTAATTCTTCTTCCTGATGGGAAAATAGAATGACCTGTGCCTGCCCCAACACCTAGAGCTAGTCTCTCATTGGTTCCCCCTCTTCCCGTTCATCCTCAGGACAATTTGCAACCTGTACGGAACAGGAGGATAAAGGTGCTGATTCTCCAAGGAGGGAGATTGCTAGTAAAGCGGCTGGAATGGTGAACCGGAGCACAAGGAGATGAGAAATGAGGTGCGTTTTAGAAACCTTTCCCGATCACACGGTGTACCATCTTCGGGGTTTCTCATGCATGTTTTCAATGTAGGACGATGCCCTTGAACCTGGAGATTTGGGACCCATGGGATGGGTACCACGCTGTATTACTTTAAAGGGTCTGCGTTAGCTCAGCCTACCTCACCAAACCTCTCAGCCCCAAGAGTGTCCACCCTTATGTCTCAATCAGCTGTGGGTCTAGATATGGTCAATCCAGGTGGCATCACAGCCCCTGAACGAATTTTGTAAGAATTTCTCTCTCTTTCACTGTCTTTGTTTCACGGGTTTTTTAAAGTAATTGATTTTTATAATGGGGTTTAGCTGCTTTTCACTGCTGTGTTTATGCCGCTTTACACCCACTTGACTCACTTACAGAGAGATATCAATACATAGGTTTTAAGATTCTTACTAGTCAGATATATTCTTGGGCGGTGAATAGGGGGTGTTGAGTCCAGTTCACTGAGCAAGGAGTAGGTCTTGTCTATTACATATTGGGTTTCTGGAACGGTATCTGAGCTAATTTGAAACCCTTGTTTTATGCATCACCCCACCTCACCTTTCCCGTTAAGCAGCCATAGTGTGTTTTCTAAACGTGTGACTCTGTTCTGTTTTGTAATTCAGTTCAAGGGTAGCGGTTTTTACATTCCCTCTATAAGTGATATCTTATGATAAGTGTCTTTTTCTGTGTGACTTATTTCACTTAGAATCGTCATACCTAAATCCACTCATCATGCTGCTACTAGCCTTATGACATTGATTTCATGGCTGAGTGATATTCCATTGTACATAAGGACCGCAACTTCTTTATCCATTCTTCTCTTTCCTGGGATATTTAAGGTGTAACGAAGTGGAGGTTCTTGTCAACAGAGTAGCCCACAACTTTGGGGTGCCTGTGTCTTGCTGATTTTTAGTTTTCCCAATTTATACGCCCATGAGAGGAAGTGCCCTATGGTCTCTAAGCTGAGTTTTTTAGATGTTTCAGGACACACCGTACACTTCTCCAGAGTGGCTATTAGCAATTTACATCCCGCCCGTCAGCGTAGCAAGGCTCCCATTTCTCCATGGCCTGTCCTGCATTTCTGGTTTTGACACTTTATTCAGCATGGCCCTTTTGACCGATGGGAAGCGAGACTTCTTTGTAGCGCTGATTTGCCTTTCCAGGTTGCTTGGTTGGCCAAAAAGGGCGTATGCGTTTTTTCCTGAATATATTCAGGAAAAACGCATACGCCCTTTTTGGCCAAGGGCATCATTGTCGAGGTTTTGCCGCTTTTCCTGTGCTTTAAAGGCGATTCGAATCTACCTCCTGAAATCTGTTTCCTGCAATTCTGCCTTGCTTTCAAATCCTCTTCGTTGCCTTCCCTCAATATATTTGTGGACGAGAGTTATCATTTCTAAGTCTGCAGGTTTGTGAATTGCAGTGCCCCTGAGCTCCATTCTTCAACTCGCTTTCTTGGGAGCTGGCCGCAAAAGGGCAGGATTGCTTCAGGCCGTATTCTGGTTCCTGGCGGCAGGCTGAGCCTGTGGTTAATTCTTCTTCCTGATGGGAAAATAGAATGACCTGTGCCTGCCCCAACACCTAGAGCTAGTCTCTCATTGGTTCCCCCTCTTCCCGTTCATCCTCAGGACAATTTGCAACCTGTACGGAACAGGAGGATAAAGGTGCTGATTCTCCAAGGAGGGAGATTGCTAGTAAAGCGGCTGGAATGGTGAACCGGAGCACAAGGAGATGAGAAATGAGGTGCGTTTTAGAAACCTTTCCCGATCACACGGTGTACCATCTTCGGGGTTTCTCATGCATGTTTTCAATGTAGGACGATGCCCTTGAACCTGGAGATTTGGGACCCATGGGATGGGTACCACGCTGTATTACTTTAAAGGGTCTGCGTTAGCTCAGCCTACCTCACCAAACCTCTCAGCCCCAAGAGTGTCCACCCTTATGTCTCAATCAGCTGTGGGTCTAGATATGGTCAATCCAGGTGGCATCACAGCCCCTGAACGAATTTTGTAAGAATTTCTCTCTCTTTCACTGTCTTTGTTTCACGGGTTTTGAAAAGTAATTGATTCTTATAATGGGGTTTAGCTGCTTTTCACTGCTGTGTTTATGCCGCTTTACACCCACTTGACTCACTTACAGAGAGATATCAATACATAGGTTTTAAGATTCTTACTAGTCAGATATATTCTTGGGTGGTGAATAGGGGGTGTTGAGTCCAGTTCACTGAGCAAGGAGTAGGTCTTGTCTATTACATATTGGGTTTCTGGAACGGTATCTGAGCTAATTTGAAACCCTTGTTTTATGCATCACCCCACCTCACCTTTCCCGTTAAGCAGCCATAGTGTGTTTTCTAAACGTGTGACTCTGTTCTGTTTTGTAATTCAGTTCAAGGGTAGCGGTTTTTACATTCCCTCTATAAGTGATATCTTATGATAAGTGTCTTTTTCTGTGTGACTTATTTCACTTAGAATCGTCATACCTAAATCCACTCATCATGCTGCTACTAGCCTTATGACGTTGATTTCATGGCTGAGTGATATTCCATTGTACATAAGGACCGCAACTTCTTTATCCATTCTTCTCTTCCCTGGGATATTTAAGGTGTAACGAAGTGGAGGTTCTTGTCAACAGAGTAGCCCACAACTTTGGGGTGCCTGTGTCTTGCTGATTTTTAGTTTTCCCAATTTATACGCCCATGAGAGGAAGTGCCCTATGGTCTCTAAGCTGAGTTTTTTAGATGTTTCAGGACACACCGTACACTTCTCCAGAGTGGCTATTAGCAATTTACATCCCGCCCGTCAGCGTAGCAAGGCTCCCATTTCTCCATGGCCTGTCCTGCATTTCTGGTTTTGACACTTTATTCAGCATGGCCCTTTTGACCGATGGGAAGCGAGACTTCTTTGTAGCGCTGATTTGCCTTTCCAGGTTGCTTGGTTGGCCAAAAAGGGCGTATGCGTTTTTTCCTGAATATATTCAGGAAAAACGCATACGCCCTTTTTGGCCAAGGGCATCATTGTCGAGGTTTTGCCGCTTTTCCTGTGCTTTAAAGGCGATTCGAATCTACCTCCTGAAATCTGTTTCCTGCAATTCTGCCTTGCTTTCAAATCCTCTTCGTTGCCTTCCCTCAATATATTTGTGGACGAGAGTTATCATTTCTAAGTCTGCAGGTTTGTGAATTGCAGTGCCCCTGAGCTCCATTCTTCAACTCGCTTTCTTGGGAGCTGGCCGCAAAAGCGCAGGATTGCTTCAGGCCGTATTCTGGTTCCTGGCGGCAGGCTGAGCCTGTGGTTAATTCTTCTTCCTGATGGGAAAATAGAATGACCTGTGCCTGCCCCAACACCTAGAGCTAGTCTCTCATTGGTTCCCCCTCTTCCCGTTCATCCTCAGGACAATTTGCAACCTGTACGGAACAGGAGGATAAAGGTGCTGATTCTCCAAGGAGGGAGATTGCTAGTAAAGCGGCTGGAATGGTGAACCGGAGCACAAGGAGATGAGAAATGAGGTGCGTTTTAGAAACCTTTCCCGATCACACGGTGTACCATCTTCGGGGTTTCTCATGCATGTTTTCAATGTAGGACGATGCCCTTGAACCTGGAGATTTGGGACCCATGGGATGGGTACCACGCTGTATTACTTTAAAGGGTCTGCGTTAGCTCAGCCTACCTCACCAAACCTCTCAGCCCCAAGAGTGTCCACCCTTATGTCTCAATCAGCTGTGGGTCTAGATATGGTCAATCCAGGTGGCATCACAGCCCCTGAACGAATTTTGTAAGAATTTCTCTCTCTTTCACTGTCTTTGTTTCACGGGTTTTTTAAAGTAATTGATTTTTATAATGGGGTTTAGCTGCTTTTCACTGCTGTGTTTATGCCGCTTTACACCCACTTGACTCACTTACAGAGAGATATCAATACATAGGTTTTAAGATTCTTACTAGTCAGATATATTCTTGGGCGGTGAATAGGGGGTGTTGAGTCCAGTTCACTGAGCAAGGAGTAGGTCTTGTCTATTACATATTGGGTTTCTGGAACGGTATCTGAGCTAATTTGAAACCCTTGTTTTATGCATCACCCCACCTCACCTTTCCCGTTAAGCAGCCATAGTGTGTTTTCTAAACGTGTGACTCTGTTCTGTTTTGTAATTCAGTTCAAGGGTAGCGGTTTTTACATTCCCTCTATAAGTGATATCTTATGATAAGTGTCTTTTTCTGTGTGACTTATTTCACTTAGAATCGTCATACCTAAATCCACTCATCATGCTGCTACTAGCCTTATGACATTGATTTCATGGCTGAGTGATATTCCATTGTACATAAGGACCGCAACTTCTTTATCCATTCTTCTCTTTCCTGGGATATTTAAGGTGTAACGAAGTGGAGGTTCTTGTCAACAGAGTAGCCCACAACTTTGGGGTGCCTGTGTCTTGCTGATTTTTAGTTTTCCCAATTTATACGCCCATGAGAGGAAGTGCCCTATGGTCTCTAAGCTGAGTTTTTTAGATGTTTCAGGACACACCGTACACTTCTCCAGAGTGGCTATTAGCAATTTACATCCCGCCCGTCAGCGTAGCAAGGCTCCCATTTCTCCATGGCCTGTCCTGCATTTCTGGTTTTGACACTTTATTCAGCATGGCCCTTTTGACCGATGGGAAGCGAGACTTCTTTGTAGCGCTGATTTGCCTTTCCAGGTTGCTTGGTTGGCCAAAAAGGGCGTATGCGTTTTTTCCTGAATATATTCAGGAAAAACGCATACGCCCTTTTTGGCCAAGGGCATCATTGTCGAGGTTTTGCCGCTTTTCCTGTGCTTTAAAGGCGATTCGAATCTACCTCCTGAAATCTGTTTCCTGCAATTCTGCCTTGCTTTCAAATCCTCTTCGTTGCCTTCCCTCAATATATTTGTGGACGAGAGTTATCATTTCTAAGTCTGCAGGTTTGTGAATTGCAGTGCCCCTGAGCTCCATTCTTCAACTCGCTTTCTTGGGAGCTGGCCGCAAAAGCGCAGGATTGCTTCAGGCCGTATTCTGGTTCCTGGCGGCAGGCTGAGCCTGTGGTTAATTCTTCTTCCTGATGGGAAAATAGAATGACCTGTGCCTGCCCCAACACCTAGAGCTAGTCTCTCATTGGTTCCCCCTCTTCCCGTTCATCCTCAGGACAATTTGCAACCTGTACGGAACAGGAGGATAAAGGTGCTGATTCTCCAAGGAGGGAGATTGCTAGTAAAGCGGCTGGAATGGTGAACCGGAGCACAAGGAGATGAGAAATGAGGTGCGTTTTAGAAACCTTTCCCGATCACACGGTGTACCATCTTCGGGGTTTCTCATGCATGTTTTCAATGTAGGACGATGCCCTTGAACCTGGAGATTTGGGACCCATGGGATGGGTACCACGCTGTATTACTTTAAAGGGTCTGCGTTAGCTCAGCCTACCTCACCAAACCTCTCAGCCCCAAGAGTGTCCACCCTTATGTCTCAATCAGCTGTGGGTCTAGATATGGTCAATCCAGGTGGCATCACAGCCCCTGAACGAATTTTGTAAGAATTTCTCTCTCTTTCACTGTCTTTGTTTCACGGGTTTTGAAAAGTAATTGATTCTTATAATGGGGTTTAGCTGCTTTTCACTGCTGTGTTTATGCCGCTTTACACCCACTTGACTCACTTACAGAGAGATATCAATACATAGGTTTTAAGATTCTTACTAGTCAGATATATTCTTGGGCGGTGAATAGGGGGTGTTGAGTCCAGTTCACTGAGCAAGGAGTAGGTCTTGTCTATTACATATTGGGTTTCTGGAACGGTATCTGAGCTAATTTGAAACCCTTGTTTTATGCATCACCCCACCTCACCTTTCCCGTTAAGCAGCCATAGTGTGTTTTCTAAACGTGTGACTCTGTTCTGTTTTGTAATTCAGTTCAAGGGTAGCGGTTTTTACATTCCCTCTATAAGTGATATCTTATGATAAGTGTCTTTTTCTGTGTGACTTATTTCACTTAGAATCGTCGTACCTAAATCCACTCATCATGCTGCTACTAGCCTTATGACGTTGATTTCATGGCTGAGTGATATTCCATTGTACATAAGGACCACAACTTCTTTATCCATTCTTCTCTTTCCTGGGATATTTAAGGTGTTAGGAAGTGGAGGTTCTTGTCAACAGAGCAGCCCAAAACTTTGGGGTGCCTGTGTCTTGCTGATTTTTAGTTTTCCCAATTTATACGCCCATGAGAGGAAGTGCCCTATGGTCTCTAAGCTGAGTTTTTTAGATGTTTCAGGACACACCGTACACTTCTCCAGAGTGGCTATTAGCAATTTACATCCCACCCGTCAGCGTAGCAAGGCTCCCATTTCTCCATGGCCTGTCCTGCATTTCTGGTTTTGACACTTTATTCAGCATGGCCCTTTTGACCGATGGGAAGCGAGACTTCTTTGTAGCGCTGATTTGCCTTTCCAGGTTGCTTGGTTGGCCAAAAAGGGCGTATGCGTTTTTTCCTGAATATATTCAGGAAAAACGCATACGCCCTTTTTGGCCAAGGGCATCATTGTCGAGGTTTTGCCGCTTTTCCTGTGCTTTAAAGGCGATTCGAATCTACCTCCTGAAATCTGTTTCCTGCAATTCTGCCTTGCTTTCAAATCCTCTTCGTTGCCTTCCCTCAATATATTTGTGGACGAGAGTTATCATTTCTAAGTCTGCAGGTTTGTGAATTGCAGTGCCCCTGAGCTCCATTCTTCAACTCGCTTTCTTGGGAGCTGGCCGCAAAAGCGCAGGATTGCTTCAGGCCGTATTCTGGTTCCTGGCGGCAGGCTGAGCCTGTGGTTAATTCTTCTTCCTGATGGGAAAATAGAATGACCTGTGCCTGCCCCAACACCTAGAGCTAGTCTCTCATTGGTTCCCCCTCTTCCCGTTCATCCTCAGGACAATTTGCAACCTGTACGGAACAGGAGGATAAAGGTGCTGATTCTCCAAGGAGGGAGATTGCTAGTAAAGCGGCTGGAATGGTGAACCGGAGCACAAGGAGATGAGAAATGAGGTGCGTTTTAGAAACCTTTCCCGATCACACGGTGTACCATCTTCGGGGTTTCTCATGCATGTTTTCAATGTAGGACGATGCCCTTGAACCTGGAGATTTGGGACCCATGGGATGGGTACCACGCTGTATTACTTTAAAGGGTCTGCATTAGCTCAGCCTACCTCACCAAACCTCTCAGCCCCAAGAGTGTCCACCCTTATGTCTCAATCAGCTGTGGGTCTAGATATGGTCAATCCAGGTGGCATCACAGCCCCTGAACGAATTTTGTAAGAATTTCTCTCTCTTTCACTGTCTTTGTTTCACGGGTTTTTTAAAGTAATTGATTTTTATAATGGGGTTTAGCTGCTTTTCACTGCTGTGTTTATGCCGCTTTACACCCACTTGACTCACTTACAGAGAGATATCAATACATAGGTTTTAAGATTCTTACTAGTCAGATATATTCTTGGGCGGTGAATAGGGGGTGTTGAGTCCAGTTCACTGAGCAAGGAGTAGGTCTTGTCTATTACATATTGGGTTTCTGGAACGGTATCTGAGCTAATTTGAAACCCTTGTTTTATGCATCACCCCACCTCACCTTTCCCGTTAAGCAGCCATAGTGTGTTTTCTAAACGTGTGACTCTGTTCTGTTTTGTAATTCAGTTCAAGGGTAGCGGTTTTTACATTCCCTCTATAAGTGATATCTTATGATAAGTGTCTTTTTCTGTGTGACTTATTTCACTTAGAATCGTCATACCTAAATCCACTCATCATGCTGCTACTAGCCTTATGACATTGATTTCATGGCTGAGTGATATTCCATTGTACATAAGGACCGCAACTTCTTTATCCATTCTTCTCTTTCCTGGGATATTTAAGGTGTAACGAAGTGGAGGTTCTTGTCAACAGAGTAGCCCACAACTTTGGGGTGCCTGTGTCTTGCTGATTTTTAGTTTTCCCAATTTATACGCCCATGAGAGGAAGTGCCCTATGGTCTCTAAGCTGAGTTTTTTAGATGTTTCAGGACACACCGTACACTTCTCCAGAGTGGCTATTAGCAATTTACATCCCGCCCGTCAGCGTAGCAAGGCTCCCATTTCTCCATGGCCTGTCCTGCATTTCTGGTTTTGACACTTTATTCAGCATGGCCCTTTTGACCGATGGGAAGCGAGACTTCTTTGTAGCGCTGATTTGCCTTTCCAGGTTGCTTGGTTGGCCAAAAAGGGCGTATGCGTTTTTTCCTGAATATATTCAGGAAAAACGCATACGCCCTTTTTGGCCAAGGGCATCATTGTCGAGGTTTTGCCGCTTTTCCTGTGCTTTAAAGGCGATTCGAATCTACCTCCTGAAATCTGTTTCCTGCAATTCTGCCTTGCTTTCAAATCCTCTTCGTTGCCTTCCCTCAATATATTTGTGGACGAGAGTTATCATTTCTAAGTCTGCAGGTTTGTGAATTGCAGTGCCCCTGAGCTCCATTCTTCAACTCGCTTTCTTGGGAGCTGGCCGCAAAAGCGCAGGATTGCTTCAGGCCGTATTCTGGTTCCTGGCGGCAGGCTGAGCCTGTGGTTAATTCTTCTTCCTGATGGGAAAATAGAATGACCTGTGCCTGCCCCAACACCTAGAGCTAGTCTCTCATTGGTTCCCCCTCTTCCCGTTCATCCTCAGGACAATTTGCAACCTGTACGGAACAGGAGGATAAAGGTGCTGATTCTCCAAGGAGGGAGATTGCTAGTAAAGCGGCTGGAATGGTGAACCGGAGCACAAGGAGATGAGAAATGAGGTGCGTTTTAGAAACCTTTCCCGATCACACGGTGTACCATCTTCGGGGTTTCTCATGCATGTTTTCAATGTAGGACGATGCCCTTGAACCTGGAGATTTGGGACCCATGGGATGGGTACCACGCTGTATTACTTTAAAGGGTCTGCGTTAGCTCAGCCTACCTCACCAAACCTCTCAGCCCCAAGAGTGTCCACCCTTATGTCTCAATCAGCTGTGGGTCTAGATATGGTCAATCCAGGTGGCATCACAGCCCCTGAACGAATTTTGTAAGAATTTCTCTCTCTTTCACTGTCTTTGTTTCACGGGTTTTGAAAAGTAATTGATTCTTATAATGGGGTTTAGCTGCTTTTCACTGCTGTGTTTATGCCGCTTTACACCCACTTGACTCACTTACAGAGAGATATCAATACATAGGTTTTAAGATTCTTACTAGTCAGATATATTCTTGGGCGGTGAATAGGGGGTGTTGAGTCCAGTTCACTGAGCAAGGAGTAGGTCTTGTCTATTACATATTGGGTTTCTGGAACGGTATCTGAGCTAATTTGAAACCCTTGTTTTATGCATCACCCCACCTCACCTTTCCCGTTAAGCAGCCATAGTGTGTTTTCTAAACGTGTGACTCTGTTCTGTTTTGTAATTCAGTTCAAGGGTAGCGGTTTTTACATTCCCTCTATAAGTGATATCTTATGATAAGTGTCTTTTTCTGTGTGACTTATTTCACTTAGAATCGTCATACCTAAATCCACTCATCATGCTGCTACTAGCCTTATGACATTGATTTCATGGCTGAGTGATATTCCATTGTACATAAGGACCGCAACTTCTTTATCCATTCTTCTCTTCCCTGGGATATTTAAGGTGTAACGAAGTGGAGGTTCTTGTCAACAGAGTAGCCCACAACTTTGGGGTGCCTGTGTCTTGCTGATTTTTAGTTTTCCCAATTTATACGCCCATGAGAGGAAGTGCCCTATGGTCTCTAAGCTGAGTTTTTTAGATGTTTCAGGACACACCGTACACTTCTCCAGAGTGGCTATTAGCAATTTACATCCCGCCCGTCAGCGTAGCAAGGCTCCCATTTCTCCATGGCCTGTCCTGCATTTCTGGTTTTGACACTTTATTCAGCATGGCCCTTTTGACCGATGGGAAGCGAGACTTCTTTGTAGCGCTGATTTGCCTTTCCAGGTTGCTTGGTTGGCCAAAAAGGGCGTATGCGTTTTTTCCTGAATATATTCAGGAAAAACGCATACGCCCTTTTTGGCCAAGGGCATCATTGTCGAGGTTTTGCCGCTTTTCCTGTGCTTTAAAGGCGATTCGAATCTACCTCCTGAAATCTGTTTCCTGCAATTCTGCCTTGCTTTCAAATCCTCTTCGTTGCCTTCCCTCAATATATTTGTGGACGAGAGTTATCATTTCTAAGTCTGCAGGTTTGTGAATTGCAGTGCCCCTGAGCTCCATTCTTCAACTCGCTTTCTTGGGAGCTGGCCGCAAAAGCGCAGGATTGCTTCAGGCCGTATTCTGGTTCCTGGCGGCAGGCTGAGCCTGTGGTTAATTCTTCTTCCTGATGGGAAAATAGAATGACCTGTGCCTGCCCCAACACCTAGAGCTAGTCTCTCATTGGTTCCCCCTCTTCCCGTTCATCCTCAGGACAATTTGCAACCTGTACGGAACAGGAGGATAAAGGTGCTGATTCTCCAAGGAGGGAGATTGCTAGTAAAGCGGCTGGAATGGTGAACCGGAGCACAAGGAGATGAGAAATGAGGTGCGTTTTAGAAACCTTTCCCGATCACACGGTGTACCATCTTCGGGGTTTCTCATGCATGTTTTCAATGTAGGACGATGCCCTTGAACCTGGAGATTTGGGACCCATGGGATGGGTACCACGCTGTATTACTTTAAAGGGTCTGCGTTAGCTCAGCCTACCTCACCAAACCTCTCAGCCCCAAGAGTGTCCACCCTTATGTCTCAATCAGCTGTGGGTCTAGATATGGTCAATCCAGGTGGCATCACAGCCCCTGAACGAATTTTGTAAGAATTTCTCTCTCTTTCACTGTCTTTGTTTCACGGGTTTTTTAAAGTAATTGATTTTTATAATGGGGTTTAGCTGCTTTTCACTGCTGTGTTTATGCCGCTTTACACCCACTTGACTCACTTACAGAGAG
The DNA here is from genome assembly GCF_965194805.1 of Balaenoptera borealis. Lineage (NCBI taxonomy): Eukaryota > Metazoa > Chordata > Mammalia > Artiodactyla > Balaenopteridae > Balaenoptera > Balaenoptera borealis. The sequence continues at coordinate 181,781 of NW_028123715.1, read as the reverse complement.
ATATCAATACATAGGTTTTAAGATTCTTACTAGTCAGATATATTCTTGGGCGGTGAATAGGGGGTGTTGAGTCCAGTTCACTGAGCAAGGAGTAGGTCTTGTCTATTACATATTGGGTTTCTGGAACGGTATCTGAGCTAATTTGAAACCCTTGTTTTATGCATCACCCCACCTCACCTTTCCCGTTAAGCAGCCATAGTGTGTTTTCTAAACGTGTGACTCTGTTCTGTTTTGTAATTCAGTTCAAGGGTAGCGGTTTTTACATTCCCTCTATAAGTGATATCTTATGATAAGTGTCTTTTTCTGTGTGACTTATTTCACTTAGAATCGTCATACCTAAATCCACTCATCATGCTGCTACTAGCCTTATGACATTGATTTCATGGCTGAGTGATATTCCATTGTACATAAGGACCGCAACTTCTTTATCCATTCTTCTCTTCCCTGGGATATTTAAGGTGTAACGAAGTGGAGGTTCTTGTCAACAGAGTAGCCCACAACTTTGGGGTGCCTGTGTCTTGCTGATTTTTAGTTTTCCCAATTTATACGCCCATGAGAGGAAGTGCCCTATGGTCTCTAAGCTGAGTTTTTTAGATGTTTCAGGACACACCGTACACTTCTCCAGAGTGGCTATTAGCAATTTACATCCCGCCCGTCAGCGTAGCAAGGCTCCCATTTCTCCATGGCCTGTCCTGCATTTCTGGTTTTGACACTTTATTCAGCATGGCCCTTTTGACCGATGGGAAGCGAGACTTCTTTGTAGCGCTGATTTGCCTTTCCAGGTTGCTTGGTTGGCCAAAAAGGGCGTATGCGTTTTTTCCTGAATATATTCAGGAAAAACGCATACGCCCTTTTTGGCCAAGGGCATCATTGTCGAGGTTTTGCCGCTTTTCCTGTGCTTTAAAGGCGATTCGAATCTACCTCCTGAAATCTGTTTCCTGCAATTCTGCCTTGCTTTCAAATCCTCTTCGTTGCCTTCCCTCAATATATTTGTGGACGAGAGTTATCATTTCTAAGTCTGCAGGTTTGTGAATTGCAGTGCCCCTGAGCTCCATTCTTCAACTCGCTTTCTTGGGAGCTGGCCGCAAAAGCGCAGGATTGCTTCAGGCCGTATTCTGGTTCCTGGCGGCAGGCTGAGCCTGTGGTTAATTCTTCTTCCTGATGGGAAAATAGAATGACCTGTGCCTGCCCCAACACCTAGAGCTAGTCTCTCATTGGTTCCCCCTCTTCCCGTTCATCCTCAGGACAATTTGCAACCTGTACGGAACAGGAGGATAAAGGTGCTGATTCTCCAAGGAGGGAGATTGCTAGTAAAGCGGCTGGAATGGTGAACCGGAGCACAAGGAGATGAGAAATGAGGTGCGTTTTAGAAACCTTTCCCGATCACACGGTGTACCATCTTCGGGGTTTCTCATGCATGTTTTCAATGTAGGACGATGCCCTTGAACCTGGAGATTTGGGACCCATGGGATGGGTACCACGCTGTATTACTTTAAAGGGTCTGCGTTAGCTCAGCCTACCTCACCAAACCTCTCAGCCCCAAGAGTGTCCACCCTTATGTCTCAATCAGCTGTGGGTCTAGATATGGTCAATCCAGGTGGCATCACAGCCCCTGAACGAATTTTGTAAGAATTTCTCTCTCTTTCACTGTCTTTGTTTCACGGGTTTTGAAAAGTAATTGATTCTTATAATGGGGTTTAGCTGCTTTTCACTGCTGTGTTTATGCCGCTTTACACCCACTTGACTCACTTACAGAGAGATATCAATACATAGGTTTTAAGATTCTTACTAGTCAGATATATTCTTGGGCGGTGAATAGGGGGTGTTGAGTCCAGTTCACTGAGCAAGGAGTAGGTCTTGTCTATTACATATTGGGTTTCTGGAACGGTATCTGAGCTAATTTGAAACCCTTGTTTTATGCATCACCCCACCTCACCTTTCCCGTTAAGCAGCCATAGTGTGTTTTCTAAACGTGTGACTCTGTTCTGTTTTGTAATTCAGTTCAAGGGTAGCGGTTTTTACATTCCCTCTATAAGTGATATCTTATGATAAGTGTCTTTTTCTGTGTGACTTATTTCACTTAGAATCGTCATACCTAAATCCACTCATCATGCTGCTACTAGCCTTATGACATTGATTTCATGGCTGAGTGATATTCCATTGTACATAAGGACCGCAACTTCTTTATCCATTCTTCTCTTCCCTGGGATATTTAAGGTGTAACGAAGTGGAGGTTCTTGTCAACAGAGTAGCCCACAACTTTGGGGTGCCTGTGTCTTGCTGATTTTTAGTTTTCCCAATTTATACGCCCATGAGAGGAAGTGCCCTATGGTCTCTAAGCTGAGTTTTTTAGATGTTTCAGGACACACCGTACACTTCTCCAGAGTGGCTATTAGCAATTTACATCCCGCCCGTCAGCGTAGCAAGGCTCCCATTTCTCCATGGCCTGTCCTGCATTTCTGGTTTTGACACTTTATTCAGCATGGCCCTTTTGACCGATGGGAAGCGAGACTTCTTTGTAGCGCTGATTTGCCTTTCCAGGTTGCTTGGTTGGCCAAAAAGGGCGTATGCGTTTTTTCCTGAATATATTCAGGAAAAACGCATACGCCCTTTTTGGCCAAGGGCATCATTGTCGAGGTTTTGCCGCTTTTCCTGTGCTTTAAAGGCGATTCGAATCTACCTCCTGAAATCTGTTTCCTGCAATTCTGCCTTGCTTTCAAATCCTCTTCGTTGCCTTCCCTCAATATATTTGTGGACGAGAGTTATCATTTCTAAGTCTGCAGGTTTGTGAATTGCAGTGCCCCTGAGCTCCATTCTTCAACTCGCTTTCTTGGGAGCTGGCCGCAAAAGGGCAGGATTGCTTCAGGCCGTATTCTGGTTCCTGGCGGCAGGCTGAGCCTGTGGTTAATTCTTCTTCCTGATGGGAAAATAGAATGACCTGTGCCTGCCCCAACACCTAGAGCTAGTCTCTCATTGGTTCCCCCTCTTCCCGTTCATCCTCAGGACAATTTGCAACCTGTACGGAACAGGAGGATAAAGGTGCTGATTCTCCAAGGAGGGAGATTGCTAGTAAAGCGGCTGGAATGGTGAACCGGAGCACAAGGAGATGAGAAATGAGGTGCGTTTTAGAAACCTTTCCCGATCACACGGTGTACCATCTTCGGGGTTTCTCATGCATGTTTTCAATGTAGGACGATGCCCTTGAACCTGGAGATTTGGGACCCATGGGATGGGTACCACGCTGTATTACTTTAAAGGGTCTGCGTTAGCTCAGCCTACCTCACCAAACCTCTCAGCCCCAAGAGTGTCCACCCTTATGTCTCAATCAGCTGTGGGTCTAGATATGGTCAATCCAGGTGGCATCACAGCCCCTGAACGAATTTTGTAAGAATTTCTCTCTCTTTCACTGTCTTTGTTTCACGGGTTTTTTAAAGTAATTGATTTTTATAATGGGGTTTAGCTGCTTTTCACTGCTGTGTTTATGCCGCTTTACACCCACTTGACTCACTTACAGAGAGATATCAATACATAGGTTTTAAGATTCTTACTAGTCAGATATATTCTTGGGCGGTGAATAGGGGGTGTTGAGTCCAGTTCACTGAGCAAGGAGTAGGTCTTGTCTATTACATATTGGGTTTCTGGAACGGTATCTGAGCTAATTTGAAACCCTTGTTTTATGCATCACCCCACCTCACCTTTCCCGTTAAGCAGCCATAGTGTGTTTTCTAAACGTGTGACTCTGTTCTGTTTTGTAATTCAGTTCAAGGGTAGCGGTTTTTACATTCCCTCTATAAGTGATATCTTATGATAAGTGTCTTTTTCTGTGTGACTTATTTCACTTAGAATCGTCATACCTAAATCCACTCATCATGCTGCTACTAGCCTTATGACATTGATTTCATGGCTGAGTGATATTCCATTGTACATAAGGACCGCAACTTCTTTATCCATTCTTCTCTTTCCTGGGATATTTAAGGTGTAACGAAGTGGAGGTTCTTGTCAACAGAGTAGCCCACAACTTTGGGGTGCCTGTGTCTTGCTGATTTTTAGTTTTCCCAATTTATACGCCCATGAGAGGAAGTGCCCTATGGTCTCTAAGCTGAGTTTTTTAGATGTTTCAGGACACACCGTACACTTCTCCAGAGTGGCTATTAGCAATTTACATCCCGCCCGTCAGCGTAGCAAGGCTCCCATTTCTCCATGGCCTGTCCTGCATTTCTGGTTTTGACACTTTATTCAGCATGGCCCTTTTGACCGATGGGAAGCGAGACTTCTTTGTAGCGCTGATTTGCCTTTCCAGGTTGCTTGGTTGGCCAAAAAGGGCGTATGCGTTTTTTCCTGAATATATTCAGGAAAAACGCATACGCCCTTTTTGGCCAAGGGCATCATTGTCGAGGTTTTGCCGCTTTTCCTGTGCTTTAAAGGCGATTCGAATCTACCTCCTGAAATCTGTTTCCTGCAATTCTGCCTTGCTTTCAAATCCTCTTCGTTGCCTTCCCTCAATATATTTGTGGACGAGAGTTATCATTTCTAAGTCTGCAGGTTTGTGAATTGCAGTGCCCCTGAGCTCCATTCTTCAACTCGCTTTCTTGGGAGCTGGCCGCAAAAGCGCAGGATTGCTTCAGGCCGTATTCTGGTTCCTGGCGGCAGGCTGAGCCTGTGGTTAATTCTTCTTCCTGATGGGAAAATAGAATGACCTGTGCCTGCCCCAACACCTAGAGCTAGTCTCTCATTGGTTCCCCCTCTTCCCGTTCATCCTCAGGACAATTTGCAACCTGTACGGAACAGGAGGATAAAGGTGCTGATTCTCCAAGGAGGGAGATTGCTAGTAAAGCGGCTGGAATGGTGAACCGGAGCACAAGGAGATGAGAAATGAGGTGCGTTTTAGAAACCTTTCCCGATCACACGGTGTACCATCTTCGGGGTTTCTCATGCATGTTTTCAATGTAGGACGATGCCCTTGAACCTGGAGATTTGGGACCCATGGGATGGGTACCACGCTGTATTACTTTAAAGGGTCTGCGTTAGCTCAGCCTACCTCACCAAACCTCTCAGCCCCAAGAGTGTCCACCCTTATGTCTCAATCAGCTGTGGGTCTAGATATGGTCAATCCAGGTGGCATCACAGCCCCTGAACGAATTTTGTAAGAATTTCTCTCTCTTTCACTGTCTTTGTTTCACGGGTTTTTTAAAGTAATTGATTTTTATAATGGGGTTTAGCTGCTTTTCACTGCTGTGTTTATGCCGCTTTACACCCACTTGACTCACTTACAGAGAGATATCAATACATAGGTTTTAAGATTCTTACTAGTCAGATATATTCTTGGGCGGTGAATAGGGGGTGTTGAGTCCAGTTCACTGAGCAAGGAGTAGGTCTTGTCTATTACATATTGGGTTTCTGGAACGGTATCTGAGCTAATTTGAAACCCTTGTTTTATGCATCACCCCACCTCACCTTTCCCGTTAAGCAGCCATAGTGTGTTTTCTAAACGTGTGACTCTGTTCTGTTTTGTAATTCAGTTCAAGGGTAGCGGTTTTTACATTCCCTCTATAAGTGATATCTTATGATAAGTGTCTTTTTCTGTGTGACTTATTTCACTTAGAATCGTCATACCTAAATCCACTCATCATGCTGCTACTAGCCTTATGACATTGATTTCATGGCTGAGTGATATTCCATTGTACATAAGGACCGCAACTTCTTTATCCATTCTTCTCTTTCCTGGGATATTTAAGGTGTAACGAAGTGGAGGTTCTTGTCAACAGAGTAGCCCACAACTTTGGGGTGCCTGTGTCTTGCTGATTTTTAGTTTTCCCAATTTATACGCCCATGAGAGGAAGTGCCCTATGGTCTCTAAGCTGAGTTTTTTAGATGTTTCAGGACACACCGTACACTTCTCCAGAGTGGCTATTAGCAATTTACATCCCGCCCGTCAGCGTAGCAAGGCTCCCATTTCTCCATGGCCTGTCCTGCATTTCTGGTTTTGACACTTTATTCAGCATGGCCCTTTTGACCGATGGGAAGCGAGACTTCTTTGTAGCGCTGATTTGCCTTTCCAGGTTGCTTGGTTGGCCAAAAAGGGCGTATGCGTTTTTTCCTGAATATATTCAGGAAAAACGCATACGCCCTTTTTGGCCAAGGGCATCATTGTCGAGGTTTTGCCGCTTTTCCTGTGCTTTAAAGGCGATTCGAATCTACCTCCTGAAATCTGTTTCCTGCAATTCTGCCTTGCTTTCAAATCCTCTTCGTTGCCTTCCCTCAATATATTTGTGGACGAGAGTTATCATTTCTAAGTCTGCAGGTTTGTGAATTGCAGTGCCCCTGAGCTCCATTCTTCAACTCGCTTTCTTGGGAGCTGGCCGCAAAAGGGCAGGATTGCTTCAGGCCGTATTCTGGTTCCTGGCGGCAGGCTGAGCCTGTGGTTAATTCTTCTTCCTGATGGGAAAATAGAATGACCTGTGCCTGCCCCAACACCTAGAGCTAGTCTCTCATTGGTTCCCCCTCTTCCCGTTCATCCTCAGGACAATTTGCAACCTGTACGGAACAGGAGGATAAAGGTGCTGATTCTCCAAGGAGGGAGATTGCTAGTAAAGCGGCTGGAATGGTGAACCGGAGCACAAGGAGATGAGAAATGAGGTGCGTTTTAGAAACCTTTCCCGATCACACGGTGTACCATCTTCGGGGTTTCTCATGCATGTTTTCAATGTAGGACGATGCCCTTGAACCTGGAGATTTGGGACCCATGGGATGGGTACCACGCCGTATTACTTTAAAGGGTCTGCGTTAGCTCAGCCTACCTCACCAAACCTCTCAGCCCCAAGAGTGTCCACCCTTATGTCTCAATCAGCTGTGGGTCTAGATATGGTCAATCCAGGTGGCATCACAGCCCCTGAACGAATTTTGTAAGAATTTCTCTCTCTTTCACTGTCTTTGTTTCACGGGTTTTTTAAAGTAATTGATTTTTATAATGGGGTTTAGCTGCTTTTCACTGCTGTGTTTATGCCGCTTTACACCCACTTGACTCACTTACAGAGAGATATCAATACATAGGTTTTAAGATTCTTACTAGTCAGATATATTCTTGGGCGGTGAATAGGGGGTGTTGAGTCCAGTTCACTGAGCAAGGAGTAGGTCTTGTCTATTACATATTGGGTTTCTGGAACGGTATCTGAGCTAATTTGAAACCCTTGTTTTATGCATCACCCCACCTCACCTTTCCCGTTAAGCAGCCATAGTGTGTTTTCTAAACGTGTGACTCTGTTCTGTTTTGTAATTCAGTTCAAGGGTAGCGGTTTTTACATTCCCTCTATAAGTGATATCTTATGATAAGTGTCTTTTTCTGTGTGACTTATTTCACTTAGAATCGTCGTACCTAAATCCACTCATCATGCTGCTACTAGCCTTATGACGTTGATTTCATGGCTGAGTGATATTCCATTGTACATAAGGACCACAACTTCTTTATCCATTCTTCTCTTTCCTGGGATATTTAAGGTGTAACGAAGTGGAGGTTCTTGTCAACAGAGCAGCCCAAAACTTTGGGGTGCCTGTGTCTTGCTGATTTTTAGTTTTCCCAATTTATACGCCCATGAGAGGAAGTGCCCTATGGTCTCTAAGCTGAGTTTTTTAGATGTTTCAGGACACACCGTACACTTCTCCAGAGTGGCTATTAGCAATTTACATCCCGCCCGTCAGCGTAGCAAGGCTCCCATTTCTCCATGGCCTGTCCTGCATTTCTGGTTTTGACACTTTATTCAGCATGGCCCTTTTGACCGATGGGAAGCGAGACTTCTTTGTAGCGCTGATTTGCCTTTCCAGGTTGCTTGGTTGGCCAAAAAGGGCGTATGCGTTTTTTCCTGAATATATTCAGGAAAAACGCATACGCCCTTTTTGGCCAAGGGCATCATTGTCGAGGTTTTGCCGCTTTTCCTGTGCTTTAAAGGCGATTCGAATCTACCTCCTGAAATCTGTTTCCTGCAATTCTGCCTTGCTTTCAAATCCTCTTCGTTGCCTTCCCTCAATATATTTGTGGACGAGAGTTATCATTTCTAAGTCTGCAGGTTTGTGAATTGCAGTGCCCCTGAGCTCCATTCTTCAACTCGCTTTCTTGGGAGCTGGCCGCAAAAGCGCAGGATTGCTTCAGGCCGTATTCTGGTTCCTGGCGGCAGGCTGAGCCTGTGGTTAATTCTTCTTCCTGATGGGAAAATAGAATGACCTGTGCCTGCCCCAACACCTAGAGCTAGTCTCTCATTGGTTCCCCCTCTTCCCGTTCATCCTCAGGACAATTTGCAACCTGTACGGAACAGGAGGATAAAGGTGCTGATTCTCCAAGGAGGGAGATTGCTAGTAAAGCGGCTGGAATGGTGAACCGGAGCACAAGGAGATGAGAAATGAGGTGCGTTTTAGAAACCTTTCCCGATCACACGGTGTACCATCTTCGGGGTTTCTCATGCATGTTTTCAATGTAGGACGATGCCCTTGAACCTGGAGATTTGGGACCCATGGGATGGGTACCACGCTGTATTACTTTAAAGGGTCTGCGTTAGCTCAGCCTACCTCACCAAACCTCTCAGCCCCAAGAGTGTCCACCCTTATGTCTCAATCAGCTGTGGGTCTAGATATGGTCAATCCAGGTGGCATCACAGCCCCTGAACGAATTTTGTAAGAATTTCTCTCTCTTTCACTGTCTTTGTTTCACGGGTTTTTTAAAGTAATTGATTTTTATAATGGGGTTTAGCTGCTTTTCACTGCTGTGTTTATGCCGCTTTACACCCACTTGACTCACTTACAGAGAGATATCAATACATAGGTTTTAAGATTCTTACTAGTCAGATATATTCTTGGGCGGTGAATAGGGGGTGTTGAGTCCAGTTCACTGAGCAAGGAGTAGGTCTTGTCTATTACATATTGGGTTTCTGGAACGGTATCTGAGCTAATTTGAAACCCTTGTTTTATGCATCACCCCACCTCACCTTTCCCGTTAAGCAGCCATAGTGTGTTTTCTAAACGTGTGACTCTGTTCTGTTTTGTAATTCAGTTCAAGGGTAGCGGTTTTTACATTCCCTCTATAAGTGATATCTTATGATAAGTGTCTTTTTCTGTGTGACTTATTTCACTTAGAATCGTCATACCTAAATCCACTCATCATGCTGCTACTAGCCTTATGACATTGATTTCATGGCTGAGTGATATTCCATTGTACATAAGGACCGCAACTTCTTTATCCATTCTTCTCTTTCCTGGGATATTTAAGGTGTAACGAAGTGGAGGTTCTTGTCAACAGAGTAGCCCACAACTTTGGGGTGCCTGTGTCTTGCTGATTTTTAGTTTTCCCAATTTATACGCCCATGAGAGGAAGTGCCCTATGGTCTCTAAGCTGAGTTTTTTAGATGTTTCAGGACACACCGTACACTTCTCCAGAGTGGCTATTAGCAATTTACATCCCGCCCGTCAGCGTAGCAAGGCTCCCATTTCTCCATGGCCTGTCCTGCATTTCTGGTTTTGACACTTTATTCAGCATGGCCCTTTTGACCGATGGGAAGCGAGACTTCTTTGTAGCGCTGATTTGCCTTTCCAGGTTGCTTGGTTGGCCAAAAAGGGCGTATGCGTTTTTTCCTGAATATATTCAGGAAAAACGCATACGCCCTTTTTGGCCAAGGGCATCATTGTCGAGGTTTTGCCGCTTTTCCTGTGCTTTAAAGGCGATTCGAATCTACCTCCTGAAATCTGTTTCCTGCAATTCTGCCTTGCTTTCAAATCCTCTTCGTTGCCTTCCCTCAATATATTTGTGGACGAGAGTTATCATTTCTAAGTCTGCAGGTTTGTGAATTGCAGTGCCCCTGAGCTCCATTCTTCAACTCGCTTTCTTGGGAGCTGGCCGCAAAAGCGCAGGATTGCTTCAGGCCGTATTCTGGTTCCTGGCGGCAGGCTGAGCCTGTGGTTAATTCTTCTTCCTGATGGGAAAATAGAGTGACCTGTGCCTGTCCCAACACCTAGAGCTAGTCTCTCATTGGTTCCCCCTCTTCCCGTTCATCCTCAGGACAATTTGCAACCTGTACGGAACAGGAGGATAAAGGTGCTGATTCTCCAAGGAGGGAGATTGCTAGTAAAGGGGCTGGAATGGCGAACCGGAGCACAAGGAGATGAGAAATGAGGTGCGTTTTAGAAACCTTTCCCGATCACACGGTGTACCATCTTCGGGGTTTCTCATGCATGTTTTCAATGTAGGACGATGCCCTTGAACCTGGAGATTTGGGACCCATGGGATGGGTACCACGCTGTATTACTTTAAAGGGTCTGCGTTAGCTCAGCCTACCTCACCAAACCTCTCAGCCCCAAGAGTGTCCACCCTTATGTCTCAATCAGCTGTGGGTCTAGATATGGTCAATCCAGGTGGCATCACAGCCCCTGAACGAATTTTGTAAGAATTTCTCTCTCTTTCACTGTCTTTGTTTCACGGGTTTTTTAAAGTAATTGATTTTTATAATGGGGTTTAGCTGCTTTTCACTGCTGTGTTTATGCCGCTTTACACCCACTTGACTCACTTACAGAGAGATATCAATACATAGGTTTTAAGATTCTTACTAGTCAGATATATTCTTGGGCGGTGAATAGGGGGTGTTGAGTCCAGTTCACTGAGCAAGGAGTAGGTCTTGTCTATTACATATTGGGTTTCTGGAACGGTATCTGAGCTAATTTGAAACCCTTGTTTTATGCATCACCCCACCTCACCTTTCCCGTTAAGCAGCCATAGTGTGTTTTCTAAACGTGTGACTCTGTTCTGTTTTGTAATTCAGTTCAAGGGTAGCGGTTTTTACATTCCCTCTATAAGTGATATCTTATGATAAGTGTCTTTTTCTGTGTGACTTATTTCACTTAGAATCGTCGTACCTAAATCCACTCATCATGCTGCTACTAGCCTTATGACGTTGATTTCATGGCTGAGTGATATTCCATTGTACATAAGGACCGCAACTTCTTTATCCATTCTTCTCTTTCCTGGGATATTTAAGGTGTTAGGAAGTGGAGGTTCTTGTCAACAGAGCAGCCCAAAACTTTGGGGTGCCTGTGTCTTGCTGATTTTTAGTTTTCCCAATTTATACGCCCATGAGAGGAAGTGCCCTATGGTCTCTAAGCTGAGTTTTTTAGATGTTTCAGGACACACCGTACACTTCTCCAGAGTGGCTATTAGCAATTTACATCCCGCCCGTCAGCGTAGCAAGGCTCCCATTTCTCCATGGCCTGTCCTGCATTTCTGGTTTTGACACTTTATTCAGCATGGCCCTTTTGACCGATGGGAAGCGAGACTTCTTTGTAGCGCTGATTTGCCTTTCCAGGTTGCTTGGTTGGCCAAAAAGGGCGTATGCGTTTTTTCCTGAATATATTCAGGAAAAACGCATACGCCCTTTTTGGCCAAGGGCATCATTGTCGAGGTTTTGCCGCTTTTCCTGTGCTTTAAAGGCGATTCGAATCTACCTCCTGAAATCTGTTTCCTGCAATTCTGCCTTGCTTTCAAATCCTCTTCGTTGCCTTCCCTCAATATATTTGTGGACGAGAGTTATCATTTCTAAGTCTGCAGGTTTGTGAATTGCAGTGCCCCTGAGCTCCATTCTTCAACTCGCTTTCTTGGGAGCTGGCCGCAAAAGCGCAGGATTGCTTCAGGCCGTATTCTGGTTCCTGGCGGCAGGCTGAGCCTGTGGTTAATTCTTCTTCCTGATGGGAAAATAGAATGACCTGTGCCTGCCCCAACACCTAGAGCTAGTCTCTCATTGGTTCCCCCTCTTCCCGTTCATCCTCAGGACAATTTGCAACCTGTACGGAACAGGAGGATAAAGGTGCTGATTCTCCAAGGAGGGAGATTGCTAGTAAAGCGGCTGGAATGGTGAACCGGAGCACAAGGAGATGAGAAATGAGGTGCGTTTTAGAAACCTTTCCCGATCACACGGTGTACCATCTTCGGGGTTTCTCATGCATGTTTTCAATGTAGGACGATGCCCTTGAACCTGGAGATTTGGGACCCATGGGATGGGTACCACGCTGTATTACTTTAAAGGGTCTGCGTTAGCTCAGCCTACCTCACCAAACCTCTCAGCCCCAAGAGTGTCCACCCTTATGTCTCAATCAGCTGTGGGTCTAGATATGGTCAATCCAGGTGGCATCACAGCCCCTGAACGAATTTTGTAAGAATTTCTCTCTCTTTCACTGTCTTTGTTTCACGGGTTTTTTAAAGTAATTGATTTTTATAATGGGGTTTAGCTGCTTTTCACTGCTGTGTGTATGCCGCTTTACACCCACTTGACTCACTTACAGAGAGATATCAATACATAGGTTTTAAGATTCTTACTAGTCAGATATATTCTTGGGCGGTGAATAGGGGGTGTTGAGTCCAGTTCACTGAGCAAGGAGTAGGTCTTGTCTATTACATATTGGGTTTCTGGAACGGTATCTGAGCTAATTTGAAACCCTTGTTTTATGCATCACCCCACCTCACCTTTCCCGTTAAGCAGCCATAGTGTGTTTTCTAAACGTGTGACTCTGTTCTGTTTTGTAATTCAGTTCAAGGGTAGCGGTTTTTACATTCCCTCTATAAGTGATATCTTATGATAAGTGTCTTTTTCTGTGTGACTTATTTCACTTAGAATCGTCATACCTAAATCCACTCATCATGCTGCTACTAGCCTTATGACATTGATTTCATGGCTGAGTGATATTCCATTGTACATAAGGACCGCAACTTCTTTATCCATTCTTCTCTTTCCTGGGATATTTAAGGTGTAACGAAGTGGAGGTTCTTGTCAACAGAGTAGCCCACAACTTTGGGGTGCCTGTGTCTTGCTGATTTTTAGTTTTCCCAATTTATACGCCCGTGAGAGGAAGTGCCCTATGGTCTCTAAGCTGAGTTTTTTAGATGTTTCAGGACACACCGTACACTTCTCCAGAGTGGCTATTAGCAATTTACATCCCGCCCGTCAGCGTAGCAAGGCTCCCATTTCTCCATGGCCTGTCCTGCATTTCTGGTTTTGACACTTTATTCAGCATGGCCCTTTTGACCGATGGGAAGCGAGACTTCTTTGTAGCGCTGATTTGCCTTTCCAGGTTGCTTGGTTGGCCAAAAAGGGCGTATGCGTTTTTTCCTGAATATATTCAGGAAAAACGCATACGCCCTTTTTGGCCAAGGGCATCATTGTCGAGGTTTTGCCGCTTTTCCTGTGCTTTAAAGGCGATTCGAATCTACCTCCTGAAATCTGTTTCCTGCAATTCTGCCTTGCTTTCAAATCCTCTTCGTTGCCTTCCCTCAATATATTTGTGGACGAGAGTTATCATTTCTAAGTCTGCAGGTTTGTGAATTGCAGTGCCCCTGAGCTCCATTCTTCAACTCGCTTTCTTGGGAGCTGGCCGCAAAAGGGCAGGATTGCTTCAGGCCGTATTCTGGTTCCTGGCGGCAGGCTGAGCCTGTGGTTAATTCTTCTTCCTGATGGGAAAATAGAATGACCTGTGCCTGCCCCAACACCTAGAGCTAGTCTCTCATTGGTTCCCCCTCTTCCCGTTCATCCTCAGGACAATTTGCAACCTGTACGGAACAGGAGGATAAAGGTGCTGATTCTCCAAGGAGGGAGATTGCTAGTAAAGCGGCTGGAATGGTGAACCGGAGCACAAGGAGATGAGAAATGAGGTGCGTTTTAGAAACCTTTCCCGATCACACGGTGTACCATCTTCGGGGTTTCTCATGCATGTTTTCAATGTAGGACGATGCCCTTGAACCTGGAGATTTGGGACCCATGGGATGGGTACCACGCTGTATTACTTTAAAGGGTCTGCGTTAGCTCAGCCTACCTCACCAAACCTCTCAGCCCCAAGAGTGTCCACCCTTATGTCTCAATCAGCTGTGGGTCTAGATATGGTCAATCCAGGTGGCATCACAGCCCCTGAACGAATTTTGTAAGAATTTCTCTCTCTTTCACTGTCTTTGTTTCACGGGTTTTTTAAAGTAATTGATTTTTATAATGGGGTTTAGCTGCTTTTCACTGCTGTGTTTATGCCGCTTTACACCCACTTGACTCACTTACAGAGAGATATCAATACATAGGTTTTAAGATTCTTACTAGTCAGATATATTCTTGGGCGGTGAATAGGGGGTGTTGAGTCCAGTTCACTGAGCAAGGAGTAGGTCTTGTCTATTACATATTGGGTTTCTGGAACGGTATCTGAGCTAATTTGAAACCCTTGTTTTATGCATCACCCCACCTCACCTTTCCCGTTAAGCAGCCATAGTGTGTTTTCTAAACGTGTGACTCTGTTCTGTTTTGTAATTCAGTTCAAGGGTAGCGGTTTTTACATTCCCTCTATAAGTGATATCTTATGATAAGTGTCTTTTTCTGTGTGACTTATTTCACTTAGAATCGTCATACCTAAATCCACTCATCATGCTGCTACTAGCCTTATGACATTGATTTCATGGCTGAGTGATATTCCATTGTACATAAGGACCGCAACTTCTTTATCCATTCTTCTCTTTCCTGGGATATTTAAGGTGTAACGAAGTGGAGGTTCTTGTCAACAGAGTAGCCCACAACTTTGGGGTGCCTGTGTCTTGCTGATTTTTAGTTTTCCCAATTTATACGCCCATGAGAGGAAGTGCCCTATGGTCTCTAAGCTGAGTTTTTTAGATGTTTCAGGACACACCGTACACTTCTCCAGAGTGGCTATTAGCAATTTACATCCCGCCCGTCAGCGTAGCAAGGCTCCCATTTCTCCATGGCCTGTCCTGCATTTCTGGTTTTGACACTTTATTCAGCATGGCCCTTTTGACCGATGGGAAGCGAGACTTCTTTGTAGCGCTGATTTGCCTTTCCAGGTTGCTTGGTTGGCCAAAAAGGGCGTATGCGTTTTTTCCTGAATATATTCAGGAAAAACGCATACGCCCTTTTTGGCCAAGGGCATCATTGTCGAGGTTTTGCCGCTTTTCCTGTGCTTTAAAGGCGATTCGAATCTACCTCCTGAAATCTGTTTCCTGCAATTCTGCCTTGCTTTCAAATCCTCTTCGTTGCCTTCCCTCAATATATTTGTGGACGAGAGTTATCATTTCTAAGTCTGCAGGTTTGTGAATTGCAGTGCCCCTGAGCTCCATTCTTCAACTCGCTTTCTTGGGAGCTGGCCGCAAAAGCGCAGGATTGCTTCAGGCCGTATTCTGGCTCCTGGCGGCAGGCTGAGCCTGTGGTTAATTCTTCTTCCTGATGGGAAAATAGAATGACCTGTGCCTGCCCCAACACCTAGAGCTAGTCTCTCATTGGTTCCCCCTCTTCCCGTTCATCCTCAGGACAATTTGCAACCTGTACGGAACAGGAGGATAAAGGTGCTGATTCTCCAAGGAGGGAGATTGCTAGTAAAGCGGCTGGAATGGTGAACCGGAGCACAAGGAGATGAGAAATGAGGTGCGTTTTAGAAACCTTTCCCGATCACACGGTGTACCATCTTCGGGGTTTCTCATGCATGTTTTCAATGTAGGACGATGCCCTTGAACCTGGAGATTTGGGACCCATGGGATGGGTACCACGCTGTATTACTTTAAAGGGTCTGCGTTAGCTCAGCCTACCTCACCAAACCTCTCAGCCCCAAGAGTGTCCACCCTTATGTCTCAATCAGCTGTGGGTCTAGATATGGTCAATCCAGGTGGCATCACAGCCCCTGAACGAATTTTGTAAGAATTTCTCTCTCTTTCACTGTCTTTGTTTCACGGGTTTTTTAAAGTAATTGATTTTTATAATGGGGTTTAGCTGCTTTTCACTGCTGTGTTTATGCCGCTTTACACCCACTTGACTCACTTACAGAGAGATATCAATACATAGGTTTTAAGATTCTTACTAGTCAGATATATTCTTGGGCGGTGAATAGGGGGTGTTGAGTCCAGTTCACTGAGCAAGGAGTAGGTCTTGTCTATTACATATTGGGTTTCTGGAACGGTATCTGAGCTAATTTGAAACCCTTGTTTTATGCATCACCCCACCTCACCTTTCCCGTTAAGCAGCCATAGTGTGTTTTCTAAACGTGTGACTCTGTTCTGTTTTGTAATTCAGTTCAAGGGTAGCGGTTTTTACATTCCCTCTATAAGTGATATCTTATGATAAGTGTCTTTTTCTGTGTGACTTATTTCACTTAGAATCGTCGTACCTAAATCCACTCATCATGCTGCTACTAGCCTTATGACGTTGATTTCATGGCTGAGTGATATTCCATTGTACATAAGGACCACAACTTCTTTATCCATTCTTCTCTTTCCTGGGATATTTAAGGTGTAACGAAGTGGAGGTTCTTGTCAACAGAGTAGCCCACAACTTTGGGGTGCCTGTGTCTTGCTGATTTTTAGTTTTCCCAATTTATACGCCCATGAGAGGAAGTGCCCTATGGTCTCTAAGCTGAGTTTTTTAGATGTTTCAGGACACACCGTACACTTCTCCAGAGTGGCTATTAGCAATTTACATCCCGCCCGTCAGCGTAGCAAGGCTCCCATTTCTCCATGGCCTGTCCTGCATTTCTGGTTTTGACACTTTATTCAGCATGGCCCTTTTGACCGATGGGAAGCGAGACTTCTTTGTAGCGCTGATTTGCCTTTCCAGGTTGCTTGGTTGGCCAAAAAGGGCGTATGCGTTTTTTCCTGAATATATTCAGGAAAAACGCATACGCCCTTTTTGGCCAAGGGCATCATTGTCGAGGTTTTGCCGCTTTTCCTGTGCTTTAAAGGCGATTCGAATCTACCTCCTGAAATCTGTTTCCTGCAATTCTGCCTTGCTTTCAAATCCTCTTCGTTGCCTTCCCTCAATATATTTGTGGACGAGAGTTATCATTTCTAAGTCTGCAGGTTTGTGAATTGCAGTGCCCCTGAGCTCCATTCTTCAACTCGCTTTCTTGGGAGCTGGCCGCAAAAGGGCAGGATTGCTTCAGGCCGTATTCTGGTTCCTGGCGGCAGGCTGAGCCTGTGGTTAATTCTTCTTCCTGATGGGAAAATAGAATGACCAGTGCCTGCCCCAACACCTAGAGCTAGTCTCTCATTGGTTCCCCCTCTTCCCGTTCATCCTCAGGACAATTTGCAACCTGTACGGAACAGGAGGATAAAGGTGCTGATTCTCCAAGGAGGGAGATTGCTAGTAAAGCGGCTGGAATGGTGAACCGGAGCACAAGGAGATGAGAAATGAGGTGCGTTTTAGAAACCTTTCCCGATCACACGGTGTACCATCTTCGGGGTTTCTCATGCATGTTTTCAATGTAGGACGATGCCCTTGAACCTGGAGATTTGGGACCCATGGGATGGGTACCACGCTGTATTACTTTAAAGGGTCTGCGTTAGCTCAGCCTACCTCACCAAACCTCTCAGCCCCAAGAGTGTCCACCCTTATGTCTCAATCAGCTGTGGGTCTAGATATGGTCAATCCAGGTGGCATCACAGCCCCTGAACGAATTTTGTAAGAATTTCTCTCTCTTTCACTGTCTTTGTTTCACGGGTTTTTTAAAGTAATTGATTTTTATAATGGGGTTTAGCTGCTTTTCACTGCTGTGTTTATGCCGCTTTACACCCACTTGACTCACTTACAGAGAGATATCAATACATAGGTTTTAAGATTCTTACTAGTCAGATATATTCTTGGGCGGTGAATAGGGGGTGTTGAGTCCAGTTCACTGAGCAAGGAGTAGGTCTTGTCTATTACATATTGGGTTTCTGGAACGGTATCTGAGCTAATTTGAAACCCTTGTTTTATGCATCACCCCACCTCACCTTTCCCGTTAAGCAGCCATAGTGTGTTTTCTAAACGTGTGACTCTGTTCTGTTTTGTAATTCAGTTCAAGGGTAGCGGTTTTTACATTCCCTCTATAAGTGATATCTTATGATAAGTGTCTTTTTCTGTGTGACTTATTTCACTTAGAATCGTCATACCTAAATCCACTCATCATGCTGCTACTAGCCTTATGACATTGATTTCATGGCTGAGTGATATTCCATTGTACATAAGGACCGCAACTTCTTTATCCATTCTTCTCTTTCCTGGGATATTTAAGGTGTAACGAAGTGGAGGTTCTTGTCAACAGAGTAGCCCACAACTTTGGGGTGCCTGTGTCTTGCTGATTTTTAGTTTTCCCAATTTATACGCCCATGAGAGGAAGTGCCCTATGGTCTCTAAGCTGAGTTTTTTAGATGTTTCAGGACACACCGTACACTTCTCCAGAGTGGCTATTAGCAATTTACATCCCGCCCGTCAGCGTAGCAAGGCTCCCATTTCTCCATGGCCTGTCCTGCATTTCTGGTTTTGACACTTTATTCAGCATGGCCCTTTTGACCGATGGGAAGCGAGACTTCTTTGTAGCGCTGATTTGCCTTTCCAGGTTGCTTGGTTGGCCAAAAAGGGCGTATGCGTTTTTTCCTGAATATATTCAGGAAAAACGCATACGCCCTTTTTGGCCAAGGGCATCATTGTCGAGGTTTTGCCGCTTTTCCTGTGCTTTAAAGGCGATTCGAATCTACCTCCTGAAATCTGTTTCCTGCAATTCTGCCTTGCTTTCAAATCCTCTTCGTTGCCTTCCCTCAATATATTTGTGGACGAGAGTTATCATTTCTAAGTCTGCAGGTTTGTGAATTGCAGTGCCCCTGAGCTCCATTCTTCAACTCGCTTTCTTGGGAGCTGGCCGCAAAAGCGCAGGATTGCTTCAGGCCGTATTCTGGCTCCTGGCGGCAGGCTGAGCCTGTGGTTAATTCTTCTTCCTGATGGGAAAATAGAATGACCTGTGCCTGCCCCAACACCTAGAGCTAGTCTCTCATTGGTTCCCCCTCTTCCCGTTCATCCTCAGGACAATTTGCAACCTGTACGGAACAGGAGGATAAAGGTGCTGATTCTCCAAGGAGGGAGATTGCTAGTAAAGCGGCTGGAATGGTGAACCGGAGCACAAGGAGATGAGAAATGAGGTGCGTTTTAGAAACCTTTCCCGATCACACGGTGTACCATCTTCGGGGTTTCTCATGCATGTTTTCAATGTAGGACGATGCCCTTGAACCTGGAGATTTGGGACCCATGGGATGGGTACCACGCTGTATTACTTTAAAGGGTCTGCGTTAGCTCAGCCTACCTCACCAAACCTCTCAGCCCCAAGAGTGTCCACCCTTATGTCTCAATCAGCTGTGGGTCTAGATATGGTCAATCCAGGTGGCATCACAGCCCCTGAACGAATTTTGTAAGAATTTCTCTCTCTTTCACTGTCTTTGTTTCACGGGTTTTTTAAAGTAATTGATTTTTATAATGGGGTTTAGCTGCTTTTCACTGCTGTGTTTATGCCGCTTTACACCCACTTGACTCACTTACAGAGAGATATCAATACATAGGTTTTAAGATTCTTACTAGTCAGATATATTCTTGGGCGGTGAATAGGGGGTGTTGAGTCCAGTTCACTGAGCAAGGAGTAGGTCTTGTCTATTACATATTGGGTTTCTGGAACGGTATCTGAGCTAATTTGAAACCCTTGTTTTATGCATCACCCCACCTCACCTTTCCCGTTAAGCAGCCATAGTGTGTTTTCTAAACGTGTGACTCTGTTCTGTTTTGTAATTCAGTTCAAGGGTAGCGGTTTTTACATTCCCTCTATAAGTGATATCTTATGATAAGTGTCTTTTTCTGTGTGACTTATTTCACTTAGAATCGTCGTACCTAAATCCACTCATCATGCTGCTACTAGCCTTATGACGTTGATTTCATGGCTGAGTGATATTCCATTGTACATAAGGACCACAACTTCTTTATCCATTCTTCTCTTTCCTGGGATATTTAAGGTGTAACGAAGTGGAGGTTCTTGTCAACAGAGCAGCCCAAAACTTTGGGGTGCCTGTGTCTTGCTGATTTTTAGTTTTCCCAATTTATACGCCCATGAGAGGAAGTGCCCTATGGTCTCTAAGCTGAGTTTTTTAGATGTTTCAGGATACACCGTACACTTCTCCAGTGTGGCTGTTGGCAATTTACATCCCGCCCATCAGCGTAGCAAGGCTCCCATTTCTCCAAGGCCTGTCCAGCATTTCTGGTTTTGACACTTTATTCAGCATGGCCCTTTTGACCGATGGGAAGCGAGACTTCTTTGTAGCGCTGATTTGCCTTTCCAGGTTGCTTGGTTGGCCAAAAAGGGCGTATGCGTTTTTTCCTGAATATATTCAGGAAAAAACGCATACGCCCTTTATGGCCAAGGGAATCATTGTCGAGGTTTTGCCGCTTTTCCTGTGCTTTAAAGGCGATTCGAATCTACCTCCTGAAATCTGTTTCCTGCAATTCTGCCTTGCTTTCAAATCCTCTTCGTTGCCTTCCCTCAATATATTTGTGGACGAGAGTTATCATTTCTAAGTCTGCAGGTTTGTGAATTGTAGTGCCCCTGAGCTCCATTCTTCAACTCGCTTTCTTGGGAGCTGGCCGCAAAAGCGCAGGATTGCTTCAGGCCGTATTCTGGTTCCTGGTGGCAGACTGAGCCTGTGGTTAATTCTTCTTCCTGATGGGAAAATAGAGTGACCTGTGCCTGTCCCAACACCTAGAGCTAGTCTCTCATTGGTTCCCCCTCTTCCCGTTCATCCTCAGGACAATTAGCAACCTGTACGGAACAGGAGGATAAAGGTGCTGATTCTCCAAGGAGGGAGATTGCTAGTAAAGTGGCTGGAATGGTGAATCGGAGCACAAGGAGATGAGAAATGAGGTGCGTTTTAGAAACCTTTCCCGATCACACGGTGTACCATCTTCGGGGTTTC
Source organism: Balaenoptera borealis (assembly GCF_965194805.1). Taxonomy (NCBI): domain Eukaryota; kingdom Metazoa; phylum Chordata; class Mammalia; order Artiodactyla; family Balaenopteridae; genus Balaenoptera; species Balaenoptera borealis. The sequence continues at coordinate 161,020 of NW_028123715.1, read as the reverse complement.
TCATGCATGTTTTCAATGTAGGACGATGCCCTTGAACCTGGAGATTTGGGACCCATGGGATGGGTACCACGCCGTATTACTTTAAAGGGTCTGCGTTTGCTCACCCAACCTCACCAAACCTCTCAGCCCCAAGAGTGTCCACCCTTATGTCTCAATCAGCTGTGGGTCTAGATATGGTCAATCCAGGTGGCCTCACAGCCCCTGAACGAATTTTGTAAGAATTTCTCTCTCTTTCACTGTCTTTGTTTCACGGGTTTTTAAAAGGAATTGATTTTTATAATGGGGTTTAGCTGCTTTTCACTGCTGTGTTTATGCCACTTTATACCCACTTGACTCACTTACAGAGAGATATTAATACATAGGTTTTAAGATTCTTACTAGTCAGATATATTCTTGGGCGGTGAATAGGGGGTGTTGAGTCCAGTTCACTGAGCAAGGAGTAGGTCTTGTCTATTACATATTGGTTTTCTGGAACGGTATCTGAGCTAATTTGAAACCCTTGTTTTATGCATCACCCCACCTCACCTTTCCCGTTAAGCAGCCATAGTGTGTTTTCTAAACGTGTGACTCTGTTCTGTTTTGTAATTCAGTTCAAGGGTAGCGGTTTTTACATTCCCTCTATAAGTGATATCTTATGATAAGTGTCTTTTTCTGTGTGACTTATTTCACTTAGAATCGTCATACCTAAATCCACTCATCATGCTGCTACTAGCCTTATGACATTGATTTCATGGCTGAGTGATATTCCATTGTACATAAGGACCGCAACTTCTTTATCCATTCTTCTCTTTCCTGGGATATTTAAGGTGTAACGAAGTGGAGGTTCTTGTCAACAGAGTAGCCCAAAACTTTGGGGTGCCTGTGTCTTGCTGATTTTTAGTTTTCCCAATTTATACGCCCATGAGTGGAAGTGCCCTATCCTCTCTAAGCTGAGTTTTTTAGATGTTTCAGGACACACCGTACACTTCTCCAGAGTGGCTGTTGGCAATTTACATCCCGCCCATCAGCGTAGCAAGGCTCCCATTTCTCCATGGCCTGTCCTGCATTTCTGGTTTTGACACTTTATTCAGCATGGCCCTTTTGACCGATGGGAAGCGAGACTTCTTTGTAGCGCTGATTTGCCTTTCCAGGTTGCTTGGTTGGCCAAAAAGGGCGTATGCGTTTTTTCCTGAATATATTCAGGAAAAAACGCATACGCCCTTTTTGGCCAAGGGCATCATTGTCGAGGTTTTGCCGCTTTTCCTGTGCTTTAAAGGCGATTCGAATCTACCTCCTGAAATCTGTTTCCTGCAATTCTGCCTTGCTTTCAAATCCTCTTCGTTGCCTTCCCTCAATATATTTGTGGACGAGAGTTATCATTTCTAAGTCTGCAGGTTTGTGAATTGCAGTGCCCCTGAGCTCCATTCTTCAACTCGCTTTCTTGGGAGCTGGCCGCAAAAGCGCAGGATTGCTTCAGGCCGTATTCTGGTTCCTGGCGGCAGGCTGAGCCTGTGGTTAATTCTTCTTCCTGATGGGAAAATAGAATGACCTGTGCCTGCCCCAACACCTAGAGCTAGTCTCTCATTGGTTCCCCCTCTTCCCGTTCATCCTCAGGACAATTAGCAACCTGTACGGAACAGGAGGATAAAGGTGCTGATTCTCCAAGGAGGGAGATTGCTAGTAAAGCGGCTGGAATGGTGAACCGGAGCACAAGGAGATGAGAAATGAGGTGCGTTTTAGAAACCTTTCCCGATCACACGGTGTACCATCTTCGGGGTTTCTCATGCATGTTTTCAATGTAGGACGATGCCCTTGAACCTGGAGATTTGGGACCCATGGGATGGGTACCACGCTGTATTACTTTAAAGGGTCTGCGTTAGCTCAGCCTACCTCACCAAACCTCTCAGCCCCAAGAGTGTCCACCCTTATGTCTCAATCAGCTGTGGGTCTAGATATGGTCAATCCAGGTGGCATCACAGCCCCTGAACGAATTTTGTAAGAATTTCTCTCTCTTTCACTGTCTTTGTTTCACGGGTTTTTTAAAGTAATTGATTTTTATAATGGGGTTTAGCTGCTTTTCACTGCTGTGTTTATGCCGCTTTACACCCACTTGACTCACTTACAGAGAGATATCAATACATAGGTTTTAAGATTCTTACTAGTCAGATATATTCTTGGGCGGTGAATCGGGGGTGTTGAGTCCAGTTCACTGAGCAAGGAGTAGGTCTTGTCTATTACATATTGGGTTTCTGGAACGGTATCTGAGCTAATTTGAAACCCTTGTTTTATGCATCACCCCACCTCACCTTTCCCGTTAAGCAGCCATAGTGTGTTTTATACACGTGTGACTCTGTTCTGTTTTGTAATTCAGTTCAAGGGTAGCGGTTTTTACATTCCCTCTATAAGTGATATCTCATGATAAGTGTCTTTTTCTGTGTGACTTATTTCACTTAGAATCGTCATACCTAAATCCACTCATCATGCTGCTACTAGCCTTATGACATTGATTTCATGGCTGAGTGATATTCCATTGTACATAAGGACCGCAACTTCTTTATCCATTCTTCTCTTTCCTGGGATATTTAAGGTGTAACGAAGTGGAGGTTCTTGTCAACAGAGTAGCCCAAAACTTTGGGGTGCCTGTGTCTTGCTGATTTTTAGTTTTCCCAATTTATACGCCCATGAGTGGAAGTGCCCTATGGTCTCTAAGCTGAGTTTTTTCGATGTTTCAGGACACACCGTACACTTCTCCGGTGTGGCTGTTGGCAATTTACATCCCGCCCATCAGCGTAGCAAGGCTCCCATTTCTCCAAGGCCTGTCCAGCATTTCTGGTTTGGACACTTTATTCATCATGGCCCTTTTGACCGATGGGAAGCGAGACTTCTTTGTAGCGCTGATTTGCCTTTCCAGGTTGCTTGGTTGGCCAAAAAGGGCGTATGCGTTTTTTCCTTAATATATTCAGGAATAAACGCATACGCCCTTTTTGGCCAAGTGCATCATTGTCGCCCTTTTCCTGCTTTTCATTTGCTTTAAAGACGATTCGTATCTTCCTCCTGAAATCTGTTTCCTGCAATTCTGCCTTGCTTTTAAATAGTGTTCGTTGCTTTCCCTCAATATATTTGTGGACGAGAGTTATCATTTGTAACTCTGCAAGTTTGTGAATTACAGTGCCCCTGATCTACATTTTTCAACTCGCTTTTTTGGGAGCTGGCTGCAAAACCGCAGGATTGCTTCAGGCACTATTCTGGTTCCATGGGGCAGGCTGAGCCTGTCGTTAATTCTTCTTCCTGATGGGAAATTAGAGTGACGTGTGCCTGTCCCAACACCTAGAGCTAGTCTCTCATGGGTTTCCCCTCATCCCGTTCATCCTCAGGACAAATTGCAACCCGTATGAAACAATAGGTTAAAGGTGCTGATTCTCCAAGTGGTTAGATTTTTAGTAAAGCAGCTGGATGGGGGGAACCCAAGCACTAGGAGATGTGAAATGAGGTGCATTTTAGAAACCTTTCCAGAGCACACGGTGATTCATCATTTGGGTTTCCCATGCATGTTTTCGCTGTAGGATGATTCCCTTGAACCTGGAGATTTGGAACAAATGGAATGGGTACCACGCATTATTACTTTAAAGTGTCTTCGTTTGCTCACCCAATCTCACCAATCCTCTCAGCCCCAACAGTTTCCAGACTTACGTCTAATCCAGCTGTGGGTCTATATATGGTCAATCCAGGTTGCTTCAAAGCCCCTGAACGATCTCTGTAAGAATTTCTCTCTCTTTCAATGTCTTTGTTGTTTTTTTATTTTTTTTGAAATTTATTTTTATACTGGGGTTTAGCTGATTTTCACTGCTGTGTTTATACCATTTTACAACCACTTGATTCACTTACAGAGAGATATCAATACATAGGTTTTAAGATTCTTACTAGTCAGATATATTTTTTGTGCGTTGAATAAGGGGTTTGGAGTCCAGTTCACTGAGCAAGGAACAGGGCTTGTCTGTTACATATGTGGTTTATGGAGTGCTATCTGTGCTAATTTCAAACCCTTGTTTTATGCCTCACCCCACCTCACCTTTCCGTTAAGCAGCCATGGTGTGTTCTCTAAATGTGTGGCTCTATTCTGTTTTGTAGTACATGTCCTGTGTAGCGATTTTTACATTCCCTCTATAAGTGATATCTTATGATAAGTGTCTTTTTCTGTGTGACTTATTTCACTTCTAAACGTTGTACGTAAATCCAGTCAGCATGCTGCTACTAGCCTTATAACATTTATTACATGGCTGAGTGATATTTCATTGTACCTAATTAGCACAACTTCTTTATCCATTTTTCTCTTTCCTGGGATATTTAAGGTGTACCGAATTGGAGTTTCTTGTCAACAGAGCAGCGCTAATCTTTGGGGTGCCCGTGTCTTGTTGATTTTTAGATTTCCCAATTTATATGCCCATGAGTGTAAGTGCCCTATGCTCTCTAGCTGTGTTTTTTAGATGTTTTAGGAAACACCATACACTTCTACAGAGTGGCCTTTGGCAGTTTACATCCCCCCCATCAGCCTAACAAGGCTCCCTTTTCTCCATGGCCTGTCCTGCATTTCTGGTTTTTACACTTTTTTCAGCATGGTCCCCTTTGACCGATGGGAAGTGAGACTTCTTTGTATTGCTGATTTGCATTTCCGGCTTGCTTGGAGAGTCATAATTTATAATTCTGCATATTTGTGAATTGAAGTTTCCTGAGCTTCATTTGTCAACTCGGTTTTTTGGGAGCTGGCCGCAAAACCGGTGGTGTGCTTCTGCCCCTTCTGTGGTTTCGGGCGGCAGGCTAAGCCTTTGCTTAATTCTTCTTCCTGATTGGAGATTAGAGTGACTTTTGCCTGTCCGAACATCTAGGGCTTGTCTCTCATTGTTTCTCCTCCTTCCCCTTCATCCTGTGGACATATTCCCAACTCTGTGCAACAGGACATAGGAGGTGCTGACATCCTCAAGTGGGGAGATTGTTAGGAAAGAGGCTGGTGGGGTGAACTCGACCACCATGAGATTAAGAGATGAGGTGCCTTTTCCAAAATCTTCCTGATCCAACCGTGTACCATCTTCTGGGTGTCACAGGCATATTTTAGCTGTAGGAAAGTTCCCATGTATGTAAGGAGAACACCAGGGATTTTTCCAAATCAGTGTCTCCCCGAACCCCAATCTGACGAATTTTTTTTTAAATTTTATTTATTTATTTATTCATGTATTTATTTATTGGCTGTGTTGGGTCCTCTCCTCTATGGGAGGGCTTCCTCCAGCAGCGGCAAGCGGGGGCCACTCCTCATCGCGGTGCGCGGGCCTCTCACCATCGCGGCCTCTCCTGTTGCGGAGCACAGGCTCCAGACGCGCAGGCTCAGTAGTTGTGGCTCACAGGCCCAGCCGCTCTGTGGCACGTGGGATCTTCCCAGACCAGGGCTCCAACCCGTGTCCCCTGCATCGGCAGGCAGACTCTCAACCACTGCGCCACCAGGGAAGCCCCAATCTGGCGAATTTTTAAGCCACTGGTACATGTATGTTCATTAAGGGACTTTGGCCGTAAGCAGAGTCCGAAATTTAGGTGAGTGAAGTCTTCAGGGTCAGAAACGCTCGCCATCGGCCTCCTTTATGTTCCTTTTTATCTGTAGTTGATACATGATGTCGATATAGATATCTATTGTTTTTCAGATTATTTCCCCTTAGGGGTTATTACAAAATATTGAGTATTGTTCCCTGTGCTATACAGTAGTTCCTTGTTGATGATATATTTTATACATAGAAGTGTGTATATGTTAATCCGAAACTGTTAATTTATCTCTCCTCCCACCTTTACCCTTTAGTAATAAAATATATAAGATTTTATACTTCGTAGAAATCCAGGAGCTGAAAAAGAGGTATCATTTTCAACGGAAATCATTCAAAACAAGATTGAACCTTCAGCCAAGATTAGTAGATCTACATCCTTGGAAAGAAATCACTGCATTTCTCTAATGTTGACCTGACAAATACGACAAACCCCTCCACTGAACTTGCTTATAATAAAGTGATGGAAATATCAAATGGAAGTGTTAGAAACATCTTATTTTACACGAGCCTTATACACTGCTCTATGTTAATAACAGTTTGGCTCACGCATCTATTCTTTGAAGTTACAATGTTCTCAAATTCTGTTACTGATCCTGCAGAGTGGGCCCCAACAAGGGTCCCCCTGCCCAGTGTCATTGGAGCCAACAGATCGAGACTGAGTTTGGTTCAGAAGCAAAGGAAAACTTTATATTTTGATCAGAGAATGGAGAGGTGAGGGCGTGCGCTCCCCCGCAGGCTGTGGGCCGGGCTGCTGTGTAGGGATCCCGTCAGCGTCAGCGGGAGGGACGGGGCGGAGCTCTTGAGGGCCGGGTTGGCTGGAGCTCAGGCTCTATGTGGCGGAGTCTGCACGGGGCCCGGAGAGCTGAGGTGTCGGCCCAGCCATCTTGCACTAGGAAATCGGGTCTGAAGTGCCGGGTGTGGGACCTCTGCCTGTGGAAACCTAGGAACAAGTGAAATTAGAAAAAGCACAAAGGAAAAAAAGGTTAGACTTTATTTTATTGCCCAGATTCTATTTTTATCTCCCAGGAATTTTTAATGGGCTTTGCCAGTGACAAACCCCTCCTCTGCCTCTTGTCCCATTCCACATTCTTGGGGCCCTGAGGGTGCAGACACCTCTTCTGTAAATGCTTCGTGCTGAGTTGGGTGTCCTCATACCCGGGGGGAGGGGCAGGACTTCTCCCCAGCAGCCTCCAGGTGAGGTTTTTTTTTTTTAATGTAAATGGATTTAATTTGCCTATTAAAAGCAAAATTTATCAGATTGGACTTTTTTCATCCAGTGAATATAAAGAGAAATGGAAAAACTTAACAATTCTAGTATGAGGTTTTTATAGAACTCTATCAGAAACAGACATAGATCAAGCTTTGAATAAATCACCACATTTGACCTAATGCAGTTAGAGCTAATATATAAAATCCTGCTCTACACAAATAGTAAACATGCATCTTTCAAAGACACCTGGACCATATACCAAAAATTTAAAGAAAAAGACCAAATTCTAAATCACAAAGGACTCTGAAAGAATCATTATCATAAAGAACGTATTTTCTGACAACAATGCATTTAGATTAAAAACAAGCAATAAAAATATAGCCAAACAAGCCTAACATGACTGGATACTTCAAAAAGCACATCTAAATATGCAATTCATGAGGTCAAGAGTAAATCATGATGGAAATTATACTTATTGCTGCTGAACAACTATAAAAATATTATATATGCAAACTTGTGGGATGCACCTAAAGCTTTTACTATGAAAAAGAAAAAGATGAAAAAGAGGTAAGTTAAAAAATTCAACTCGAGGAACTTAAAAAAGTTATCATGTAAACCTAAAGAAAAAGATAAGAGAAAAAACAAGGAAACAATAGGAAAGATCAGTAAGACCAAAACTGAGCTCTTCAAAACCCTAATGAAAACACATCTCTGACAAAACTGATCCAGGGGAAGACACAGGAAGAGAAGACCACAAAAATACTACTAGGAATGAAAAAGACTGCAATTATGAATATACAGTCATCTCTTAGTACCTGCGGGGGACTGGTTCTAGGACCTCCATGGATACCAAAACCCATGGATACTCAAGTCCTTTAGATAAAATGGCATAGAACATTCAGCCCTCCGTATCTACAGCTGCGAAACTTGCATACACAAAGGTCCATGTAATCAATTTTTTAAATATTTTTCTGAAAATTTAAAGCAAGTCAATAATTTCTTTAAATGGGGACTTCCCTTGTGGTGCAGTGGTTAAGAATCCGCCCACCAATGCAGGGGACACAGGTTCAAGTCCGGGAAGACCCCACATGCCGCGGAGCAACCAAGCCCGTGCTCTGCAACAAGAGAAGCCACTGCAGTGAGAAGCCCACCCACAGCAACGAAGACCCAACGCAGCCAAATAAAAATAAATAAAGACTTAGCTTTTTTAATTAATTTATTTATTTTTGGCTGCATTGAGTCTTCTGCTGCGTGTGGGCTTTCTCTAGTTGCAGCGAGCAGGGGCCACTCCTCACCACGGTGCACGGGCCTCTCATTGCGGTGGCCTCTCCCGCCGCAGAGCACAGGCTCTAGGTGTGCGGGCTTCAGTAGTTGTGGCACTTGGGCTCAGCAGCCGTGGCTCATGGGCTTAGTTGCTCCGTGGCATGCGGTGTCCCCCCAGACAAGGGCTCGAACCCGTGTCCCCCTCATTGGCAGGCAGACTCCCAACCACTGCGTCACCAGGGAAGTCCCAAGACTTGACAATGCTGTGAGTGGGCAATTTGGGCTGGATGGCTGGGATCTCCTTCCACGTGGCCTCACATCCTCAATGGCATCAGCCGGGCTTGTCACATGGCAGCAATGTCCAGATTGCCAGTTTATTATGAAAGGCTATAACTCAGGAACGACCAGAAGGAAGAGATTCATAGGACAAGATGTGGGGAAAGAGCACGGACCTTCCGTGCCCTCTCTAGGTGCAACACTCTCCCAGCAACTCCATGTTCCCCAACCCGGAACCAGGTGAGGTTGATTGTCCCCAGGCCTCCTCCCTCACTGCTCATCTGCCTGAGCACCAGCGTTGGAAGTTTTATAGATTCTAATGACCTTTAAGGGTCCAGGAAAGAGATGCGCAGGGACGCTGGGGGGGCCGGTTTTACCCTGCTCCACATTGGTTCGCCCCCTTAGGCTGACGGTTTCTGCCAGCCTAGATGCTCTGACCAGTAGTCTGTGCTTTCTTCAGTTAGGCCACTGAATTAACGTACAAACAGCACCAGGTGTCAGAGCCCTGCCTGCTCAACTCCCAGACAGTCCAGGGCCGGTGGTGATCCAGGACCATGACGGCCACTCAGTCAACTGCCTTTTGAAGTAGCCGGGAGTCCAGCTGGTCTCATTGGTCGCCGTCACAGTGGTGTCTGTAGGCTTTTCTATGGTGGCAGCGTTATTTAGGGTTCCCCTGCCAAGTTTATTAGCTCCGCTCTGGGTGCAGTAAGTCCTGCAAGCAATAGTCTGTTCTTTTGGGGCACACTCTTGTGGTTTTCTGAGAGAAGCTCCAGGTCAAGTGATGGTCACATGAGTCGTCATGGGGGCCTGTTGCCCCAGGTTGTCTCTCTGGAGGTTGGAGTTGGAGGGCCTCCTCACTCGAGGTCATTGTGCCCACGGAGCGATCCCTGCAACTTCAGGGCATGGTGGGTGGTTAGGAACACCAAGTGGCGTCCTTTTCCCTTAGGAGGGAGCTGGCCTTGCGGGCTGCTCATTTCCAGGTTTTTAGATACCCCCAGTATCCTGGTCGGATGGGGTGGCTGGCCAATGCCTGGAGGGCATTCTTGCATTGTTCCATTTCAAGTGGTCCCAGTTTTTGCACTAATACTCCAAGGGCAATTCGCCTTCGATCAGGAATGTAAAGGTCAAAGGGTTTAGCTAAATTAGGGAGGTCCATGGCAAGGGTCTGAATTGACTGCTCTTTCCTTTCTTGAAAGGCCGCTTCTGGATTCTATTCAAAAGGATCATCATCTTTTCCTTTCAGTGTTTCATATAGAGGCCCAGGTATTAGACTGTAGTTAGGGATCCAGATGCAGCAAATCCCGGTCTCCCCAGGAACCCCTAAGCTGTCTTCTAGTTTTAGGAAGGGTGAGGCTGCAAATGGCTTCTTCCCTTTCCTGGGATGGGCTTCTCTGATCTTCTGTGAGAATGAAGCCCAGGCAGGTCACCTTAGTCTGTGATATTTGAGCCTTTTTCTTGGACACCTTCTATCTTTTATTGGCTAGGTAGTCCAGAGGCCTCCTTAGTAGGGCTGACGATCAGACTGTCGTCTGCATATTGAAGGAGGGTTCCCTTCTCCCGAGGTAGATCTTTTAGGGCTTTAGCTAACGTTTCCCCAAAGATGGTGTGGGAATTTTTGAACCCCTGGGGCAGGACGGCCCAGCAGTATTGTTTTTTTTGTACGTTGAGTCCTGCCACTCATAGCCAAAATTTCTTGTGACTCTGGGACTAATGGAATACAGAAGAAGGCATCATTGAAGTCTAATACAGAATACCATGTCCTGGGGGATGGTAGAATGACCAGCAGGGTATAGGAATTAGGAACTACTGGATGTATATCCTCTGTGGCTTCACTGACTGTCCTGGCGTCCTTTACCATGTCCCCAGCAGCCCACGGGGCTCTCATGGTCAGGCCCCTCCCAGGATATGGAACTCACCTGGGCAGGTACGCAGCAGCCCATGGGGCTCTCATGGTCAGGCCCCTCCCAAGATATGGTGTTCACCTGTGCAGGTACACAGCAGCCCACGGGGCTCTCATGGTCAGGCCCCTCCCAGGATATGGAGCTCACCTGGGCAGGTACCCAGCAGCCCACGGGGCTCTCATGTGCAGGCCCCTCCCAGGATATGGAGCTCACCTGGGCAGGTACCCAGCAGCTCACGGGGCTCTCGTGGGCAGGGCCCTCCCAAGATATGGTGTTCACCTGTGCAGGTACCCAGCAGCCCACAGGGCTCTCATGGTCAGGCCCCTCCCAGGATATGGAGCTCACCTGGGCAGGTACCCAGCAGCCCACGGGGCTCTCGTGCGCAGGCCCCTCCGAGGATATGGAGCTCACCTGTGCAGGTACCCAGCAGCTCACGGGGCTCTCGTGGGCAGGCCCCTCCCTGGATATGGAGCTCCCCTGGACAGGTACCCCGGCAGGGCTGGAACCGTGCACATAGCCCTCATTGCAGAGCACCCTCAGCACACCTGTCGCTCAGAGCTGACACAGAGCACCTCAGAGCAGGGCTTGAACTAACAAACAGCAGCTCCGACAGGTCTGTGACCCTAGGCTTCTCTCTGTGCGGCCTCCCTCTGCCTGGTCTTCCAGGGGCTTCCACTGCAGCCGGGGCACCAGGCCTCTGTCTCCACCCACCAACCCTCCTCTCCCTGACTCCTGGGTTCCTCTCATTAGGAGAGGGTCTTCTTGAAGTTGTCTCCCACTCATGGACCAGATAAAATGATTAGAAAACAAGCCAGGGCTGCCGCCCCTTGTCTATGCGGACTCTCGGGACCCTACATCTGTTCCTTGGACCTGGCCGGTGCAGCAAAGCCCATTTTCTGCAACTCTGAGCCCCTGAGGGGCGAGGATTGGCTGACCTGGGCAGCCTGACCCTGCCGGCCAGCCCTTCCCAGGTGTGCCTGGGTTGAGGTCAATATAAACACCCCTCCAGGCAGCAAAAGCCTCTGCAGCTGGGCCTGACGCCATAGTCTCTGCCCCGTCAGCAGTCTCGGGGTTGTGCTGGTGGGAGAGAGTAGCGCCTACGGCTCTATGAGTGGCCCCGTGTGAGTGGGGCTCTGCTGGACTTTCTGCAGGAGTTGCCGGGCTGCCACCTGCTAAAGAAGAGGATGTGTCACCCACACCTGCTGCTGGAATTTCTACCCGGGCAGAGGTGAGGAAGGAAAAAAGCAGTGGGGGCCGGGACAGGAGGGGTACCTCAGGCAGGGAAATGGAAAGCTTCCAGAAGAGCGCCTGGGGCCAGGACCATCCTGGCTGACCTGCAGGCACCAAGTTGTCCTGCGTGCTGTCGCTGGTGTGACTCCAAGCCCCTTCCTCTAGGCTTTAAAGTCTTTGCACGCATTCAGGTGTTTTACCTGGGAAGGGTGGGAAAAGTTCAGCAGCAGCTGGCCTGGGGCTCAGCTCACGTTTACTCAGAGACACCTCCTCACGGTCCCCCAGCTTTGCAATGAGGACGCTCCTTGCGGGGGGGCTGCTGGCTGCATGGGAGACGATTCCCCACCTCTGACCAACTTCAGAATTGTTTACCACTGGAGCAAGTGCCCTGATAGGGTTTTCCTCTGTATGACCAGTGGGTTCTGTTTTTTTTTTTTCTTTTTTGGTTCAAGGTAGGTTTTATTCCTCTTTTTGTATTTATAGATATAAGCATGGAAATAATTCATTCATATAAATACGTCTATGGGAAGGAAAGAATTTTTTTTCTGTTTTATTTTTTTAAAATATTATTTATGTTTTAATTTTTTAATTTTATTCATTTTTTTATACAGCAGGTTCTTATTGGTTATCTATTTTATACATATAAGTGTATATATGTCGATACCAGGCTCGCAATTCATCCCACCACCACCACCCTGCCACTTTCCCCCCTTGGTGTCCATACATTTGTTCTCTACATCTGTGTCTCTATTTCTGCCTTGCAAACCGGTTCATCTGTACCACTTTTCTAGGTTCCACATGTATGCGCTTAAATATGGTATTTGTTTTTCTCTTTCTGACTTACTTCACTCTGTATGACAGTCTCTAGATCTATCCATGTCTCTACAAATGACCCAATTTCGTTCCTTTTTATGGCTGAGTAATATTCCATTTTATATATGTACCACATCTTTTCCATTCGTCTGTCTATGGGCATTTAGGTTGCTTCCATGACCTGGCTATTGTAAATAGTGCTGCAATGAACATTGTGGTGAATGTGTCTTTTTGAATTATGGTTTTCTCTGGGTATATGCCCAGTAGTGGGATTGCTGGGTCATATGGTAATTCTATTTTTAGTTTTTTAAGGAACCTCCATACTGTTCTCCATAGTGACTGTATCAATTTATATCCCAACAAATAGTGTAAGAGGGTTCCCTTTTCTCCACACCCTCTCCAGCATTTGTTGTTTGTACATTTTCTGATGATGCCCATTCTAACTTGTGTGAAGTGATACCTCATTGTAGTTTTGGTTTATATTTCTCTAATAATTAGTGATGTTGAGCAGCTTTTCATGTGCTTCTTGGCCATCTGTATGTCTACTCGGGACAAATGTCTATTTACGTCATCTGCCCATTTTTGGATTGGGTTGTTTGTTTTTTTACTGTTGAGCTGCATGTGCTGTTTATATATATTGGAGATTAATCCTTTGTCCATTGATTCGTTTGCAAACATTTTCTCCCATTCTCAGGTTGTCTTTTCGTCTTGTTTGTAGTTTCCTTTGCTTTGCAAAAGCTTTTAGGTTTCATTTGCTCCCATTTGTTTATTTTTGTTTTTTATTCCATTACTCTAGTAGGTGGATCAAAAAAGATCTTGTTGTGATTTTTGTCAAAGAGTATTCTTCCTATGTTTTCCTCTAAGAGTTTTATAGTGTCCGGTCTTACATTTCGGTCTCTAATCCATTTTGAGTTTATTTTTTGTGTATGGTGTTAGGGAGTGTTCTAATTTCATTCTTTTACATGTAGCTGTCCATTTTTCCCAGCACCACTTATTGAAGAGACTGTCTTTTCTCCATTGTATATCCTTGCCTCCTTTGTCATAGATTAGTGGACCATAGGTGTGTAGGTTTATCTCTGGGCTTTCTTTTTTTTTTCCTTTTACATCTTTATTGGAGTATAATTGCTTTACAATTGTGTGTTAGTTTCTGCTGTATAAAAAAGTGAATCAGCTATACGTATACATATAACACCATATCCCCTCCCTCTTGCACCTCCCTCTCACTCCCTTATCCCACCCCTTTAGGTCGTCACAAAGCACTGAGCTGATCTCCCTGTGCTATGTGGCTGCTTCCCAGTAGCTATCAATTTTACATTTGGTAGTGTATATATGTCCATACCACTATCTCACTTTGTCCCAGCTTACCTTTCCCCCTCTCCATGTCCTCAAGTCCTTTCTCTACGTCTGTGTCCTTAATCCTTTCCTGCCCCTAGGTTCTTCATAAACTTTTTTTCTTTTAGATTCCATATATATGTGTTAGCATACGGTATTTGTTTTTCTCTTTCTGACTTACTTCACTCTGTAGGACAGATTCTAGATCCATCCACCTCACTACAAATAACTCAATTTCGTTTCTTTTTATGGCTGAATAATGTTCCATTGTATATGTGTGCCACATCTTCTTTATCCAGTTATCTGTTGATGGACACTTAGGTTGCTTCCATGTCCTGGCTATTGTAAATAGAGCTACAATGAACATTGTGGTACATGACCCTTTTTGAATTATGTTTTTCTCAGGGTAAATGTCCAGTAGTGGGATTGCTGGGTTGTACGGTTGTTCTATTTTTAGTTTTTAAGGAACCCCCATACCGTTCTCCCTAGTGGCTATATCAATTTACATTCCCACCAACAGTGCAAGAGGGTTCCCTTTTCTCCAATAAATGCCTCTCCAACATTTATTGTTGGTAGATTTTTTGATGATGGCCATTCTGACTGGTGTGAGGTGATACCTCATTGTAGTTTTGATTTGCATTTCTCTAATAATTAGTGATGTTCAACATCCTTTCATGTGTTTGTTGGCAACCTGTATATCTTCTTTGGAGAAATGTCTATTTAGGTCTTCTGCCCATTTTTGGATTGGGTTGTTTGGTTTTGTGATATTGAGCTACAGGAGCTGCTTTTTGGAGGTTAATCCTTTGCCATTTGCTTCATTTGAAAATATTTTCTCCCATTCTGATGGTTGTCTTTTCATCTTGCTTATGTTTTCCTTTGCTGTGCAAAAGATTTTAAATTTCATTAAGTCCCATTTTTTTATTTTTGTTTTTATTTCCATTTCTCTAGGAGGTGGGTCAAAAAGGATCTTGCTGTGATTTATGTCATAGACTGTTCTGCTTATGTTTTCCTCTAAGAGTTTTATAGTGGCTGGTCTTACATTTAGGTCTCTAATCCATTTTGAGTTTATTTTTGTGTATGGTGTTAGGGAGTGTTCTAATTTCATTCTTTTGCATGTAGCTGTCCAGTTTTCCCAGCACCACTTACTGAAGACACTGTCTTTTCTCCATTGTATACCCTTGCCTCCTTTGTCATAGATTAGTGGACCATAGGTACGTGGGTTTATCTCTGTGCTTTCTATCCTGTTCTATTGATCTATATTTCTGTTTTTGTGCCAGTACCATATTATCTTGATTACTGTAGCTTTGTAATATAGTCTGAAATCTGGAAGTCTGATTCCTCCAGCTCTTTTTTTTTCCCCTCAAGACTGCTTTGGCTATCCGGGGTCTTTTGTGTCTCCCTACAAATTTTAAGATTTTTTTTTCTAGTTCTGTAGAAAATGCCAAAGGTATTTTGATAGGGATTGCATTGAATCTGTAGATTGCTTTGGGTAGTATAGTCATTTTCACAATATTGATTCTTCTAATCCAAGAACATGGTATATGTCTCCATCTGTTTATATCATCTTTGATTTCTTTCATCAGTGTCTTATAGTTTTCTGAGTACAGGTCTTTTACTTCCTTAGGTAGGTTTATTCCTAGGTATTTTATTTTTGTTGCAGTGGTAATGGAATTGTTTCCTTAATTTCTCTTTCTGTTCTTTCATTGTTAGTGTATAGGAATGCAAGCAATTTCTGTGCATTAATTTTGTATCCTGCAACTTTACCAAATTCATTGATTAGCTCCAGTGGTTTTCTGGTGACATCTTTAGGATTCTCTATCTATGATATGATGTCATTTGCAAACAGTGACAATTTTACTTCTTCTTTTCCTTTTTGTATTCCTTTTATTTCTTTTTCTTCTCTGATTGCCATGGCTAGGACTTCCAAAACTATGTTGAATAGTAGTGGTGAGAGTGGACATCCTCGTCTTGTTCCTCATCTTAGAGGAAACGTTTTCAGTTTTTCACTGTTGAGAATGATGTTTGCTGTGGGTTTGTCATATATGGCCTTTATTATGTTGAGGTAGTTTCCCTCTATGCCCACACTCTGCAGAGTTTTTATCATAAATGGGTGTTGAATTTTCTCAAAATCTTTTCCTGCATCTATTGAGATGATCATATGGTTTTATTCTACAATTTGTTAATATGGTGTATCACATTGATTTGTGTATATTGAAGAATCCTTGCATCCCTGGGATAAACCCCACTTGATCATGGTGTACGATCCTTTTAATGTGTTGTTCGATTCTGTTTGCTAGTATTTTGTTGAGGATTTTTACATCTATATTCATCAGTGATATTGGTCTATAATTTTCTTTCCTTGTAGTATCTTTGTCTGGTTTTGGTATCAGGGTGACGGTGGTCTCATAGAATGAGTTTGGGAGTGTTCCTTCCCCTGCAATTGTTTTGAAGAATTTGAGAAGGTTGGGTGTTAGCTCTTCTCTAAATGTTTGACAGAATTCACCTGTGATGCCATCTGGTTCTGGACTTTTGTTTGTTGGAAGATTTTTAATCACAGTTTCAATTTCATTGCTTGTGATAGGTTTGTTCATATTTTCTATTTCTTCCTGGTTCAGTCTTGGAAGGTTATCCCTTTCTAAGGATTTGTCCATTTCTTCCAGGTTGTCCATTTTATTGGCATAGAGTTGCTTGTAGTAGTCTCTTAGGATGCTTTGTATTCCTGTGGTGTCTGTTGTAACTTCTCCTTTTTCACTTCTAATTTTGTTGATTTGATTCCTCTCCCTCTTTTTCTTGAGTCTGGCTAAAGGTTTATCATTTTTGTTTATCTTCTCAAAGAACCGGCTTTTAGTTTTATTGATCTTTGCTTTCGTTTTCTTTGCTTCTATTTCATTTATTTCTGCTTTGATCTTTATGATTTCCTTCATTCTACTAACTTTGGGTTTTGTTCTTCTTTCTCTAGTTCCTCTAGGTGTAAGGTTAGATTGTTTATTTGAGATTTTTCTTGTTTCTTGAGGTAGGCTTGTATTGCTATAAACTTCCCTCTTAGAACTGCTTTTGCTGCATCCCATAGGTTTTGGATCATCGTGTTTTTCTTGTCATTTGTCTCTAGGTAGTTTTTGATTTCCTCTTTTATTTCTTCAGTGATCTCTTGGTTATTTAGTAACGTATTGTTTAGCCTCCATGTGTTTGTGTTATTTACGGTTTTGTTCCTGTTATTGATTTCTAATCTCATAGCATTGTGGTCGGAACAGCTGCTTGATATGATTTCAGTTTTCTTAAATTTACTGAGGCTTTATTTGTGACCCAAGATGTGATCTATCCTGGAGAATGTTCCGTGTGCAGTTGAGAAGAATGTGTAATCTGCTGTTTTTGGATCGAATGTCCTATAAATATCAATTAACTATATCTGGTCTATTGTGTCATTTAAAGCTTGTGTTTCCTTATTAATTTTCTGTCTGGATGATCTCCACTGGTGTAAGTGAGCTGTTAAAGTCCCCTGCTCTTATTGTGTTACTGTTGATTTCCTCTTTTATAGCTGTTAGCAGTTGCCTTATGTATTGAGGTGCTCCTATGTTGGGCACATATACATTTGTAATTGTTATATCTTCTTCTTGGATGGATCCCTTGACCATTATGTAGTGTATTTCCTTGTCTCTTGTAACATTCTTTATTTTAAAGTCTATTTTATCTGATATGAGTATTGCTACTCCAGCTGTCTTTTGATTTTCATTTGCATAGAATATATTTTTCCATCGCCTCACTTTCAGTCTGTATGTGTCCCTAGGTCTGAAATGGGTCTCTTGGAGACAGCATATATATGGGTCTTGTTTTTGTATCCATTCAGAGAGCCTGTTTCTTTTGGTTGGAACATTTAGTCCATTCACGTTTAAGGTAATTATTGATATGTATGTTCCTATTACTATTTTCTTAATTGTTATGGGTTTGTCTTGGTGGGTCCTTTTCTTCTCTTGTGTTTCCCACTTAGAGAAGTTCCTTTAGCATTTGGTGTAGAGCTGGTTTCATGGTGCTGAATTCTCTTAGCTTTTGCTTGTCTGTAGGGCTTATGATTTCTCTGTCAAATCTGAATGAGATCCTTGCTGGGTGGAGTACTCTTGGTTGTAGGTTCTTCCCTTTCATCACTTTAAATTTATGCCACTCCCTTCTGGCTTGTAGATTTTCTGCTGAGAAATCAGCTGTTATCCTTATGGGAGTTCCCTTGTATGTTATTTGTCATTTTTCCCTTGTTGCTTTCAATAATTTTTCTTTGTCTTCAATTTTTGTCAATTTGGTTACTATGTGTCTTGGCATTTTTCTCCGTTGATTTATCCTGACTGGGACTCTCTGCACTTCCTGGACTTGGGTGGCTATTTCTTTTCCCATGCTAGGGAAGTTTTCGACTATAATCTCTTCAAATGTATTCTCGGGTCCTTTCTCTCTCTCTTCTCCTTCTGGGACCCCTATGATGTGAATGTTGTTGCGTTTAATGTTGTCCCAGAGGACTCTTAGGGTGTCTTCATTTATTTTCATTCTTTTTCTTTATTCTGTTCCATGGCAGTGATTTCCACCTTTCTGTCTTCCAGGTCACTTATCCGTTCTTCTGCCACAGTTATTCTGCTACTGATTCCTTCTAGTGTATTTTTCATTTCAGTTATTATATTGTTCACCTCTGTTTGTTTGTTCTTTAATTCTTCTAGGTGTTTGCTCCTTAATTCTTCTAGATCTTTGTTAAGCATTTCTTGCATCTTCTCGATCTTTGCCTCCATTCTTTTGTCAAGGTCTTGGATCATGTTCACTATCATTATTCTGAATTCTTTTTCTGGAAGGTTCCCTATCTCCACCTCATTTCGTTTTTTTCCCTAGTGTTTTATCTTGTTCCTTAATCTGGTATAAAGTCCTCTGCCTTTTCATTTTGTCTATCTTTCTGTGAATGTGGTTTTCCTTCCACAGGCTGCAGAATTGTAGTTCTTCTTGCTTCTGCTGTCTGCTCTCCAGTGGATGAGTCTATCTTAGAGGCTTGTGCAAGCTTCCTGATGGGAGGGACTGGTGGTGGGTAGAGCTGGGTGTTGCTTTGGTGGGCAAAGCTTTAATCCGCTTGTCTGCAGATTAAATAAAACTTTAATAAAAAGTTTAATCCACTTATCTGCTGATGCATGGGGCTGGGTTCCCTCCCTGTTGGTAGTTTCGCCTGAGGTGACCCAGCACTGGAGCCTACCTTGCTCTTGGTGGGGTTAATGGCAGACTCTGGGAGGGCTCACACCAAGGAGTATTTCCCAGAACTTCTGCTGCCAGTGTCGTTGTCCTCACAGTGAGCCACAGCCACAGCTACCACCTGCCTCTGCAGGAGACCCTCTAAAACTATCAGGTAGTTCTGGTCATTCTCCTACGGGGTCACTGCTCCTTCCCCTGGGTTCTGATGTGCTCACTACTTTGTGTGTGCCCTCCAAGAGTGGAGTATCTGAGTGGAGTTGAGACTCTGAGACTCTGCATGGAGTCGCACAGACTCTGGGTCCTATGAAGCTTCGATGCTTTGTGGTTCTAGAAATCCTATAGGAGACGGTCCACAGCAGGTGAAGCTAATGCTGTCAGTAGAGGTGGTGAAGCCAAAGATCTGCAGTTCCGACTAGAGGTGCCGATGTACATACAGGACAATATCATCTCCTGTGAATGTAGTTCAGGCATGTTTAAGATGAATGGAGCCATGTTAATGCCTACCATATTCTATCTTGAGCCTCTCCTCAGGGACCCCCTCCTCAGTTCCCGAGGCTCCTGTAAGTCATGTACAGGGGACTGGAGAGTGGGCTCTGTCCAATCTGAGCCCTGAGTTACCCTGTGTGTATCTTAGGATACTTTGTATTTCTGTGGGGTCTGTTGTAACATCAGCTCTTTCATTTCAGATTTATTTGGGCCCTCTCTTTTTAAAAAAAACATACTACTGTTGTCTTTTATTCTTTACAGAAGTTTAATAAGTGTTTGATCTACCTTGACTTACTCTATGTATACTTTTTTGCAGTGAGATTTTTACTTTTCTTTGTTTTCTTGTTACTATCAATAATTAGTGAGACTTCTTTTAAGCTACCTTCAACATTGATTATAAAGCTGCTTTATTAGTGATGACAGAGCCTTAATGGAAGTCATGTTCTGGTTGTAAATTAGAATGCAATGTGCCAGCAAAAAGCCCCTTAAGTTTATTTCTCATTACTTCTTGTTCTTTTTTTAATTTAATTTTTATTTTTTATCAGAGCAAATTTGATTAAAATGTTTTGTTTGTACATTTGTACATTATATATGTCTATTCAAGTACAGATCCTCTTCCCATGTAAAATGTTACAGAGGGTTCCGCAGACTTCCCTTGCTATATGGTTGGTCTTTTTGAGATATGTATATCATATGTGTTTGTATACATATAGTAACACTAATCTTAATTTATCCATTCCCCCCACCGGTCGTTTTAGATGAGCATAGTTTGTTTTCTAAATCTGTGAGTGTCTTTCTCTGTGGAAATATGTTCATTTGTGTCAGTTATTAGATAACGCCTATAAGTGCTATCATAGAACACAGGTCTTTTGCTTTCCAACTTACCTCATCTTTCGTGATTATCTCCAGACTCATTTGTGGTGCCTCAAAGAGCAATGGTTCATTGTCTTCCATGGCTCATATTCCATTGTGTACATGGACCACTTCTTCTTTATCCATTTACCTGTTGTTGGACATTTTGATTGCTTCACTGTCTTGGCTATTGTGAATAAGGCTGCACTGCAGCTTTTGCGGCCTGTGTCTTCTCGATTCTTGTCTTCTCAGGTGAGAGGTCCAATGGTGCGCCTGCTGGATTGAATAGTACCTCCATTTTTACTTTTAAACGCAGCTCCTTTCTGTTCTCATTATTGGCTGTTACCCCTTTACGTCTCACCAGCAGGCAGAGGGTACACAGTTCTCTAAAACCCCTTCAGCATTTATTGTTTGTAGACTTTTTGCTGATGGTCAGTCGACTGGTGTAAGTTGAAACTTTTTGTAGATTAGATTGCATGCGTCTAACACTCCCTGAGGTTGAGCTTTTATCCATTTTCCTTTTTTTTAAAAAGAGTGTGAGTAAAACTTAACTCTTCCTAATCTCTTCTTGAAACATTTGCCTGTTTTGAATTTTTTGCCCATTCCCTACTTCAGCACAAATATTTAGGGCAAGTGTCCTTTACAGCCCTGAGTCCTTGTGAATGTTAAGTGACCATTGGCTGTGACTTTAAAGCTGCTCTTGCAGGATACGGCCACAAGGTGGCAGCATTTCTCCTTTACCAAATTTGGTTACTAGGGAAACAGAGCCTTAATGGAAGTGGTGTTCTAGGTTGTATATTAGAATGGAATGTGCCAGGAAAAAGCCCTTTAACTTTATGTCTCATTACTTCTTGTTCATATTTGTAATTTACTTTTTATTTTTTATCCCAGCAAATTTGATTACAATGGTTTGTTTGTTCTAGGTGTGCAAGATGTGGTTCTTTCACACATATACGTGTATCTATTCTTCCTCGCATCCTTTGCCAATGTAGGTTATGACACAATGTTGAGCAGTCTTCTCCTGGTCTTCCGTACGTCTTTGGTGGTTATATATTTCACATGGTTTGTATATCTCTGTTAACCCCAATATGGTAATGTATCCAATCCTCATCCCTTTCTATTTGGTGAACCATAAGTTTTTTAATGAATCTGTGATTGCCTTTCTCTGTGGAAATATCTTCATTGGTATCAATTTTTAAGTAACTCCTGAAAGTGATATGATAGGATATGTGCCTTTTGCTTTCTCACTTACTACACTTGGCGTGATTACGTCTAGACTCATCTATGGTGCTGCAAATGGCATTGTTTCATTTTTTTCACTAGCGAATATTCCATCTGTAAATGGAGGAGTTCTTCTTTGCCCACCCATCTGTTGGTGGTCTTTTTGGTTACTTCCATATCTTGGCTATTGTAATACTGGGCAATGCAGATTTGCCTGCCTGTGTCTTTCCAATTCTCTCTTCTTAGATTATAGGTGGAGGAGTGGGCCTGCTGGATCATATGGTAGCTCAATGTTGACCTTTTTAAGGCACCTCCATTCTGTTCTCATTCGTGGCCCTTTCCAACTTACGTCCCCCTTGAAGTTGAGGGTATGCATTTCTCCACAACACCTTCAGCATTTATTGTTTGTAGTTTTCTTGCTCATGGTTATTCTGACAAGTGTGAGCTGATACCTCTTTGTGGTTGAATTCGCATGTGCCTCATAATCCGTTGAAATTGAGCTTTAAGGCATGTCCTTTTTATTTTTCAAGCAGTGATTACCCCTTAGTTCTTCAAAGTGTTCTCTTAAAGTACGTGTCACCTTTTGAAATGTTTTGGCCGTTACCTCCCTGAAGACATTTTGAGGGCAGGTTTCATTTACAGTTCTGCAGTACTTGTTCCTATGAAATGACCATTAGCACAGGCTTTAAAACTGCTTTTGCAGGTAACTGCCAGAGGGCGGCAGCCTTTCTATGTTCCCCACCCTGGTAACTAGGGAAAAGCCCTTGCGGCCTGTGGTGTTTCTCGGTTATAAATTAGAGTGGAGTGTGCCCGGACAAACCCACACAAGCTGATGTCTCCTTACTTTCGTTGGATTTTTAAATTTAATTTTTATTTTTTATTGGAGTAATTTTCCACTGTGTACGTGGACCACTTCTTCTTTGTGCATTCCTCGGTTGATGGACATTTTCATTGCTTCCAAGTGTTGGCTATGGTAAATATTGTTGGAGTGCAGGATTGCCAGCCTGTGACTTTTGGATTCTCATTTTCTCAGGTGATAGGCCCAGCAGTGGGTGTGATTGATTGACTGGTAGCACCGTGTTTCCCTTTTCAAAGCACCTTCTTTGTGTTTTCATTAGTGGCTCTTACCACGTCCCCCTTAGAATCGAGGGTACGCATTTCTCCACAATCGCTTCAGCATTTATTGTTTACAGCATTGATGCTAATGGCCCTTCTGGCTGCTGTGAGCTGATAGGTTTTTGTAATTTGGGTTTGCATGTCTTTGAACATTCGTAAAACTCATCATTTTTCTCCGCCGTTTTCTTTTCCGTTAAAAAAAGGAAACAATTGGCAGTACAATATAACTCTTGAAATTGTCTTCTTTGAAGGTTGCCCTCTTTTGAATTATTTGGTCGATTTTCCACCCCAGCGTTTTTTTAGAGAGCAGGTGTCATTTCCCGAACTGCAAGTTTGGTGAATATTTAGTGACCTTTAGCAATGGGTTTAAAGCTGCTGTTGTGGGAAGCGGCCTCTAGGAGGCAGCATTTCCCCATTCCCAAATCTGGGGAGTAGGGCAGCAGAGCCTTTCTGGAAGTCGTGTTCCTAGGTTGTAAATTACATTGGAATGTGTGTGGCGAAACCCCCACAAGTTTATGTGTCATTATTTCTTCTTGGTTTTTAAAAGTGTTTTAATTGGGGTAAAGCTTAGAATATTGTTTGTCCTAGGTGTACACAATCTGGTTCATTTGTACATTATATATGTCTATTCAAGTACAGATCCTCTTCCCATGTAAAATGTTACAGAGGGTTCCGCAGACTTCCCTTGCTATATGGTTGGTCTTTTTGAGATATGTATATCATATGTGTTTGTATACATATAGTAACACTAATCTTAATTTATCCATTCCCCCCACCGGTCGTTTTAGATGAGCATAGTTTGTTTTCTAAATCTGTGAGTGTCTTTCTCTGTGGAAATATGTTCATTTGTGTCAGTTATTAGATAACGCCTATAAGTGCTATCATAGAACACAGGTCTTTTGCTTTCCAACTTACCTCATCTTTCGTGATTATCTCCAGACTCATTTGTGGTGCCTCAAAGAGCAATGGTTCATTGTCTTCCATGGCTCATATTCCATTGTGTACATGGACCACTTCTTCTTTATCCATTTACCTGTTGTTGGACATTTTGATTGCTTCACTGTCTTGGCTATTGTGAATAAGGCTGCACTGCAGCTTTTGCGGCCTGTGTCTTCTCGATTCTTGTCTTCTCAGGTGAGAGGTCCAATGGTGCGCCTGCTGGATTGAATAGTACCTCCATTTTTACTTTTAAACGCAGCTCCTTTCTGTTCTCATTATTGGCTGTTACCCCTTTACGTCTCACCAGCAGGCAGAGGGTACACAGTTCTCTAAAACCCCTTCAGCATTTATTGTTTGTAGACTTTTTGCTGATGGTCAGTCGACTGGTGTAAGTTGAAACTTTTTGTAGATTAGATTGCATGCGTCTAACACTCCCTGAGGTTGAGCTTTTATCCATTTTCCTTTTTTTTAAAAAGAGTGTGAGTAAAACTTAACTCTTCCTAATCTCTTCTTGAAACATTTGCCTGTTTTGAATTTTTTGCCCATTCCCTACTTCAGCACAAATATTTAGGGCAAGTGTCCTTTACAGCCCTGAGTCCTTGTGAATGTTAAGTGACCATTGGCTGTGACTTTAAAGCTGCTCTTGCAGGATACGGCCACAAGGTGGCAGCATTTCTCCTTTACCAAATTTGGTTACTAGGGAAACAGAGCCTTAATGGAAGTGGTGTTCTAGGTTGTATATTAGAATGGAATGTGCCAGGAAAAAGCCCTTTAACTTTATGTCTCATTACTTCTTGTTCATATTTGTAATTTACTTTTTATTTTTTATCCCAGCAAATTTGATTACAATGGTTTGTTTGTTCTAGGTGTGCAAGATGTGGTTCTTTCACACATATACGTGTATCTATTCTTCCTCGCATCCTTTGCCAATGTAGGTTATGACACAATGTTGAGCAGTCTTCTCCTGGTCTTCCGTACGTCTTTGGTGGTTATATATTTCACATGGTTTGTATATCTCTGTTAACCCCAATATGGTAATGTATCCAATCCTCATCCCTTTCTATTTGGTGAACCATAAGTTTTTTAATGAATCTGTGATTGCCTTTCTCTGTGGAAATATCTTCATTGGTATCAATTTTTAAGTAACTCCTGAAAGTGATATGATAGGATATGTGCCTTTTGCTTTCTCACTTACTACACTTGGCGTGATTACGTCTAGACTCATCTATGGTGCTGCAAATGGCATTGTTTCATTTTTTTCACTAGCGAATATTCCATCTGTAAATGGAGGAGTTCTTCTTTGCCCACCCATCTGTTGGTGGTCTTTTTGGTTACTTCCATATCTTGGCTATTGTAATACTGGGCAATGCAGATTTGCCTGCCTGTGTCTTTCCAATTCTCTCTTCTTAGATTATAGGTGGAGGAGTGGGCCTGCTGGATCATATGGTAGCTCAATGTTGACCTTTTTAAGGCACCTCCATTCTGTTCTCATTCGTGGCCCTTTCCAACTTACGTCCCCCTTGAAGTTGAGGGTATGCATTTCTCCACAACACCTTCAGCATTTATTGTTTGTAGTTTTCTTGCTCATGGTTATTCTGACAAGTGTGAGCTGATACCTCTTTGTGGTTGAATTCGCATGTGCCTCATAATCCGTTGAAATTGAGCTTTAAGGCATGTCCTTTTTATTTTTCAAGCAGTGATTACCCCTTAGTTCTTCAAAGTGTTCTCTTAAAGTACGTGTCACCTTTTGAAATGTTTTGGCCGTTACCTCCCTGAAGACATTTTGAGGGCAGGTTTCATTTACAGTTCTGCAGTACTTGTTCCTATGAAATGACCATTAGCACAGGCTTTAAAACTGCTTTTGCAGGTAACTGCCAGAGGGCGGCAGCCTTTCTATGTTCCCCACCCTGGTAACTAGGGAAAAGCCCTTGCGGCCTGTGGTGTTTCTCGGTTATAAATTAGAGTGGAGTGTGCCCGGACAAACCCACACAAGCTGATGTCTCCTTACTTTCGTTGGATTTTTAAATTTAATTTTTATTTTTTATTGGAGTAATTTTCCACTGTGTACGTGGACCACTTCTTCTTTGTGCATTCCTCGGTTGATGGACATTTTCATTGCTTCCAAGTGTTGGCTATGGTAAATATTGTTGGAGTGCAGGATTGCCAGCCTGTGACTTTTGGATTCTCATTTTCTCAGGTGATAGGCCCAGCAGTGGGTGTGATTGATTGACTGGTAGCACCGTGTTTCCCTTTTCAAAGCACCTTCTTTGTGTTTTCATTAGTGGCTCTTACCACGTCCCCCTTAGAATCGAGGGTACGCATTTCTCCACAATCGCTTCAGCATTTATTGTTTACAGCATTGATGCTAATGGCCCTTCTGGCTGCTGTGAGCTGATAGGTTTTTGTAATTTGGGTTTGCATGTCTTTGAACATTCGTAAAACTCATCATTTTTCTCCGCCGTTTTCTTTTCCGTTAAAAAAAGGAAACAATTGGCAGTACAATATAACTCTTGAAATTGTCTTCTTTGAAGGTTGCCCTCTTTTGAATTATTTGGTCGATTTTCCACCCCAGCGTTTTTTTAGAGAGCAGGTGTCATTTCCCGAACTGCAAGTTTGGTGAATATTTAGTGACCTTTAGCAATGGGTTTAAAGCTGCTGTTGTGGGAAGCGGCCTCTAGGAGGCAGCATTTCCCCATTCCCAAATCTGGGGAGTAGGGCAGCAGAGCCTTTCTGGAAGTCGTGTTCCTAGGTTGTAAATTACATTGGAATGTGTGTGGCGAAACCCCCACAAGTTTATGTGTCATTATTTCTTCTTGGTTTTTAAAAGTGTTTTAATTGGGGTAAAGCTTAGAATATTGTTTGTCCTAGGTGTACACAATCTGGTTCATTTGTACATTATATATGTCTATTCAAGTACAGATCCTCTTCCCATGTAAAATGTTACAGAGGGTTCCGCAGACTTCCCTTGCTATATGGTTGGTCTTTTTGAGATATGTATATCATATGTGTTTGTATACATATAGTAACACTAATCTTAATTTATCCATTCCCCCCACCGGTCGTTTTAGATGAGCATAGTTTGTTTTCTAAATCTGTGAGTGTCTTTCTCTGTGGAAATATGTTCATTTGTGTCAGTTATTAGATAACGCCTATAAGTGCTATCATAGAACACAGGTCTTTTGCTTTCCAACTTACCTCATCTTTCGTGATTATCTCCAGACTCATTTGTGGTGCCTCAAAGAGCAATGGTTCATTGTCTTCCATGGCTCATATTCCATTGTGTACATGGACCACTTCTTCTTTATCCATTTACCTGTTGTTGGACATTTTGATTGCTTCACTGTCTTGGCTATTGTGAATAAGGCTGCACTGCAGCTTTTGCGGCCTGTGTCTTCTCGATTCTTGTCTTCTCAGGTGAGAGGTCCAATGGTGCGCCTGCTGGATTGAATAGTACCTCCATTTTTACTTTTAAACACAGCTCCTTTCTGTTCTCATTATTGGCTGTTACCCCTTTACGTCTCACCAGCAGGCAGAGGGTACACAGTTCTCTAAAACCCCTTCAGCATTTATTGTTTGTAGACTTTTTGCTGATGGTCAGTCGACTGGTGTAAGTTGAAACTTTTTGTAGATTAGATTGCATGCGTCTAACACTCCCTGAGGTTGAGCTTTTATCCATTTTCCTTTTTTTTAAAAAGAGTGTGAGTAAAACTTAACTCTTCCTAATCTCTTCTTGAAACATTTGCCTGTTTTGAATTTTTTGCCCATTCCCTACTTCAGCACAAATATTTAGGGCAAGTGTCCTTTACAGCCCTGAGTCCTTGTGAATGTTAAGTGACCATTGGCTGTGACTTTAAAGCTGCTCTTGCAGGATACGGCCACAAGGTGGCAGCATTTCTCCTTTACCAAATTTGGTTACTAGGGAAACAGAGCCTTAATGGAAGTGGTGTTCTAGGTTGTATATTAGAATGGAATGTGCCAGGAAAAAGCCCTTTAACTTTATGTCTCATTACTTCTTGTTCATATTTGTAATTTACTTTTTATTTTTTATCCCAGCAAATTTGATTACAATGGTTTGTTTGTTCTAGGTGTGCAAGATGTGGTTCTTTCACACATATACGTGTATCTATTCTTCCTCGCATCCTTTGCCAATGTAGGTTATGACACAATGTTGAGCAGTCTTCTCCTGGTCTTCCGTACGTCTTTGGTGGTTATATATTTCACATGGTTTGTATATCTCTGTTAACCCCAATATGGTAATGTATCCAATCCTCATCCCTTTCTATTTGGTGAACCATAAGTTTTTTAATGAATCTGTGATTGCCTTTCTCTGTGGAAATATCTTCATTGGTATCAATTTTTAAGTAACTCCTGAAAGTGATATGATAGGATATGTGCCTTTTGCTTTCTCACTTACTACACTTGGCGTGATTACGTCTAGACTCATCTATGGTGCTGCAAATGGCATTGTTTCATTTTTTTCACTAGCGAATATTCCATCTGTAAATGGAGGAGTTCTTCTTTGCCCACCCATCTGTTGGTGGTCTTTTTGGTTACTTCCATATCTTGGCTATTGTAATACTGGGCAATGCAGATTTGCCTGCCTGTGTCTTTCCAATTCTCTCTTCTTAGATTATAGGTGGAGGAGTGGGCCTGCTGGATCATATGGTAGCTCAATGTTGACCTTTTTAAGGCACCTCCATTCTGTTCTCATTCGTGGCCCTTTCCAACTTACGTCCCCCTTGAAGTTGAGGGTATGCATTTCTCCACAACACCTTCAGCATTTATTGTTTGTAGTTTTCTTGCTCATGGTTATTCTGACAAGTGTGAGCTGATACCTCTTTGTGGTTGAATTCGCATGTGCCTCATAATCCGTTGAAATTGAGCTTTAAGGCATGTCCTTTTTATTTTTCAAGCAGTGATTACCCCTTAGTTCTTCAAAGTGTTCTCTTAAAGTACGTGTCACCTTTTGAAATGTTTTGGCCGTTACCTCCCTGAAGACATTTTGAGGGCAGGTTTCATTTACAGTTCTGCAGTACTTGTTCCTATGAAATGACCATTAGCACAGGCTTTAAAACTGCTTTTGCAGGTAACTGCCAGAGGGCGGCAGCCTTTCTATGTTCCCCACCCTGGTAACTAGGGAAAAGCCCTTGCGGCCTGTGGTGTTTCTCGGTTATAAATTAGAGTGGAGTGTGCCCGGACAAACCCACACAAGCTGATGTCTCCTTACTTTCGTTGGATTTTTAAATTTAATTTTTATTTTTTATTGGAGTAATTTTCCACTGTGTACGTGGACCACTTCTTCTTTGTGCATTCCTCGGTTGATGGACATTTTCATTGCTTCCAAGTGTTGGCTATGGTAAATATTGTTGGAGTGCAGGATTGCCAGCCTGTGACTTTTGGATTCTCATTTTCTCAGGTGATAGGCCCAGCAGTGGGTGTGATTGATTGACTGGTAGCACCGTGTTTCCCTTTTCAAAGCACCTTCTTTGTGTTTTCATTAGTGGCTCTTACCACGTCCCCCTTAGAATCGAGGGTACGCATTTCTCCACAATCGCTTCAGCATTTATTGTTTACAGCATTGATGCTAATGGCCCTTCTGGCTGCTGTGAGCTGATAGGTTTTTGTAATTTGGGTTTGCATGTCTTTGAACATTCGTAAAACTCATCATTTTTCTCCGCCGTTTTCTTTTCCGTTAAAAAAAGGAAACAATTGGCAGTACAATATAACTCTTGAAATTGTCTTCTTTGAAGGTTGCCCTCTTTTGAATTATTTGGTCGATTTTCCACCCCAGCGTTTTTTTAGAGAGCAGGTGTCATTTCCCGAACTGCAAGTTTGGTGAATATTTAGTGACCTTTAGCAATGGGTTTAAAGCTGCTGTTGTGGGAAGCGGCCTCTAGGAGGCAGCATTTCCCCATTCCCAAATCTGGGGAGTAGGGCAGCAGAGCCTTTCTGGAAGTCGTGTTCCTAGGTTGTAAATTACATTGGAATGTGCGTGGCGAAACCCCCACAAGTTTATGTGTCATTATTTCTTCTTGGTTTTTAAAAGTGTTTTAATTGGGGTAAAGCTTAGAATATTGTTTGTCCTAGGTGTACACAATCTGGTTCATTTGTACATTATATATGTCTATTCAAGTACAGATCCTCTTCCCATGTAAAATGTTACAGAGGGTTCCGCAGACTTCCCTTGCTATATGGTTGGTCTTTTTGAGATATGTATATCATATGTGTTTGTATACATATAGTAACACTAATCTTAATTTATCCATTCCCCCCACCGGTCGTTTTAGATGAGCATAGTTTGTTTTCTAAATCTGTGAGTGTCTTTCTCTGTGGAAATATGTTCATTTGTGTCAGTTATTAGATAACGCCTATAAGTGCTATCATAGAACACAGGTCTTTTGCTTTCCAACTTACCTCATCTTTCGTGATTATCTCCAGACTCATTTGTGGTGCCTCAAAGAGCAATGGTTCATTGTCTTCCATGGCTCATATTCCATTGTGTACATGGACCACTTCTTCTTTATCCATTTACCTGTTGTTGGACATTTTGATTGCTTCACTGTCTTGGCTATTGTGAATAAGGCTGCACTGCAGCTTTTGCGGCCTGTGTCTTCTCGATTCTTGTCTTCTCAGGTGAGAGGTCCAATGGTGCGCCTGCTGGATTGAATAGTACCTCCATTTTTACTTTTAAACGCAGCTCCTTTCTGTTCTCATTATTGGCTGTTACCCCTTTACGTCTCACCAGCAGGCAGAGGGTACACAGTTCTCTAAAACCCCTTCAGCATTTATTGTTTGTAGACTTTTTGCTGATGGTCAGTCGACTGGTGTAAGTTGAAACTTTTTGTAGATTAGATTGCATGTGTCTAACACTCCCTGAGGTTGAGCTTTTATCCATTTTCCTTTTTTTTAAAAAGAGTGTGAGTAAAACTTAACTCTTCCTAATCTCTTCTTGAAACATTTGCCTGTTTTGAATTTTTTGCCCATTCCCTACTTCAGCACAAATATTTAGGGCAAGTGTCCTTTACAGCCCTGAGTCCTTGTGAATGTTAAGTGACCATTGGCTGTGACTTTAAAGCTGCTCTTGCAGGATACGGCCACAAGGTGGCAGCATTTCTCCTTTACCAAATTTGGTTACTAGGGAAACAGAGCCTTAATGGAAGTGGTGTTCTAGGTTGTATATTAGAATGGAATGTGCCAGGAAAAAGCCCTTTAACTTTATGTCTCATTACTTCTTGTTCATATTTGTAATTTACTTTTTATTTTTTATCCCAGCAAATTTGATTACAATGGTTTGTTTGTTCTAGGTGTGCAAGATGTGGTTCTTTCACACATATACGTGTATCTATTCTTCCTCGCATCCTTTGCCAATGTAGGTTATGACACAATGTTGAGCAGTCTTCTCCTGGTCTTCCGTACGTCTTTGGTGGTTATATATTTCACATGGTTTGTATATCTCTGTTAACCCCAATATGGTAATGTATCCAATCCTCATCCCTTTCTATTTGGTGAACCATAAGTTTTTTAATGAATCTGTGATTGCCTTTCTCTGTGGAAATATCTTCATTGGTATCAATTTTTAAGTAACTCCTGAAAGTGATATGATAGGATATGTGCCTTTTGCTTTCTCACTTACTACACTTGGCGTGATTACGTCTAGACTCATCTATGGTGCTGCAAATGGCATTGTTTCATTTTTTTCACTAGCGAATATTCCATCTGTAAATGGAGGAGTTCTTCTTTGCCCACCCATCTGTTGGTGGTCTTTTTGGTTACTTCCATATCTTGGCTATTGTAATACTGGGCAATGCAGATTTGCCTGCCTGTGTCTTTCCAATTCTCTCTTCTTAGATTATAGGTGGAGGAGTGGGCCTGCTGGATCATATGGTAGCTCAATGTTGACCTTTTTAAGGCACCTCCATTCTGTTCTCATTCGTGGCCCTTTCCAACTTACGTCCCCCTTGAAGTTGAGGGTATGCATTTCTCCACAACACCTTCAGCATTTATTGTTTGTAGTTTTCTTGCTCATGGTTATTCTGACAAGTGTGAGCTGATACCTCTTTGTGGTTGAATTCGCATGTGCCTCATAATCCGTTGAAATTGAGCTTTAAGGCATGTCCTTTTTATTTTTCAAGCAGTGATTACCCCTTAGTTCTTCAAAGTGTTCTCTTAAAGTACGTGTCACCTTTTGAAATGTTTTGGCCGTTACCTCCCTGAAGACATTTTGAGGGCAGGTTTCATTTACAGTTCTGCAGTACTTGTTCCTATGAAATGACCATTAGCACAGGCTTTAAAACTGCTTTTGCAGGTAACTGCCAGAGGGCGGCAGCCTTTCTATGTTCCCCACCCTGGTAACTAGGGAAAAGCCCTTGCGGCCTGTGGTGTTTCTCGGTTATAAATTAGAGTGGAGTGTGCCCGGACAAACCCACACAAGCTGATGTCTCCTTACTTTCGTTGGATTTTTAAATTTAATTTTTATTTTTTATTGGAGTAATTTTCCACTGTGTACGTGGACCACTTCTTCTTTGTGCATTCCTCGGTTGATGGACATTTTCATTGCTTCCAAGTGTTGGCTATGGTAAATATTGTTGGAGTGCAGGATTGCCAGCCTGTGACTTTTGGATTCTCATTTTCTCAGGTGATAGGCCCAGCAGTGGGTGTGATTGATTGACTGGTAGCACCGTGTTTCCCTTTTCAAAGCACCTTCTTTGTGTTTTCATTAGTGGCTCTTACCACGTCCCCCTTAGAATCGAGGGTACGCATTTCTCCACAATCGCTTCAGCATTTATTGTTTACAGCATTGATGCTAATGGCCCTTCTGGCTGCTGTGAGCTGATAGGTTTTTGTAATTTGGGTTTGCATGTCTTTGAACATTCGTAAAACTCATCATTTTTCTCCGCCGTTTTCTTTTCCGTTAAAAAAAGGAAACAATTGGCAGTACAATATAACTCTTGAAATTGTCTTCTTTGAAGGTTGCCCTCTTTTGAATTATTTGGTCGATTTTCCACCCCAGCGTTTTTTTAGAGAGCAGGTGTCATTTCCCGAACTGCAAGTTTGGTGAATATTTAGTGACCTTTAGCAATGGGTTTAAAGCTGCTGTTGTGGGAAGCGGCCTCTAGGAGGCAGCATTTCCCCATTCCCAAATCTGGGGAGTAGGGCAGCAGAGCCTTTCTGGAAGTCGTGTTCCTAGGTTGTAAATTACATTGGAATGTGCGTGGCGAAACCCCCACAAGTTTATGTGTCATTATTTCTTCTTGGTTTTTAAAAGTGTTTTAATTGGGGTAAAGCTTAGAATATTGTTTGTCCTAGGTGTACACAATCTGGTTCATTTGTACATTATATATGTCTATTCAAGTACAGATCCTCTTCCCATGTAAAATGTTACAGAGGGTTCCGCAGACTTCCCTTGCTATATGGTTGGTCTTTTTGAGATATGTATATCATATGTGTTTGTATACATATAGTAACACTAATCTTAATTTATCCATTCCCCCCACCGGTCGTTTTAGATGAGCATAGTTTGTTTTCTAAATCTGTGAGTGTCTTTCTCTGTGGAAATATGTTCATTTGTGTCAGTTATTAGATAACGCCTATAAGTGCTATCATAGAACACAGGTCTTTTGCTTTCCAACTTACCTCATCTTTCGTGATTATCTCCAGACTCATTTGTGGTGCCTCAAAGAGCAATGGTTCATTGTCTTCCATGGCTCATATTCCATTGTGTACATGGACCACTTCTTCTTTATCCATTTACCTGTTGTTGGACATTTTGATTGCTTCACTGTCTTGGCTATTGTGAATAAGGCTGCACTGCAGCTTTTGCGGCCTGTGTCTTCTCGATTCTTGTCTTCTCAGGTGAGAGGTCCAATGGTGCGCCTGCTGGATTGAATAGTACCTCCATTTTTACTTTTAAACGCAGCTCCTTTCTGTTCTCATTATTGGCTGTTACCCCTTTACGTCTCACCAGCAGGCAGAGGGTACACAGTTCTCTAAAACCCCTTCAGCATTTATTGTTTGTAGACTTTTTGCTGATGGTCAGTCGACTGGTGTAAGTTGAAACTTTTTGTAGATTAGATTGCATGCGTCTAACACTCCCTGAGGTTGAGCTTTTATCCATTTTCCTTTTTTTTAAAAAGAGTGTGAGTAAAACTTAACTCTTCCTAATCTCTTCTTGAAACATTTGCCTGTTTTGAATTTTTTGCCCATTCCCTACTTCAGCACAAATATTTAGGGCAAGTGTCCTTTACAGCCCTGAGTCCTTGTGAATGTTAAGTGACCATTGGCTGTGACTTTAAAGCTGCTCTTGCAGGATACGGCCACAAGGTGGCAGCATTTCTCCTTTACCAAATTTGGTTACTAGGGAAACAGAGCCTTAATGGAAGTGGTGTTCTAGGTTGTATATTAGAATGGAATGTGCCAGGAAAAAGCCCTTTAACTTTATGTCTCATTACTTCTTGTTCATATTTGTAATTTACTTTTTATTTTTTATCCCAGCAAATTTGATTACAATGGTTTGTTTGTTCTAGGTGTGCAAGATGTGGTTCTTTCACACATATACGTGTATCTATTCTTCCTCGCATCCTTTGCCAATGTAGGTTATGACACAATGTTGAGCAGTCTTCTCCTGGTCTTCCGTACGTCTTTGGTGGTTATATATTTCACATGGTTTGTATATCTCTGTTAACCCCAATATGGTAATGTATCCAATCCTCATCCCTTTCTATTTGGTGAACCATAAGTTTTTTAATGAATCTGTGATTGCCTTTCTCTGTGGAAATATCTTCATTGGTATCAATTTTTAAGTAACTCCTGAAAGTGATATGATAGGATATGTGCCTTTTGCTTTCTCACTTACTACACTTGGCGTGATTACGTCTAGACTCATCTATGGTGCTGCAAATGGCATTGTTTCATTTTTTTCACTAGCGAATATTCCATCTGTAAATGGAGGAGTTCTTCTTTGCCCACCCATCTGTTGGTGGTCTTTTTGGTTACTTCCATATCTTGGCTATTGTAATACTGGGCAATGCAGATTTGCCTGCCTGTGTCTTTCCAATTCTCTCTTCTTAGATTATAGGTGGAGGAGTGGGCCTGCTGGATCATATGGTAGCTCAATGTTGACCTTTTTAAGGCACCTCCATTCTGTTCTCATTCGTGGCCCTTTCCAACTTACGTCCCCCTTGAAGTTGAGGGTATGCATTTCTCCACAACACCTTCAGCATTTATTGTTTGTAGTTTTCTTGCTCATGGTTATTCTGACAAGTGTGAGCTGATACCTCTTTGTGGTTGAATTCGCATGTGCCTCATAATCCGTTGAAATTGAGCTTTAAGGCATGTCCTTTTTATTTTTCAAGCAGTGATTACCCCTTAGTTCTTCAAAGTGTTCTCTTAAAGTACGTGTCACCTTTTGAAATGTTTTGGCCGTTACCTCCCTGAAGACATTTTGAGGGCAGGTTTCATTTACAGTTCTGCAGTACTTGTTCCTATGAAATGACCATTAGCACAGGCTTTAAAACTGCTTTTGCAGGTAACTGCCAGAGGGCGGCAGCCTTTCTATGTTCCCCACCCTGGTAACTAGGGAAAAGCCCTTGCGGCCTGTGGTGTTTCTCGGTTATAAATTAGAGTGGAGTGTGCCCGGACAAACCCACACAAGCTGATGTCTCCTTACTTTCGTTGGATTTTTAAATTTAATTTTTATTTTTTATTGGAGTAATTTTCCACTGTGTACGTGGACCACTTCTTCTTTGTGCATTCCTCGGTTGATGGACATTTTCATTGCTTCCAAGTGTTGGCTATGGTAAATATTGTTGGAGTGCAGGATTGCCAGCCTGTGACTTTTGGATTCTCATTTTCTCAGGTGATAGGCCCAGCAGTGGGTGTGATTGATTGACTGGTAGCACCGTGTTTCCCTTTTCAAAGCACCTTCTTTGTGTTTTCATTAGTGGCTCTTACCACGTCCCCCTTAGAATCGAGGGTACGCATTTCTCCACAATCGCTTCAGCATTTATTGTTTACAGCATTGATGCTAATGGCCCTTCTGGCTGCTGTGAGCTGATAGGTTTTTGTAATTTGGGTTTGCATGTCTTTGAACATTCGTAAAACTCATCATTTTTCTCCGCCGTTTTCTTTTCCGTTAAAAAAAGGAAACAATTGGCAGTACAATATAACTCTTGAAATTGTCTTCTTTGAAGGTTGCCCTCTTTTGAATTATTTGGTCGATTTTCCACCCCAGCGTTTTTTTAGAGAGCAGGTGTCATTTCCCGAACTGCAAGTTTGGTGAATATTTAGTGACCTTTAGCAATGGGTTTAAAGCTGCTGTTGTGGGAAGCGGCCTCTAGGAGGCAGCATTTCCCCATTCCCAAATCTGGGGAGTAGGGCAGCAGAGCCTTTCTGGAAGTCGTGTTCCTAGGTTGTAAATTACATTGGAATGTGCGTGGCGAAACCCCCACAAGTTTATGTGTCATTATTTCTTCTTGGTTTTTAAAAGTGTTTTAATTGGGGTAAAGCTTAGAATATTGTTTGTCCTAGGTGTACACAATCTGGTTCATTTGTACATTATATATGTCTATTCAAGTACAGATCCTCTTCCCATGTAAAATGTTACAGAGGGTTCCGCAGACTTCCCTTGCTATATGGTTGGTCTTTTTGAGATATGTATATCATATGTGTTTGTATACATATAGTAACACTAATCTTAATTTATCCATTCCCCCCACCGGTCGTTTTAGATGAGCATAGTTTGTTTTCTAAATCTGTGAGTGTCTTTCTCTGTGGAAATATGTTCATTTGTGTCAGTTATTAGATAACGCCTATAAGTGCTATCATAGAACACAGGTCTTTTGCTTTCCAACTTACCTCATCTTTCGTGATTATCTCCAGACTCATTTGTGGTGCCTCAAAGAGCAATGGTTCATTGTCTTCCATGGCTCATATTCCATTGTGTACATGGACCACTTCTTCTTTATCCATTTACCTGTTGTTGGACATTTTGATTGCTTCACTGTCTTGGCTATTGTGAATAAGGCTGCACTGCAGCTTTTGCGGCCTGTGTCTTCTCGATTCTTGTCTTCTCAGGTGAGAGGTCCAATGGTGCGCCTGCTGGATTGAATAGTACCTCCATTTTTACTTTTAAACGCAGCTCCTTTCTGTTCTCATTATTGGCTGTTACCCCTTTACGTCTCACCAGCAGGCAGAGGGTACACAGTTCTCTAAAACCCCTTCAGCATTTATTGTTTGTAGACTTTTTGCTGATGGTCAGTCGACTGGTGTAAGTTGAAACTTTTTGTAGATTAGATTGCATGCGTCTAACACTCCCTGAGGTTGAGCTTTTATCCATTTTCCTTTTTTTTAAAAAGAGTGTGAGTAAAACTTAACTCTTCCTAATCTCTTCTTGAAACATTTGCCTGTTTTGAATTTTTTGCCCATTCCCTACTTCAGCACAAATATTTAGGGCAAGTGTCCTTTACAGCCCTGAGTCCTTGTGAATGTTAAGTGACCATTGGCTGTGACTTTAAAGCTGCTCTTGCAGGATACGGCCACAAGGTGGCAGCATTTCTCCTTTACCAAATTTGGTTACTAGGGAAACAGAGCCTTAATGGAAGTGGTGTTCTAGGTTGTATATTAGAATGGAATGTGCCAGGAAAAAGCCCTTTAACTTTATGTCTCATTACTTCTTGTTCATATTTGTAATTTACTTTTTATTTTTTATCCCAGCAAATTTGATTACAATGGTTTGTTTGTTCTAGGTGTGCAAGATGTGGTTCTTTCACACATATACGTGTATCTATTCTTCCTCGCATCCTTTGCCAATGTAGGTTATGACACAATGTTGAGCAGTCTTCTCCTGGTCTTCCGTACGTCTTTGGTGGTTATATATTTCACATGGTTTGTATATCTCTGTTAACCCCAATATGGTAATGTATCCAATCCTCATCCCTTTCTATTTGGTGAACCATAAGTTTTTTAATGAATCTGTGATTGCCTTTCTCTGTGGAAATATCTTCATTGGTATCAATTTTTAAGTAACTCCTGAAAGTGATATGATAGGATATGTGCCTTTTGCTTTCTCACTTACTACACTTGGCGTGATTACGTCTAGACTCATCTATGGTGCTGCAAATGGCATTGTTTCATTTTTTTCACTAGCGAATATTCCATCTGTAAATGGAGGAGTTCTTCTTTGCCCACCCATCTGTTGGTGGTCTTTTTGGTTACTTCCATATCTTGGCTATTGTAATACTGGGCAATGCAGATTTGCCTGCCTGTGTCTTTCCAATTCTCTCTTCTTAGATTATAGGTGGAGGAGTGGGCCTGCTGGATCATATGGTAGCTCAATGTTGACCTTTTTAAGGCACCTCCATTCTGTTCTCATTCGTGGCCCTTTCCAACTTACGTCCCCCTTGAAGTTGAGGGTATGCATTTCTCCACAACACCTTCAGCATTTATTGTTTGTAGTTTTCTTGCTCATGGTTATTCTGACAAGTGTGAGCTGATACCTCTTTGTGGTTGAATTCGCATGTGCCTCATAATCCGTTGAAATTGAGCTTTAAGGCATGTCCTTTTTATTTTTCAAGCAGTGATTACCCCTTAGTTCTTCAAAGTGTTCTCTTAAAGTACGTGTCACCTTTTGAAATGTTTTGGCCGTTACCTCCCTGAAGACATTTTGAGGGCAGGTTTCATTTACAGTTCTGCAGTACTTGTTCCTATGAAATGACCATTAGCACAGGCTTTAAAACTGCTTTTGCAGGTAACTGCCAGAGGGCGGCAGCCTTTCTATGTTCCCCACCCTGGTAACTAGGGAAAAGCCCTTGCGGCCTGTGGTGTTTCTCGGTTATAAATTAGAGTGGAGTGTGCCCGGACAAACCCACACAAGCTGATGTCTCCTTACTTTCGTTGGATTTTTAAATTTAATTTTTATTTTTTATTGGAGTAATTTTCCACTGTGTACGTGGACCACTTCTTCTTTGTGCATTCCTCGGTTGATGGACATTTTCATTGCTTCCAAGTGTTGGCTATGGTAAATATTGTTGGAGTGCAGGATTGCCAGCCTGTGACTTTTGGATTCTCATTTTCTCAGGTGATAGGCCCAGCAGTGGGTGTGATTGATTGACTGGTAGCACCGTGTTTCCCTTTTCAAAGCACCTTCTTTGTGTTTTCATTAGTGGCTCTTACCACGTCCCCCTTAGAATCGAGGGTACGCATTTCTCCACAATCGCTTCAGCATTTATTGTTTACAGCATTGATGCTAATGGCCCTTCTGGCTGCTGTGAGCTGATAGGTTTTTGTAATTTGGGTTTGCATGTCTTTGAACATTCGTAAAACTCATCATTTTTCTCCGCCGTTTTCTTTTCCGTTAAAAAAAGGAAACAATTGGCAGTACAATATAACTCTTGAAATTGTCTTCTTTGAAGGTTGCCCTCTTTTGAATTATTTGGTCGATTTTCCACCCCAGCGTTTTTTTAGAGAGCAGGTGTCATTTCCCGAACTGCAAGTTTGGTGAATATTTAGTGACCTTTAGCAATGGGTTTAAAGCTGCTGTTGTGGGAAGCGGCCTCTAGGAGGCAGCATTTCCCCATTCCCAAATCTGGGGAGTAGGGCAGCAGAGCCTTTCTGGAAGTCGTGTTCCTAGGTTGTAAATTACATTGGAATGTGCGTGGCGAAACCCCCACAAGTTTATGTGTCATTATTTCTTCTTGGTTTTTAAAAGTGTTTTAATTGGGGTAAAGCTTAGAATATTGTTTGTCCTAGGTGTACACAATCTGGTTCATTTGTACATTATATATGTCTATTCAAGTACAGATCCTCTTCCCATGTAAAATGTTACAGAGGGTTCTGCAGACTTCCCTTGCTATATGGTTGGTCTTTTTGAGATATGTATATCATATGTGTTTGTATACATATAGTAACACTAATCTTAATTTATCCATTCCCCCCACCGGTCGTTTTAGATGAGCATAGTTTGTTTTCTAAATCTGTGAGTGTCTTTCTCTGTGGAAATATGTTCATTTGTGTCAGTTATTAGATAACGCCTATAAGTGCTATCATAGAACACAGGTCTTTTGCTTTCCAACTTACCTCATCTTTCGTGATTATCTCCAGACTCATTTGTGGTGCCTCAAAGAGCAATGGTTCATTGTCTTCCATGGCTCATATTCCATTGTGTACATGGACCACTTCTTCTTTATCCATTTACCTGTTGTTGGACATTTTGATTGCTTCACTGTCTTGGCTATTGTGAATAAGGCTGCACTGCAGCTTTTGCGGCCTGTGTCTTCTCGATTCTTGTCTTCTCAGGTGAGAGGTCCAATGGTGCGCCTGCTGGATTGAATAGTACCTCCATTTTTACTTTTAAACGCAGCTCCTTTCTGTTCTCATTATTGGCTGTTACCCCTTTACGTCTCACCAGCAGGCAGAGGGTACACAGTTCTCTAAAACCCCTTCAGCATTTATTGTTTGTAGACTTTTTGCTGATGGTCAGTCGACTGGTGTAAGTTGAAACTTTTTGTAGATTAGATTGCATGCGTCTAACACTCCCTGAGGTTGAGCTTTTATCCATTTTCCTTTTTTTTAAAAAGAGTGTGAGTAAAACTTAACTCTTCCTAATCTCTTCTTGAAACATTTGCCTGTTTTGAATTTTTTGCCCATTCCCTACTTCAGCACAAATATTTAGGGCAAGTGTCCTTTACAGCCCTGAGTCCTTGTGAATGTTAAGTGACCATTGGCTGTGACTTTAAAGCTGCTCTTGCAGGATACGGCCACAAGGTGGCAGCATTTCTCCTTTACCAAATTTGGTTACTAGGGAAACAGAGCCTTAATGGAAGTGGTGTTCTAGGTTGTATATTAGAATGGAATGTGCCAGGAAAAAGCCCTTTAACTTTATGTCTCATTACTTCTTGTTCATATTTGTAATTTACTTTTTATTTTTTATCCCAGCAAATTTGATTACAATGGTTTGTTTGTTCTAGGTGTGCAAGATGTGGTTCTTTCACACATATACGTGTATCTATTCTTCCTCGCATCCTTTGCCAATGTAGGTTATGACACAATGTTGAGCAGTCTTCTCCTGGTCTTCCGTACGTCTTTGGTGGTTATATATTTCACATGGTTTGTATATCTCTGTTAACCCCAATATGGTAATGTATCCAATCCTCATCCCTTTCTATTTGGTGAACCATAAGTTTTTTAATGAATCTGTGATTGCCTTTCTCTGTGGAAATATCTTCATTGGTATCAATTTTTAAGTAACTCCTGAAAGTGATATGATAGGATATGTGCCTTTTGCTTTCTCACTTACTACACTTGGCGTGATTACGTCTAGACTCATCTATGGTGCTGCAAATGGCATTGTTTCATTTTTTTCACTAGCGAATATTCCATCTGTAAATGGAGGAGTTCTTCTTTGCCCACCCATCTGTTGGTGGTCTTTTTGGTTACTTCCATATCTTGGCTATTGTAATACTGGGCAATGCAGATTTGCCTGCCTGTGTCTTTCCAATTCTCTCTTCTTAGATTATAGGTGGAGGAGTGGGCCTGCTGGATCATATGGTAGCTCAATGTTGACCTTTTTAAGGCACCTCCATTCTGTTCTCATTCGTGGCCCTTTCCAACTTACGTCCCCCTTGAAGTTGAGGGTATGCATTTCTCCACAACACCTTCAGCATTTATTGTTTGTAGTTTTCTTGCTCATGGTTATTCTGACAAGTGTGAGCTGATACCTCTTTGTGGTTGAATTCGCATGTGCCTCATAATCCGTTGAAATTGAGCTTTAAGGCATGTCCTTTTTATTTTTCAAGCAGTGATTACCCCTTAGTTCTTCAAAGTGTTCTCTTAAAGTACGTGTCACCTTTTGAAATGTTTTGGCCGTTACCTCCCTGAAGACATTTTGAGGGCAGGTTTCATTTACAGTTCTGCAGTACTTGTTCCTATGAAATGACCATTAGCACAGGCTTTAAAACTGCTTTTGCAGGTAACTGCCAGAGGGCGGCAGCCTTTCTATGTTCCCCACCCTGGTAACTAGGGAAAAGCCCTTGCGGCCTGTGGTGTTTCTCGGTTATAAATTAGAGTGGAGTGTGCCCGGACAAACCCACACAAGCTGATGTCTCCTTACTTTCGTTGGATTTTTAAATTTAATTTTTATTTTTTATTGGAGTAATTTTCCACTGTGTACGTGGACCACTTCTTCTTTGTGCATTCCTCGGTTGATGGACATTTTCATTGCTTCCAAGTGTTGGCTATGGTAAATATTGTTGGAGTGCAGGATTGCCAGCCTGTGACTTTTGGATTCTCATTTTCTCAGGTGATAGGCCCAGCAGTGGGTGTGATTGATTGACTGGTAGCACCGTGTTTCCCTTTTCAAAGCACCTTCTTTGTGTTTTCATTAGTGGCTCTTACCACGTCCCCCTTAGAATCGAGGGTACGCATTTCTCCACAATCGCTTCAGCATTTATTGTTTACAGCATTGATGCTAATGGCCCTTCTGGCTGCTGTGAGCTGATAGGTTTTTGTAATTTGGGTTTGCATGTCTTTGAACATTCGTAAAACTCATCATTTTTCTCCGCCGTTTTCTTTTCCGTTAAAAAAAGGAAACAATTGGCAGTACAATATAACTCTTGAAATTGTCTTCTTTGAAGGTTGCCCTCTTTTGAATTATTTGGTCGATTTTCCACCCCAGCGTTTTTTTAGAGAGCAGGTGTCATTTCCCGAACTGCAAGTTTGGTGAATATTTAGTGACCTTTAGCAATGGGTTTAAAGCTGCTGTTGTGGGAAGCGGCCTCTAGGAGGCAGCATTTCCCCATTCCCAAATCTGGGGAGTAGGGCAGCAGAGCCTTTCTGGAAGTCGTGTTCCTAGGTTGTAAATTACATTGGAATGTGCGTGGCGAAACCCCCACAAGTTTATGTGTCATTATTTCTTCTTGGTTTTTAAAAGTGTTTTAATTGGGGTAAAGCTTAGAATATTGTTTGTCCTAGGTGTACACAATCTGGTTCATTTGTACATTATATATGTCTATTCAAGTACAGATCCTCTTCCCATGTAAAATGTTACAGAGGGTTCCGCAGACTTCCCTTGCTATATGGTTGGTCTTTTTGAGATATGTATATCATATGTGTTTGTATACATATAGTAACACTAATCTTAATTTATCCATTCCCCCCACCGGTCGTTTTAGATGAGCATAGTTTGTTTTCTAAATCTGTGAGTGTCTTTCTCTGTGGAAATATGTTCATTTGTGTCAGTTATTAGATAACGCCTATAAGTGCTATCATAGAACACAGGTCTTTTGCTTTCCAACTTACCTCATCTTTCGTGATTATCTCCAGACTCATTTGTGGTGCCTCAAAGAGCAATGGTTCATTGTCTTCCATGGCTCATATTCCATTGTGTACATGGACCACTTCTTCTTTATCCATTTACCTGTTGTTGGACATTTTGATTGCTTCACTGTCTTGGCTATTGTGAATAAGGCTGCACTGCAGCTTTTGCGGCCTGTGTCTTCTCGATTCTTGTCTTCTCAGGTGAGAGGTCCAATGGTGCGCCTGCTGGATTGAATAGTACCTCCATTTTTACTTTTAAACGCAGCTCCTTTCTGTTCTCATTATTGGCTGTTACCCCTTTACGTCTCACCAGCAGGCAGAGGGTACACAGTTCTCTAAAACCCCTTCAGCATTTATTGTTTGTAGACTTTTTGCTGATGGTCAGTCGACTGGTGTAAGTTGAAACTTTTTGTAGATTAGATTGCATGCGTCTAACACTCCCTGAGGTTGAGCTTTTATCCATTTTCCTTTTTTTTAAAAAGAGTGTGAGTAAAACTTAACTCTTCCTA
Source organism: Balaenoptera borealis (assembly GCF_965194805.1). Classification (NCBI taxonomy): domain Eukaryota; kingdom Metazoa; phylum Chordata; class Mammalia; order Artiodactyla; family Balaenopteridae; genus Balaenoptera; species Balaenoptera borealis. The sequence continues at coordinate 117,792 of NW_028123715.1, read as the reverse complement.
ATCTCTTCTTGAAACATTTGCCTGTTTTGAATTTTTTGCCCATTCCCTACTTCAGCACAAATATTTAGGGCAAGTGTCCTTTACAGCCCTGAGTCCTTGTGAATGTTAAGTGACCATTGGCTGTGACTTTAAAGCTGCTCTTGCAGGATACGGCCACAAGGTGGCAGCATTTCTCCTTTACCAAATTTGGTTACTAGGGAAACAGAGCCTTAATGGAAGTGGTGTTCTAGGTTGTATATTAGAATGGAATGTGCCAGGAAAAAGCCCTTTAACTTTATGTCTCATTACTTCTTGTTCATATTTGTAATTTACTTTTTATTTTTTATCCCAGCAAATTTGATTACAATGGTTTGTTTGTTCTAGGTGTGCAAGATGTGGTTCTTTCACACATATACGTGTATCTATTCTTCCTCGCATCCTTTGCCAATGTAGGTTATGACACAATGTTGAGCAGTCTTCTCCTGGTCTTCCGTACGTCTTTGGTGGTTATATATTTCACATGGTTTGTATATCTCTGTTAACCCCAATATGGTAATGTATCCAATCCTCATCCCTTTCTATTTGGTGAACCATAAGTTTTTTAATGAATCTGTGATTGCCTTTCTCTGTGGAAATATCTTCATTGGTATCAATTTTTAAGTAACTCCTGAAAGTGATATGATAGGATATGTGCCTTTTGCTTTCTCACTTACTACACTTGGCGTGATTACGTCTAGACTCATCTATGGTGCTGCAAATGGCATTGTTTCATTTTTTTCACTAGCGAATATTCCATCTGTAAATGGAGGAGTTCTTCTTTGCCCACCCATCTGTTGGTGGTCTTTTTGGTTACTTCCATATCTTGGCTATTGTAATACTGGGCAATGCAGATTTGCCTGCCTGTGTCTTTCCAATTCTCTCTTCTTAGATTATAGGTGGAGGAGTGGGCCTGCTGGATCATATGGTAGCTCAATGTTGACCTTTTTAAGGCACCTCCATTCTGTTCTCATTCGTGGCCCTTTCCAACTTACGTCCCCCTTGAAGTTGAGGGTATGCATTTCTCCACAACACCTTCAGCATTTATTGTTTGTAGTTTTCTTGCTCATGGTTATTCTGACAAGTGTGAGCTGATACCTCTTTGTGGTTGAATTCGCATGTGCCTCATAATCCGTTGAAATTGAGCTTTAAGGCATGTCCTTTTTATTTTTCAAGCAGTGATTACCCCTTAGTTCTTCAAAGTGTTCTCTTAAAGTACGTGTCACCTTTTGAAATGTTTTGGCCGTTACCTCCCTGAAGACATTTTGAGGGCAGGTTTCATTTACAGTTCTGCAGTACTTGTTCCTATGAAATGACCATTAGCACAGGCTTTAAAACTGCTTTTGCAGGTAACTGCCAGAGGGCGGCAGCCTTTCTATGTTCCCCACCCTGGTAACTAGGGAAAAGCCCTTGCGGCCTGTGGTGTTTCTCGGTTATAAATTAGAGTGGAGTGTGCCCGGACAAACCCACACAAGCTGATGTCTCCTTACTTTCGTTGGATTTTTAAATTTAATTTTTATTTTTTATTGGAGTAATTTTCCACTGTGTACGTGGACCACTTCTTCTTTGTGCATTCCTCGGTTGATGGACATTTTCATTGCTTCCAAGTGTTGGCTATGGTAAATATTGTTGGAGTGCAGGATTGCCAGCCTGTGACTTTTGGATTCTCATTTTCTCAGGTGATAGGCCCAGCAGTGGGTGTGATTGATTGACTGGTAGCACCGTGTTTCCCTTTTCAAAGCACCTTCTTTGTGTTTTCATTAGTGGCTCTTACCACGTCCCCCTTAGAATCGAGGGTACGCATTTCTCCACAATCGCTTCAGCATTTATTGTTTACAGCATTGATGCTAATGGCCCTTCTGGCTGCTGTGAGCTGATAGGTTTTTGTAATTTGGGTTTGCATGTCTTTGAACATTCGTAAAACTCATCATTTTTCTCCGCCGTTTTCTTTTCCGTTAAAAAAAGGAAACAATTGGCAGTACAATATAACTCTTGAAATTGTCTTCTTTGAAGGTTGCCCTCTTTTGAATTATTTGGTCGATTTTCCACCCCAGCGTTTTTTTAGAGAGCAGGTGTCATTTCCCGAACTGCAAGTTTGGTGAATATTTAGTGACCTTTAGCAATGGGTTTAAAGCTGCTGTTGTGGGAAGCGGCCTCTAGGAGGCAGCATTTCCCCATTCCCAAATCTGGGGAGTAGGGCAGCAGAGCCTTTCTGGAAGTCGTGTTCCTAGGTTGTAAATTACATTGGAATGTGCGTGGCGAAACCCCCACAAGTTTATGTGTCATTATTTCTTCTTGGTTTTTAAAAGTGTTTTAATTGGGGTAAAGCTTAGAATATTGTTTGTCCTAGGTGTACACAATCTGGTTCATTTGTACATTATATATGTCTATTCAAGTACAGATCCTCTTCCCATGTAAAATGTTACAGAGGGTTCCGCAGACTTCCCTTGCTATATGGTTGGTCTTTTTGAGATATGTATATCATATGTGTTTGTATACATATAGTAACACTAATCTTAATTTATCCATTCCCCCCACCGGTCGTTTTAGATGAGCATAGTTTGTTTTCTAAATCTGTGAGTGTCTTTCTCTGTGGAAATATGTTCATTTGTGTCAGTTATTAGATAACGCCTATAAGTGCTATCATAGAACACAGGTCTTTTGCTTTCCAACTTACCTCATCTTTCGTGATTATCTCCAGACTCATTTGTGGTGCCTCAAAGAGCAATGGTTCATTGTCTTCCATGGCTCATATTCCATTGTGTACATGGACCACTTCTTCTTTATCCATTTACCTGTTGTTGGACATTTTGATTGCTTCACTGTCTTGGCTATTGTGAATAAGGCTGCACTGCAGCTTTTGCGGCCTGTGTCTTCTCGATTCTTGTCTTCTCAGGTGAGAGGTCCAATGGTGCGCCTGCTGGATTGAATAGTACCTCCATTTTTACTTTTAAACACAGCTCCTTTCTGTTCTCATTATTGGCTGTTACCCCTTTACGTCTCACCAGCAGGCAGAGGGTACACAGTTCTCTAAAACCCCTTCAGCATTTATTGTTTGTAGACTTTTTGCTGATGGTCAGTCGACTGGTGTAAGTTGAAACTTTTTGTAGATTAGATTGCATGCGTCTAACACTCCCTGAGGTTGAGCTTTTATCCATTTTCCTTTTTTTTAAAAAGAGTGTGAGTAAAACTTAACTCTTCCTAATCTCTTCTTGAAACATTTGCCTGTTTTGAATTTTTTGCCCATTCCCTACTTCAGCACAAATATTTAGGGCAAGTGTCCTTTACAGCCCTGAGTCCTTGTGAATGTTAAGTGACCATTGGCTGTGACTTTAAAGCTGCTCTTGCAGGATACGGCCACAAGGTGGCAGCATTTCTCCTTTACCAAATTTGGTTACTAGGGAAACAGAGCCTTAATGGAAGTGGTGTTCTAGGTTGTATATTAGAATGGAATGTGCCAGGAAAAAGCCCTTTAACTTTATGTCTCATTACTTCTTGTTCATATTTGTAATTTACTTTTTATTTTTTATCCCAGCAAATTTGATTACAATGGTTTGTTTGTTCTAGGTGTGCAAGATGTGGTTCTTTCACACATATACGTGTATCTATTCTTCCTCGCATCCTTTGCCAATGTAGGTTATGACACAATGTTGAGCAGTCTTCTCCTGGTCTTCCGTACGTCTTTGGTGGTTATATATTTCACATGGTTTGTATATCTCTGTTAACCCCAATATGGTAATGTATCCAATCCTCATCCCTTTCTATTTGGTGAACCATAAGTTTTTTAATGAATCTGTGATTGCCTTTCTCTGTGGAAATATCTTCATTGGTATCAATTTTTAAGTAACTCCTGAAAGTGATATGATAGGATATGTGCCTTTTGCTTTCTCACTTACTACACTTGGCGTGATTACGTCTAGACTCATCTATGGTGCTGCAAATGGCATTGTTTCATTTTTTTCACTAGCGAATATTCCATCTGTAAATGGAGGAGTTCTTCTTTGCCCACCCATCTGTTGGTGGTCTTTTTGGTTACTTCCATATCTTGGCTATTGTAATACTGGGCAATGCAGATTTGCCTGCCTGTGTCTTTCCAATTCTCTCTTCTTAGATTATAGGTGGAGGAGTGGGCCTGCTGGATCATATGGTAGCTCAATGTTGACCTTTTTAAGGCACCTCCATTCTGTTCTCATTCGTGGCCCTTTCCAACTTACGTCCCCCTTGAAGTTGAGGGTATGCATTTCTCCACAACACCTTCAGCATTTATTGTTTGTAGTTTTCTTGCTCATGGTTATTCTGACAAGTGTGAGCTGATACCTCTTTGTGGTTGAATTCGCATGTGCCTCATAATCCGTTGAAATTGAGCTTTAAGGCATGTCCTTTTTATTTTTCAAGCAGTGATTACCCCTTAGTTCTTCAAAGTGTTCTCTTAAAGTACGTGTCACCTTTTGAAATGTTTTGGCCGTTACCTCCCTGAAGACATTTTGAGGGCAGGTTTCATTTACAGTTCTGCAGTACTTGTTCCTATGAAATGACCATTAGCACAGGCTTTAAAACTGCTTTTGCAGGTAACTGCCAGAGGGCGGCAGCCTTTCTATGTTCCCCACCCTGGTAACTAGGGAAAAGCCCTTGCGGCCTGTGGTGTTTCTCGGTTATAAATTAGAGTGGAGTGTGCCCGGACAAACCCACACAAGCTGATGTCTCCTTACTTTCGTTGGATTTTTAAATTTAATTTTTATTTTTTATTGGAGTAATTTTCCACTGTGTACGTGGACCACTTCTTCTTTGTGCATTCCTCGGTTGATGGACATTTTCATTGCTTCCAAGTGTTGGCTATGGTAAATATTGTTGGAGTGCAGGATTGCCAGCCTGTGACTTTTGGATTCTCATTTTCTCAGGTGATAGGCCCAGCAGTGGGTGTGACTGATTGACTGGTAGCACCGTGTTTCCCTTTTCAAAGCACCTTCTTTGTGTTTTCATTAGTGGCTCTTACCACGTCCCCCTTAGAATCGAGGGTACGCATTTCTCCACAATCGCTTCAGCATTTATTGTTTACAGCATTGATGCTAATGGCCCTTCTGGCTGCTGTGAGCTGATAGGTTTTTGTAATTTGGGTTTGCATGTCTTTGAACATTCGTAAAACTCATCATTTTTCTCCGCCGTTTTCTTTTCCGTTAAAAAAAGGAAACAATTGGCAGTACAATATAACTCTTGAAATTGTCTTCTTTGAAGGTTGCCCTCTTTTGAATTATTTGGTCGATTTTCCACCCCAGCGTTTTTTTAGAGAGCAGGTGTCATTTCCCGAACTGCAAGTTTGGTGAATATTTAGTGACCTTTAGCAATGGGTTTAAAGCTGCTGTTGTGGGAAGCGGCCTCTAGGAGGCAGCATTTCCCCATTCCCAAATCTGGGGAGTAGGGCAGCAGAGCCTTTCTGGAAGTCGTGTTCCTAGGTTGTAAATTACATTGGAATGTGCGTGGCGAAACCCCCACAAGTTTATGTGTCATTATTTCTTCTTGGTTTTTAAAAGTGTTTTAATTGGGGTAAAGCTTAGAATATTGTTTGTCCTAGGTGTACACAATCTGGTTCATTTGTACATTATATATGTCTATTCAAGTACAGATCCTCTTCCCATGTAAAATGTTACAGAGGGTTCCGCAGACTTCCCTTGCTATATGGTTGGTCTTTTTGAGATATGTATATCATATGTGTTTGTATACATATAGTAACACTAATCTTAATTTATCCATTCCCCCCACCGGTCGTTTTAGATGAGCATAGTTTGTTTTCTAAATCTGTGAGTGTCTTTCTCTGTGGAAATATGTTCATTTGTGTCAGTTATTAGATAACGCCTATAAGTGCTATCATAGAACACAGGTCTTTTGCTTTCCAACTTACCTCATCTTTCGTGATTATCTCCAGACTCATTTGTGGTGCCTCAAAGAGCAATGGTTCATTGTCTTCCATGGCTCATATTCCATTGTGTACATGGACCACTTCTTCTTTATCCATTTACCTGTTGTTGGACATTTTGATTGCTTCACTGTCTTGGCTATTGTGAATAAGGCTGCACTGCAGCTTTTGCGGCCTGTGTCTTCTCGATTCTTGTCTTCTCAGGTGAGAGGTCCAATGGTGCGCCTGCTGGATTGAATAGTACCTCCATTTTTACTTTTAAACACAGCTCCTTTCTGTTCTCATTATTGGCTGTTACCCCTTTACGTCTCACCAGCAGGCAGAGGGTACACAGTTCTCTAAAACCCCTTCAGCATTTATTGTTTGTAGACTTTTTGCTGATGGTCAGTCGACTGGTGTAAGTTGAAACTTTTTGTAGATTAGATTGCATGCGTCTAACACTCCCTGAGGTTGAGCTTTTATCCATTTTCCTTTTTTTTAAAAAGAGTGTGAGTAAAACTTAACTCTTCCTAATCTCTTCTTGAAACATTTGCCTGTTTTGAATTTTTTGCCCATTCCCTACTTCAGCACAAATATTTAGGGCAAGTGTCCTTTACAGCCCTGAGTCCTTGTGAATGTTAAGTGACCATTGGCTGTGACTTTAAAGCTGCTCTTGCAGGATACGGCCACAAGGTGGCAGCATTTCTCCTTTACCAAATTTGGTTACTAGGGAAACAGAGCCTTAATGGAAGTGGTGTTCTAGGTTGTATATTAGAATGGAATGTGCCAGGAAAAAGCCCTTTAACTTTATGTCTCATTACTTCTTGTTCATATTTGTAACATACTTTTTATTTTTTATCCCAGCAAATTTGATTACAATGGTTTGTTTGTTCTAGGTGTGCAAGATGTGGTTCTTTCACACATATACGTGTATCTATTCTTCCTCGCATCCTTTGCCAATGTAGGTTATGACACAATGTTGAGCAGTCTTCTCCTGGTCTTCCGTACGTCTTTGGTGGTTATATATTTCACATGGTTTGTATATCTCTGTTAACCCCAATATGGTAATGTATCCAATCCTCATCCCTTTCTATTTGGTGAACCATAAGTTTTTTAATGAATCTGTGATTGCCTTTCTCTGTGGAAATATCTTCATTGGTATCAATTTTTAAGTAACTCCTGAAAGTGATATGATAGGATATGTGCCTTTTGCTTTCTCACTTACTACACTTGGCGTGATTACGTCTAGACTCATCTATGGTGCTGCAAATGGCATTGTTTCATTTTTTTCACTAGCGAATATTCCATCTGTAAATGGAGGAGTTCTTCTTTGCCCACCCATCTGTTGGTGGTCTTTTTGGTTACTTCCATATCTTGGCTATTGTAATACTGGGCAATGCAGATTTGCCTGCCTGTGTCTTTCCAATTCTCTCTTCTTAGATTATAGGTGGAGGAGTGGGCCTGCTGGATCATATGGTAGCTCAATGTTGACCTTTTTAAGGCACCTCCATTCTGTTCTCATTCGTGGCCCTTTCCAACTTACGTCCCCCTTGAAGTTGAGGGTATGCATTTCTCCACAACACCTTCAGCATTTATTGTTTGTAGTTTTCTTGCTCATGGTTATTCTGACAAGTGTGAGCTGATACCTCTTTGTGGTTGAATTCGCATGTGCCTCATAATCCGTTGAAATTGAGCTTTAAGGCATGTCCTTTTTATTTTTCAAGCAGTGATTACCCCTTAGTTCTTCAAAGTGTTCTCTTAAAGTACGTGTCACCTTTTGAAATGTTTTGGCCGTTACCTCCCTGAAGACATTTTGAGGGCAGGTTTCATTTACAGTTCTGCAGTACTTGTTCCTATGAAATGACCATTAGCACAGGCTTTAAAACTGCTTTTGCAGGTAACTGCCAGAGGGCGGCAGCCTTTCTATGTTCCCCACCCTGGTAACTAGGGAAAAGCCCTTGCGGCCTGTGGTGTTTCTCGGTTATAAATTAGAGTGGAGTGTGCCCGGACAAACCCACACAAGCTGATGTCTCCTTACTTTCGTTGGATTTTTAAATTTAATTTTTATTTTTTATTGGAGTAATTTTCCACTGTGTACGTGGACCACTTCTTCTTTGTGCATTCCTCGGTTGATGGACATTTTCATTGCTTCCAAGTGTTGGCTATGGTAAATATTGTTGGAGTGCAGGATTGCCAGCCTGTGACTTTTGGATTCTCATTTTCTCAGGTGATAGGCCCAGCAGTGGGTGTGACTGATTGACTGGTAGCACCGTGTTTCCCTTTTCAAAGCACCTTCTTTGTGTTTTCATTAGTGGCTCTTACCACGTCCCCCTTAGAATCGAGGGTACGCATTTCTCCACAATCGCTTCAGCATTTATTGTTTACAGCATTGATGCTAATGGCCCTTCTGGCTGCTGTGAGCTGATAGGTTTTTGTAATTTGGGTTTGCATGTCTTTGAACATTCGTAAAACTCATCATTTTTCTCCGCCGTTTTCTTTTCCGTTAAAAAAAGGAAACAATTGGCAGTACAATATAACTCTTGAAATTGTCTTCTTTGAAGGTTGCCCTCTTTTGAATTATTTGGTCGATTTTCCACCCCAGCGTTTTTTTAGAGAGCAGGTGTCATTTCCCGAACTGCAAGTTTGGTGAATATTTAGTGACCTTTAGCAATGGGTTTAAAGCTGCTGTTGTGGGAAGCGGCCTCTAGGAGGCAGCATTTCCCCATTCCCAAATCTGGGGAGTAGGGCAGCAGAGCCTTTCTGGAAGTCGTGTTCCTAGGTTGTAAATTACATTGGAATGTGCGTGGCGAAACCCCCACAAGTTTATGTGTCATTATTTCTTCTTGGTTTTTAAAAGTGTTTTAATTGGGGTAAAGCTTAGAATATTGTTTGTCCTAGGTGTACACAATCTGGTTCATTTGTACATTATATATGTCTATTCAAGTACAGATCCTCTTCCCATGTAAAATGTTACAGAGGGTTCCGCAGACTTCCCTTGCTATATGGTTGGTCTTTTTGAGATATGTATATCATATGTGTTTGTATACATATAGTAACACTAATCTTAATTTATCCATTCCCCCCACCGGTCGTTTTAGATGAGCATAGTTTGTTTTCTAAATCTGTGAGTGTCTTTCTCTGTGGAAATATGTTCATTTGTGTCAGTTATTAGATAACGCCTATAAGTGCTATCATAGAACACAGGTCTTTTGCTTTCCAACTTACCTCATCTTTCGTGATTATCTCCAGACTCATTTGTGGTGCCTCAAAGAGCAATGGTTCATTGTCTTCCATGGCTCATATTCCATTGTGTACATGGACCACTTCTTCTTTATCCATTTACCTGTTTTTGGACATTTTGATTGCTTCACTGTCTTGGCTATTGTGAATAAGGCTGCACTGCAGCTTTTGCGGCCTGTGTCTTCTCGATTCTTGTCTTCTCAGGTGAGAGGTCCAATGGTGCGCCTGCTGGATTGAATAGTACCTCCATTTTTACTTTTAAACGCAGCTCCTTTCTGTTCTCATTATTGGCTGTTACCCCTTTACGTCTCACCAGCAGGCAGAGGGTACACAGTTCTCTAAAACCCCTTCAGCATTTATTGTTTGTAGACTTTTTGCTGATGGTCAGTCGACTGGTGTAAGTTGAAACTTTTTGTAGATTAGATTGCATGCGTCTAACACTCCCTGAGGTTGAGCTTTTATCCATTTTCCTTTTTTTTAAAAAGAGTGTGAGTAAAACTTAACTCTTCCTAATCTCTTCTTGAAACATTTGCCTGTTTTGAATTTTTTGCCCATTCCCTACTTCAGCACAAATATTTAGGGCAAGTGTCCTTTACAGCCCTGAGTCCTTGTGAATGTTAAGTGACCATTGGCTGTGACTTTAAAGCTGCTCTTGCAGGATACGGCCACAAGGTGGCAGCATTTCTCCTTTACCAAATTTGGTTACTAGGGAAACAGAGCCTTAATGGAAGTGGTGTTCTAGGTTGTATATTAGAATGGAATGTGCCAGGAAAAAGCCCTTTAACTTTATGTCTCATTACTTCTTGTTCATATTTGTAACTTACTTTTTATTTTTTATCCCAGCAAATTTGATTACAATGGTTTGTTTGTTCTAGGTGTGCAAGATGTGGTTCTTTCACACATATACGTGTATCTATTCTTCCTCGCATCCTTTGCCAATGTAGGTTATGACACAATGTTGAGCAGTCTTCTCCTGGTCTTCCGTACGTCTTTGGTGGTTATATATTTCACATGGTTTGTATATCTCTGTTAACCCCAATATGGTAATGTATCCAATCCTCATCCCTTTCTATTTGGTGAACCATAAGTTTTTTAATGAATCTGTGATTGCCTTTCTCTGTGGAAATATCTTCATTGGTATCAATTTTTAAGTAACTCCTGAAAGTGATATGATAGGATATGTGCCTTTTGCTTTCTCACTTACTACACTTGGCGTGATTACGTCTAGACTCATCTATGGTGCTGCAAATGGCATTGTTTCATTTTTTTCACTAGCGAATATTCCATCTGTAAATGGAGGAGTTCTTCTTTGCCCACCCATCTGTTGGTGGTCTTTTTGGTTACTTCCATATCTTGGCTATTGTAATACTGGGCAATGCAGATTTGCCTGCCTGTGTCTTTCCAATTCTCTCTTCTTAGATTATAGGTGGAGGAGTGGGCCTGCTGGATCATATGGTAGCTCAATGTTGACCTTTTTAAGGCACCTCCATTCTGTTCTCATTCGTGGCCCTTTCCAACTTACGTCCCCCTTGAAGTTGAGGGTATGCATTTCTCCACAACACCTTCAGCATTTATTGTTTGTAGTTTTCTTGCTCATGGTTATTCTGACAAGTGTGAGCTGATACCTCTTTGTGGTTGAATTCGCATGTGCCTCATAATCCGTTGAAATTGAGCTTTAAGGCATGTCCTTTTTATTTTTCAAGCAGTGATTACCCCTTAGTTCTTCAAAGTGTTCTCTTAAAGTACGTGTCACCTTTTGAAATGTTTTGGCCGTTACCTCCCTGAAGACATTTTGAGGGCAGGTTTCATTTACAGTTCTGCAGTACTTGTTCCTATGAAATGACCATTAGCACAGGCTTTAAAACTGCTTTTGCAGGTAACTGCCAGAGGGCGGCAGCCTTTCTATGTTCCCCACCCTGGTAACTAGGGAAAAGCCCTTGCGGCCTGTGGTGTTTCTCGGTTATAAATTAGAGTGGAGTGTGCCCGGACAAACCCACACAAGCTGATGTCTCCTTACTTTCGTTGGATTTTTAAATTTAATTTTTATTTTTTATTGGAGTAATTTTCCACTGTGTACGTGGACCACTTCTTCTTTGTGCATTCCTCGGTTGATGGACATTTTCATTGCTTCCAAGTGTTGGCTATGGTAAATATTGTTGGAGTGCAGGATTGCCAGCCTGTGACTTTTGGATTCTCATTTTCTCAGGTGATAGGCCCAGCAGTGGGTGTGATTGATTGACTGGTAGCACCGTGTTTCCCTTTTCAAAGCACCTTCTTTGTGTTTTCATTAGTGGCTCTTACCACGTCCCCCTTAGAATCGAGGGTACGCATTTCTCCACAATCGCTTCAGCATTTATTGTTTACAGCATTGATGCTAATGGCCCTTCTGGCTGCTGTGAGCTGATAGGTTTTTGTAATTTGGGTTTGCATGTCTTTGAACATTCGTAAAACTCATCATTTTTCTCCGCCGTTTTCTTTTCCGTTAAAAAAAGGAAACAATTGGCAGTACAATATAACTCTTGAAATTGTCTTCTTTGAAGGTTGCCCTCTTTTGAATTATTTGGTCGATTTTCCACCCCAGCGTTTTTTTAGAGAGCAGGTGTCATTTCCCGAACTGCAAGTTTGGTGAATATTTAGTGACCTTTAGCAATGGGTTTAAAGCTGCTGTTGTGGGAAGCGGCCTCTAGGAGGCAGCATTTCCCCATTCCCAAATCTGGGGAGTAGGGCAGCAGAGCCTTTCTGGAAGTCGTGTTCCTAGGTTGTAAATTACATTGGAATGTGCGTGGCGAAACCCCCACAAGTTTATGTGTCATTATTTCTTCTTGGTTTTTAAAAGTGTTTTAATTGGGGTAAAGCTTAGAATATTGTTTGTCCTAGGTGTACACAATCTGGTTCATTTGTACATTATATATGTCTATTCAAGTACAGATCCTCTTCCCATGTAAAATGTTACAGAGGGTTCCGCAGACTTCCCTTGCTATATGGTTGGTCTTTTTGAGATATGTATATCATATGTGTTTGTATACATATAGTAACACTAATCTTAATTTATCCATTCCCCCCACCGGTCGTTTTAGATGAGCATAGTTTGTTTTCTAAATCTGTGAGTGTCTTTCTCTGTGGAAATATGTTCATTTGTGTCAGTTATTAGATAACGCCTATAAGTGCTATCATAGAACACAGGTCTTTTGCTTTCCAACTTACCTCATCTTTCGTGATTATCTCCAGACTCATTTGTGGTGCCTCAAAGAGCAATGGTTCATTGTCTTCCATGGCTCATATTCCATTGTGTACATGGACCACTTCTTCTTTATCCATTTACCTGTTGTTGGACATTTTGATTGCTTCACTGTCTTGGCTATTGTGAATAAGGCTGCACTGCAGCTTTTGCGGCCTGTGTCTTCTCGATTCTTGTCTTCTCAGGTGAGAGGTCCAATGGTGCGCCTGCTGGATTGAATAGTACCTCCATTTTTACTTTTAAACGCAGCTCCTTTCTGTTCTCATTATTGGCTGTTACCCCTTTACGTCTCACCAGCAGGCAGAGGGTACACAGTTCTCTAAAACCCCTTCAGCATTTATTGTTTGTAGACTTTTTGCTGATGGTCAGTCGACTGGTGTAAGTTGAAACTTTTTGTAGATTAGATTGCATGCGTCTAACACTCCCTGAGGTTGAGCTTTTATCCATTTTCCTTTTTTTTAAAAAGAGTGTGAGTAAAACTTAACTCTTCCTAATCTCTTCTTGAAACATTTGCCTGTTTTGAATTTTTTGCCCATTCCCTACTTCAGCACAAATATTTAGGGCAAGTGTCCTTTACAGCCCTGAGTCCTTGTGAATGTTAAGTGACCATTGGCTGTGACTTTAAAGCTGCTCTTGCAGGATACGGCCACAAGGTGGCAGCATTTCTCCTTTACCAAATTTGGTTACTAGGGAAACAGAGCCTTAATGGAAGTGGTGTTCTAGGTTGTATATTAGAATGGAATGTGCCAGGAAAAAGCCCTTTAACTTTATGTCTCATTACTTCTTGTTCATATTTGTAACTTACTTTTTATTTTTTATCCCAGCAAATTTGATTACAATGGTTTGTTTGTTCTAGGTGTGCAAGATGTGGTTCTTTCACACATATACGTGTATCTATTCTTCCTCGCATCCTTTGCCAATGTAGGTTATGACACAATGTTGAGCAGTCTTCTCCTGGTCTTCCGTACGTCTTTGGTGGTTATATATTTCACATGGTTTGTATATCTCTGTTAACCCCAATATGGTAATGTATCCAATCCTCATCCCTTTCTATTTGGTGAACCATAAGTTTTTTAATGAATCTGTGATTGCCTTTCTCTGTGGAAATATCTTCATTGGTATCAATTTTTAAGTAACTCCTGAAAGTGATATGATAGGATATGTGCCTTTTGCTTTCTCACTTACTACACTTGGCGTGATTACGTCTAGACTCATCTATGGTGCTGCAAATGGCATTGTTTCATTTTTTTCACTAGCGAATATTCCATCTGTAAATGGAGGAGTTCTTCTTTGCCCACCCATCTGTTGGTGGTCTTTTTGGTTACTTCCATATCTTGGCTATTGTAATACTGGGCAATGCAGATTTGCCTGCCTGTGTCTTTCCAATTCTCTCTTCTTAGATTATAGGTGGAGGAGTGGGCCTGCTGGATCATATGGTAGCTCAATGTTGACCTTTTTAAGGCACCTCCATTCTGTTCTCATTCGTGGCCCTTTCCAACTTACGTCCCCCTTGAAGTTGAGGGTATGCATTTCTCCACAACACCTTCAGCATTTATTGTTTGTAGTTTTCTTGCTCATGGTTATTCTGACAAGTGTGAGCTGATACCTCTTTGTGGTTGAATTCGCATGTGCCTCATAATCCGTTGAAATTGAGCTTTAAGGCATGTCCTTTTTATTTTTCAAGCAGTGATTACCCCTTAGTTCTTCAAAGTGTTCTCTTAAAGTACGTGTCACCTTTTGAAATGTTTTGGCCGTTACCTCCCTGAAGACATTTTGAGGGCAGGTTTCATTTACAGTTCTGCAGTACTTGTTCCTATGAAATGACCATTAGCACAGGCTTTAAAACTGCTTTTGCAGGTAACTGCCAGAGGGCGGCAGCCTTTCTATGTTCCCCACCCTGGTAACTAGGGAAAAGCCCTTGCGGCCTGTGGTGTTTCTCGGTTATAAATTAGAGTGGAGTGTGCCCGGACAAACCCACACAAGCTGATGTCTCCTTACTTTCGTTGGATTTTTAAATTTAATTTTTATTTTTTATTGGAGTAATTTTCCACTGTGTACGTGGACCACTTCTTCTTTGTGCATTCCTCGGTTGATGGACATTTTCATTGCTTCCAAGTGTTGGCTATGGTAAATATTGTTGGAGTGCAGGATTGCCAGCCTGTGACTTTTGGATTCTCATTTTCTCAGGTGATAGGCCCAGCAGTGGGTGTGATTGATTGACTGGTAGCACCGTGTTTCCCTTTTCAAAGCACCTTCTTTGTGTTTTCATTAGTGGCTCTTACCACGTCCCCCTTAGAATCGAGGGTACGCATTTCTCCACAATCGCTTCAGCATTTATTGTTTACAGCATTGATGCTAATGGCCCTTCTGGCTGCTGTGAGCTGATAGGTTTTTGTAATTTGGGTTTGCATGTCTTTGAACATTCGTAAAACTCATCATTTTTCTCCGCCGTTTTCTTTTCCGTTAAAAAAAGGAAACAATTGGCAGTACAATATAACTCTTGAAATTGTCTTCTTTGAAGGTTGCCCTCTTTTGAATTATTTGGTCGATTTTCCACCCCAGCGTTTTTTTAGAGAGCAGGTGTCATTTCCCGAACTGCAAGTTTGGTGAATATTTAGTGACCTTTAGCAATGGGTTTAAAGCTGCTGTTGTGGGAAGCGGCCTCTAGGAGGCAGCATTTCCCCATTCCCAAATCTGGGGAGTAGGGCAGCAGAGCCTTTCTGGAAGTCGTGTTCCTAGGTTGTAAATTACATTGGAATGTGCGTGGCGAAACCCCCACAAGTTTATGTGTCATTATTTCTTCTTGGTTTTTAAAAGTGTTTTAATTGGGGTAAAGCTTAGAATATTGTTTGTCCTAGGTGTACACAATCTGGTTCATTTGTACATTATATATGTCTATTCAAGTACAGATCCTCTTCCCATGTAAAATGTTACAGAGGGTTCCGCAGACTTCCCTTGCTATATGGTTGGTCTTTTTGAGATATGTATATCATATGTGTTTGTATACATATAGTAACACTAATCTTAATTTATCCATTCCCCCCACCGGTCGTTTTAGATGAGCATAGTTTGTTTTCTAAATCTGTGAGTGTCTTTCTCTGTGGAAATATGTTCATTTGTGTCAGTTATTAGATAACGCCTATAAGTGCTATCATAGAACACAGGTCTTTTGCTTTCCAACTTACCTCATCTTTCGTGATTATCTCCAGACTCATTTGTGGTGCCTCAAAGAGCAATGGTTCATTGTCTTCCATGGCTCATATTCCATTGTGTACATGGACCACTTCTTCTTTATCCATTTACCTGTTGTTGGACATTTTGATTGCTTCACTGTCTTGGCTATTGTGAATAAGGCTGCACTGCAGCTTTTGCGGCCTGTGTCTTCTCGATTCTTGTCTTCTCAGGTGAGAGGTCCAATGGTGCGCCTGCTGGATTGAATAGTACCTCCATTTTTACTTTTAAACGCAGCTCCTTTCTGTTCTCATTATTGGCTGTTACCCCTTTACGTCTCACCAGCAGGCAGAGGGTACACAGTTCTCTAAAACCCCTTCAGCATTTATTGTTTGTAGACTTTTTGCTGATGGTCAGTCGACTGGTGTAAGTTGAAACTTTTTGTAGATTAGATTGCATGCGTCTAACACTCCCTGAGGTTGAGCTTTTATCCATTTTCCTTTTTTTTAAAAAGAGTGTGAGTAAAACTTAACTCTTCCTAATCTCTTCTTGAAACATTTGCCTGTTTTGAATTTTTTGCCCATTCCCTACTTCAGCACAAATATTTAGGGCAAGTGTCCTTTACAGCCCTGAGTCCTTGTGAATGTTAAGTGACCATTGGCTGTGACTTTAAAGCTGCTCTTGCAGGATACGGCCACAAGGTGGCAGCATTTCTCCTTTACCAAATTTGGTTACTAGGGAAACAGAGCCTTAATGGAAGTGGTGTTCTAGGTTGTATATTAGAATGGAATGTGCCAGGAAAAAGCCCTTTAACTTTATGTCTCATTACTTCTTGTTCATATTTGTAATTTACTTTTTATTTTTTATCCCAGCAAATTTGATTACAATGGTTTGTTTGTTCTAGGTGTGCAAGATGTGGTTCTTTCACACATATACGTGTATCTATTCTTCCTCGCATCCTTTGCCAATGTAGGTTATGACACAATGTTGAGCAGTCTTCTCCTGGTCTTCCGTACGTCTTTGGTGGTTATATATTTCACATGGTTTGTATATCTCTGTTAACCCCAATATGGTAATGTATCCAATCCTCATCCCTTTCTATTTGGTGAACCATAAGTTTTTTAATGAATCTGTGATTGCCTTTCTCTGTGGAAATATCTTCATTGGTATCAATTTTTAAGTAACTCCTGAAAGTGATATGATAGGATATGTGCCTTTTGCTTTCTCACTTACTACACTTGGCGTGATTACGTCTAGACTCATCTATGGTGCTGCAAATGGCATTGTTTCATTTTTTTCACTAGCGAATATTCCATCTGTAAATGGAGGAGTTCTTCTTTGCCCACCCATCTGTTGGTGGTCTTTTTGGTTACTTCCATATCTTGGCTATTGTAATACTGGGCAATGCAGATTTGCCTGCCTGTGTCTTTCCAATTCTCTCTTCTTAGATTATAGGTGGAGGAGTGGGCCTGCTGGATCATATGGTAGCTCAATGTTGACCTTTTTAAGGCACCTCCATTCTGTTCTCATTCGTGGCCCTTTCCAACTTACGTCCCCCTTGAAGTTGAGGGTATGCATTTCTCCACAACACCTTCAGCATTTATTGTTTGTAGTTTTCTTGCTCATGGTTATTCTGACAAGTGTGAGCTGATACCTCTTTGTGGTTGAATTCGCATGTGCCTCATAATCCGTTGAAATTGAGCTTTAAGGCATGTCCTTTTTATTTTTCAAGCAGTGATTACCCCTTAGTTCTTCAAAGTGTTCTCTTAAAGTACGTGTCACCTTTTGAAATGTTTTGGCCGTTACCTCCCTGAAGACATTTTGAGGGCAGGTTTCATTTACAGTTCTGCAGTACTTGTTCCTATGAAATGACCATTAGCACAGGCTTTAAAACTGCTTTTGCAGGTAACTGCCAGAGGGCGGCAGCCTTTCTATGTTCCCCACCCTGGTAACTAGGGAAAAGCCCTTGCGGCCTGTGGTGTTTCTCGGTTATAAATTAGAGTGGAGTGTGCCCGGACAAACCCACACAAGCTGATGTCTCCTTACTTTCGTTGGATTTTTAAATTTAATTTTTATTTTTTATTGGAGTAATTTTCCACTGTGTACGTGGACCACTTCTTCTTTGTGCATTCCTCGGTTGATGGACATTTTCATTGCTTCCAAGTGTTGGCTATGGTAAATATTGTTGGAGTGCAGGATTGCCAGCCTGTGACTTTTGGATTCTCATTTTCTCAGGTGATAGGCCCAGCAGTGGGTGTGATTGATTGACTGGTAGCACCGTGTTTCCCTTTTCAAAGCACCTTCTTTGTGTTTTCATTAGTGGCTCTTACCACGTCCCCCTTAGAATCGAGGGTACGCATTTCTCCACAATCGCTTCAGCATTTATTGTTTACAGCATTGATGCTAATGGCCCTTCTGGCTGCTGTGAGCTGATAGGTTTTTGTAATTTGGGTTTGCATGTCTTTGAACATTCGTAAAACTCATCATTTTTCTCCGCCGTTTTCTTTTCCGTTAAAAAAAGGAAACAATTGGCAGTACAATATAACTCTTGAAATTGTCTTCTTTGAAGGTTGCCCTCTTTTGAATTATTTGGTCGATTTTCCACCCCAGCGTTTTTTTAGAGAGCAGGTGTCATTTCCCGAACTGCAAGTTTGGTGAATATTTAGTGACCTTTAGCAATGGGTTTAAAGCTGCTGTTGTGGGAAGCGGCCTCTAGGAGGCAGCATTTCCCCATTCCCAAATCTGGGGAGTAGGGCAGCAGAGCCTTTCTGGAAGTCGTGTTCCTAGGTTGTAAATTACATTGGAATGTGCGTGGCGAAACCCCCACAAGTTTATGTGTCATTATTTCTTCTTGGTTTTTAAAAGTGTTTTAATTGGGGTAAAGCTTAGAATATTGTTTGTCCTAGGTGTACACAATCTGGTTCATTTGTACATTATATATGTCTATTCAAGTACAGATCCTCTTCCCATGTAAAATGTTACAGAGGGTTCCGCAGACTTCCCTTGCTATATGGTTGGTCTTCTTGAGATATGTATATCATATGTGTTTGTATACATATAGTAACACTAATCTTAATTTATCCATTCCCCCCACCGGTCGTTTTAGATGAGCATAGTTTGTTTTCTAAATCTGTGAGTGTCTTTCTCTGTGGAAATATGTTCATTTGTGTCAGTTATTAGATAACGCCTATAAGTGCTATCATAGAACACAGGTCTTTTGCTTTCCAACTTACCTCATCTTTCGTGATTATCTCCAGACTCATTTGTGGTGCCTCAAAGAGCAATGGTTCATTGTCTTCCATGGCTCATATTCCATTGTGTACATGGACCACTTCTTCTTTATACATTTACCTGTTGTTGGACATTTTGATTGCTTCACTGTCTTGGCTATTGTGAATAAGGCTGCACTGCAGCTTTTGCGGCCTGTGTCTTCTCGATTGTCTTCTCAGGTGAGAGGTCCAATGGTGCGCCTGCTGGATTGAATAGTACCTCCATTTTTACTTTTAAACGCAGCTCCTTTCTGTTCTCATTATTGGCTGTTACCCCTTTACGTCTCACCAGCAGGCAGAGGGTACACAGTTCTCTAAAACCCCTTCAGCATTTATTGTTTGTAGACTTTTTGCTGATGGTCAGCCGACTGGTGTAAGTTGAAACTTTTTGTAGATTAGATTGCATGCGTCTAACACTCCCTGAGGTTGAGCTTTTATCCATTTTCCTTTTTTTTAAAAAGAGTGTGAGTAAAACTTAACTCTTCCTAATCTCTTCTTGAAACATTTGCCTGTTTTGAATTTTTTGCCCATTCCCTACTTCAGCACAAATATTTAGGGCAAGTGTCCTTTACAGCCCTGAGTCCTTGTGAATGTTAAGTGACCATTGGCTGTGACTTTAAAGCTGCTCTTGCAGGATACGGCCACAAGGTGGCAGCATTTCTCCTTTACCAAATTTGGTTACTAGGGAAACAGAGCCTTAATGGAAGTGGTGTTCTAGGTTGTATATTAGAATGGAATGTGCCAGGAAAAAGCCCTTTAACTTTATGTCTCATTACTTCTTGTTCATATTTGTAACTTACTTTTTATTTTTTATCCCAGCAAATTTGATTACAATGGTTTGTTTGTTCTAGGTGTGCAAGATGTGGTTCTTTCACACATATACGTGTATCTATTCTTCCTCGCATCCTTTGCCAATGTAGGTTATGACACAATGTTGAGCAGTCTTCTCCTGGTCTTCCGTACGTCTTTGGTGGTTATATATTTCACATGGTTTGTATATCTCTGTTAACCCCAATATGGTAATGTATCCAATCCTCATCCCTTTCTATTTGGTGAACCATAAGTTTTTTAATGAATCTGTGATTGCCTTTCTCTGTGGAAATATCTTCATTGGTATCAATTTTTAAGTAACTCCTGAAAGTGATATGATAGGATATGTGCCTTTTGCTTTCTCACTTACTACACTTGGCGTGATTACGTCTAGACTCATCTATGGTGCTGCAAATGGCATTGTTTCATTTTTTTCACTAGCGAATATTCCATCTGTAAATGGAGGAGTTCTTCTTTGCCCACCCATCTGTTGGTGGTCTTTTTGGTTACTTCCATATCTTGGCTATTGTAATACTGGGCAATGCAGATTTGCCTGCCTGTGTCTTTCCAATTCTCTCTTCTTAGATTATAGGTGGAGGAGTGGGCCTGCTGGATCATATGGTAGCTCAATGTTGACCTTTTTAAGGCACCTCCATTCTGTTCTCATTCGTGGCCCTTTCCAACTTACGTCCCCCTTGAAGTTGAGGGTATGCATTTCTCCACAACACCTTCAGCATTTATTGTTTGTAGTTTTCTTGCTCATGGTTATTCTGACAAGTGTGAGCTGATACCTCTTTGTGGTTGAATTCGCATGTGCCTCATAATCCGTTGAAATTGAGCTTTAAGGCATGTCCTTTTTATTTTTCAAGCAGTGATTACCCCTTAGTTCTTCAAAGTGTTCTCTTAAAGTACGTGTCACCTTTTGAAATGTTTTGGCCGTTACCTCCCTGAAGACATTTTGAGGGCAGGTTTCATTTACAGTTCTGCAGTACTTGTTCCTATGAAATGACCATTAGCACAGGCTTTAAAACTGCTTTTGCAGGTAACTGCCAGAGGGCGGCAGCCTTTCTATGTTCCCCACCCTGGTAACTAGGGAAAAGCCCTTGCGGCCTGTGGTGTTTCTCGGTTATAAATTAGAGTGGAGTGTGCCCAGACAAACCCACACAAGCTGATGTCTCCTTACTTTCGTTGGATTTTTAAATTTAATTTTTATTTTTTATTGGAGTAATTTTCCACTGTGTACGTGGACCACTTCTTCTTTGTGCATTCCTCGGTTGATGGACATTTTCATTGCTTCCAAGTGTTGGCTATGGTAAATATTGTTGGAGTGCAGGATTGCCAGCCTGTGACTTTTGGATTCTCATTTTCTCAGGTGATAGGCCCAGCGGTGGGTGTGATTGATTGACTGGTAGCACCGTGTTTCCCTTTTCAAAGCACCTTCTTTGTGTTTTCATTAGTGGCTCTTACCACGTCCCCCTTAGAATCGAGGGTACGCATTTCTCCACAATCGCTTCAGCATTTATTGTTTACAGCATTGATGCTAATGGCCCTTCTGGCTGCTGTGAGCTGATAGGTTTTTGTAATTTGGGTTTGCATGTCTTTGAACATTCGTAAAACTCATCATTTTTCTCCGCCGTTTTCTTTTCCGTTAAAAAAAGGAAACAATTGGCAGTACAATATAACTCTTGAAATTGTCTTCTTTGAAGGTTGCCCTCTTTTGAATTATTTGGTCGATTTTCCACCCCAGCGTTTTTTTAGAGAGCAGGTGTCATTTCCCGAACTGCAAGTTTGGTGAATATTTAGTGACCTTTAGCAATGGGTTTAAAGCTGCTGTTGTGGGAAGCGGCCTCTAGGAGGCAGCATTTCCCCATTCCCAAATCTGGGGAGTAGGGCAGCAGAGCCTTTCTGGAAGTCGTGTTCCTAGGTTGTAAATTACATTGGAATGTGCGTGGCGAAACCCCCACAAGTTTATGTGTCATTATTTCTTCTTGGTTTTTAAAAGTGTTTTAATTGGGGTAAAGCTTAGAATATTGTTTGTCCTAGGTGTACACAATCTGGTTCATTTGTACATTATATATGTCTATTCAAGTACAGATCCTCTTCCCATGTAAAATGTTACAGAGGGTTCCGCAGACTTCCCTTGCTATATGGTTGGTCTTCTTGAGATATGTATATCATATGTGTTTGTATACATATAGTAACACTAATCTTAATTTATCCATTCCCCCCACCTGTCGTTTTAGATGAGCATAGTTTGTTTTCTAAATCTGTGAGTGTCTTTCTCTGTGGAAATATGTTCATTTGTGTCAGTTATTAGATAACGCCTATAAGTGCTATCATAGAACACAGGTCTTTTGCTTTCCAACTTACCTCATCTTTCGTGATTATCTCCAGACTCATTTGTGGTGCCTCAAAGAGCAATGGTTCATTGTCTTCCATGGCTAATATTCCATTGTGTACACGGACCACTTCTTCTTTATCCATTTACCTGTTGTTGGACATTTTGATTGCTTCACTGTCTTGGCTATTGTGAATAAGGCTGCACTGCAGCTTTTGCGGCCTGTGTCTTCTCGATTGTCTTCTCAGGTGAGAGGTCCAATGGTGCGCCTGCTGGATTGAATAGTACCTCCATTTTTACTTTTAAACGCAGCTCCTTTCTGTTCTCATTATTGGCTGTTACCCCTTTACGTCTCACCAGCAGGCAGAGGGTACACAGTTCTCTAAAACCCCTTCAGCATTTATTGTTTGTAGACTTTTTGCTGATGGTCAGCCGACTGGTGTAAGTTGAAACTTTTTGTAGATTAGATTGCATGCGTCTAACACTCCCTGAGGTTGAGCTTTTATCCATTTTCCTTTTTTTTAAAAAGAGTGTGAGTAAAACTTAACTCTTCCTAATCTCTTCTTGAAACATTTGCCTGTTTTGAATTTTTTGCCCATTCCCTACTTCAGCACAAATATTTAGGGCAAGTGTCCTTTACAGCCCTGAGTCCTTGTGAATGTTAAGTGACCATTGGCTGTGACTTTAAAGCTGCTCTTGCAGGATACGGCCACAAGGTGGCAGCATTTCTCCTTTACCAAATTTGGTTACTAGGGAAACAGAGCCTTAATGGAAGTGGTGTTCTAGGTTGTATATTAGAATGGAATGTGCCAGGAAAAAGCCCTTTAACTTTATGTCTCATTACTTCTTGTTCATATTTGTAATTTACTTTTTATTTTTTATCCCAGCAAATTTGATTACAATGGTTTGTTTGTTCTAGGTGTGCAAGATGTGGTTCTTTCACACATATACGTGTATCTATTCTTCCTCGCATCCTTTGCCAATGTAGGTTATGACACAATGTTGAGCAGTCTTCTCCTGGTCTTCCGTACGTCTTTGGTGGTTATATATTTCACATGGTTTGTATATCTCTGTTAACCCCAATATGGTAATGTATCCAATCCTCATCCCTTTCTATTTGGTGAACCATAAGTTTTTTAATGAATCTGTGATTGCCTTTCTCTGTGGAAATATCTTCATTGGTATCAATTTTTAAGTAACTCCTGAAAGTGATATGATAGGATATGTGCCTTTTGCTTTCTCACTTACTACACTTGGCGTGATTACGTCTAGACTCATCTATGGTGCTGCAAATGGCATTGTTTCATTTTTTTCACTAGCGAATATTCCATCTGTAAATGGAGGAGTTCTTCTTTGCCCACCCATCTGTTGGTGGTCTTTTTGGTTACTTCCATATCTTGGCTATTGTAATACTGGGCAATGCAGATTTGCCTGCCTGTGTCTTTCCAATTCTCTCTTCTTAGATTATAGGTGGA
The DNA here is from genome assembly GCF_965194805.1 of Balaenoptera borealis. Classification (NCBI taxonomy): domain Eukaryota; kingdom Metazoa; phylum Chordata; class Mammalia; order Artiodactyla; family Balaenopteridae; genus Balaenoptera; species Balaenoptera borealis. The sequence goes on along the minus strand of NW_028123715.1, from coordinate 94,346 downwards.
GGAGTGGGCCTGCTGGATCATATGGTAGCTCAATGTTGACCTTTTTAAGGCACCTCCATTCTGTTCTCATTCGTGGCCCTTTCCAACTTACGTCCCCCTTGAAGTTGAGGGTATGCATTTCTCCACAACACCTTCAGCATTTATTGTTTGTAGTTTTCTTGCTCATGGTTATTCTGACAAGTGTGAGCTGATACCTCTTTGTGGTTGAATTCGCATGTGCCTCATAATCCGTTGAAATTGAGCTTTAAGGCATGTCCTTTTTATTTTTCAAGCAGTGATTACCCCTTAGTTCTTCAAAGTGTTCTCTTAAAGTACGTGTCACCTTTTGAAATGTTTTGGCCGTTACCTCCCTGAAGACATTTTGAGGGCAGGTTTCATTTACAGTTCTGCAGTACTTGTTCCTATGAAATGACCATTAGCACAGGCTTTAAAACTGCTTTTGCAGGTAACTGCCAGAGGGCGGCAGCCTTTCTATGTTCCCCACCCTGGTAACTAGGGAAAAGCCCTTGCGGCCTGTGGTGTTTCTCGGTTATAAATTAGAGTGGAGTGTGCCCGGACAAACCCACACAAGCTGATGTCTCCTTACTTTCGTTGGATTTTTAAATTTAATTTTTATTTTTTATTGGAGTAATTTTCCACTGTGTACGTGGACCACTTCTTCTTTGTGCATTCCTCGGTTGATGGACATTTTCATTGCTTCCAAGTGTTGGCTATGGTAAATATTGTTGGAGTGCAGGATTGCCAGCCTGTGACTTTTGGATTCTCATTTTCTCAGGTGATAGGCCCAGCAGTGGGTGTGATTGATTGACTGGTAGCACCGTGTTTCCCTTTTCAAAGCACCTTCTTTGTGTTTTCATTAGTGGCTCTTACCACGTCCCCCTTAGAATCGAGGGTACGCATTTCTCCACAATCGCTTCAGCATTTATTGTTTACAGCATTGATGCTAATGGCCCTTCTGGCTGCTGTGAGCTGATAGGTTTTTGTAATTTGGGTTTGCATGTCTTTGAACATTCGTAAAACTCATCATTTTTCTCCGCCGTTTTCTTTTCCGTTAAAAAAAGGAAACAATTGGCAGTACAATATAACTCTTGAAATTGTCTTCTTTGAAGGTTGCCCTCTTTTGAATTATTTGGTCGATTTTCCACCCCAGCGTTTTTTTAGAGAGCAGGTGTCATTTCCCGAACTGCAAGTTTGGTGAATATTTAGTGACCTTTAGCAATGGGTTTAAAGCTGCTGTTGTGGGAAGCGGCCTCTAGGAGGCAGCATTTCCCCATTCCCAAATCTGGGGAGTAGGGCAGCAGAGCCTTTCTGGAAGTCGTGTTCCTAGGTTGTAAATTACATTGGAATGTGCGTGGCGAAACCCCCACAAGTTTATGTGTCATTATTTCTTCTTGGTTTTTAAAAGTGTTTTAATTGGGGTAAAGCTTAGAATATTGTTTGTCCTAGGTGTACACAATCTGGTTCATTTGTACATTATATATGTCTATTCAAGTACAGATCCTCTTCCCATGTAAAATGTTACAGAGGGTTCCGCAGTCTTCCCTTGCTATATGGTTGGTCTTTTTGAGATATGTATATCATATGTGTTTGTATACATATAGTAACACTAATCTTAATTTATCCATTCCCCCCACCGGTCGTTTTAGATGAGCATAGTTTGTTTTCTAAATCTGTGAGTGTCTTTCTCTGTGGAAATATGTTCATTTGTGTCAGTTATTAGATAACGCCTATAAGTGCTATCATAGAACACAGGTCTTTTGCTTTCCAACTTACCTCATCTTTCGTGATTATCTCCAGACTCATTTGTGGTGCCTCAAAGAGCAATGGTTCATTTTCTTCCATGGCTCATATTCCATTGTGTACATGGACCACTTCTTCTTTATCCATTTACCTGTTGTTGGACATTTTGATTGCTTCACTGTCTTGGCTATTGTGAATAAGGCTGCACTGCAGCTTTTGCGGCCTGTGTCTTCTCGATTCTTGTCTTCTCAGGTGAGAGGTCCAATGGTGCGCCTGCTGGATTGAATAGTACCTCCATTTTTACTTTTAAACACAGCTCCTTTCTGTTCTCATTATTGGCTGTTACCCCTTTACGTCTCACCAGCAGGCAGAGGGTACACAGTTCTCTAAAACCCCTTCAGCATTTATTGTTTGTAGACTTTTTGCTGATGGTCAGCCGACTGGTGTAAGTTGAAACTTTTTGTAGATTAGATTGCATGCGTCTAACACTCCCTGAGGTTGAGCTTTTATCCATTTTCCTTTTTTTTAAAAAGAGTGTGAGTAAAACTTAACTCTTCCTAATCTCTTCTTGAAACATTTGCCTGTTTTGAATTTTTTGCCCATTCCCTACTTCAGCACAAATATTTAGGGCAAGTGTCCTTTACAGCCCTGAGTCCTTGTGAATGTTAAGTGACCATTGGCTGTGACTTTAAAGCTGCTCTTGCAGGATACGGCCACAAGGTGGCAGCATTTCTCCTTTACCAAATTTGGTTACTAGGGAAACAGAGCCTTAATGGAAGTGGTGTTCTAGGTTGTATATTAGAATGGAATGTGCCAGGAAAAAGCCCTTTAACTTTATGTCTCATTACTTCTTGTTCATATTTGTAATTTACTTTTTATTTTTTATCCCAGCAAATTTGATTACAATGGTTTGTTTGTTCTAGGTGTGCAAGATGTGGTTCTTTCACACATATACGTGTATCTATTCTTCCTCGCATCCTTTGCCAATGTAGGTTATGACACAATGTTGAGCAGTCTTCTCCTGGTCTTCCGTATGTCTTTGGTGGTTATATATTTCACATGGTTTGTATATCTCTGTTAACCCCAATATGGTAATGTATCCAATCCTCATCCCTTTCTATTTGGTGAACCATAAGTTTTTTAATGAATCTGTGATTGCCTTTCTCTGTGGAAATATCTTCATTGGTATCAATTTTTAAGTAACTCCTGAAAGTGATATGATAGGATATGTGCCTTTTGCTTTCTCACTTACTACACTTGGCGTGATTACGTCTAGACTCATCTATGGTGCTGCAAATGGCATTGTTTCATTTTTTTCACTAGCGAATATTCCATCTGTAAATGGAGGAGTTCTTCTTTGCCCACCCATCTGTTGGTGGTCTTTTTGGTTACTTCCATATCTTGGCTATTGTAACACTGGGCAATGCAGATTTGCCTGCCTGTGTCTTTCCAATTCTCTCTTCTTAGATTATAGGTGGAGGAGTGGGCCTGCTGGATCATATGGTAGCTCAATGTTGACCTTTTTAAGGCACCTCCATTCTGTTCTCATTCGTGGCCCTTTCCAACTTACGTCCCCCTTGAAGTTGAGGGTATGCATTTCTCCACAACACCTTCAGCATTTATTGTTTGTAGTTTTCTTGCTCATGGTTATTCTGACAAGTGTGAGCTGATACCTCTTTGTGGTTGAATTCGCATGTGCCTCATAATCCGTTGAAATTGAGCTTTAAGGCATGTCCTTTTTATTTTTCAAGCAGTGATTACCCCTTAGTTCTTCAAAGTGTTCTCTTAAAGTACGTGTCACCTTTTGAAATGTTTTGGCCGTTACCTCCCTGAAGACATTTTGAGGGCAGGTTTCATTTACAGTTCTGCAGTACTTGTTCCTATGAAATGACCATTAGCACAGGCTTTAAAACTGCTTTTGCAGGTAACTGCCAGAGGGCGGCAGCCTTTCTATGTTCCCCACCCTGGTAACTAGGGAAAAGCCCTTGCGGCCTGTGGTGTTTCTCGGTTATAAATTAGAGTGGAGTGTGCCCGGACAAACCCACACAAGCTGATGTCTCCTTACTTTCGTTGGATTTTTAAATTTAATTTTTATTTTTTATTGGAGTAATTTTCCACTGTGTACGTGGACCACTTCTTCTTTGTGCATTCCTCGGTTGATGGACATTTTCATTGCTTCCAAGTGTTGGCTATGGTAAATATTGTTGGAGTGCAGGATTGCCAGCCTGTGACTTTTGGATTCTCATTTTCTCAGGTGATAGGCCCAGCAGTGGGTGTGATTGATTGACTGGTAGCACCGTGTTTCCCTTTTCAAAGCACCTTCTTTGTGTTTTCATTAGTGGCTCTTACCACGTCCCCCTTAGAATCGAGGGTACGCATTTCTCCACAATCGCTTCAGCATTTATTGTTTACAGCATTGATGCTAATGGCCCTTCTGGCTGCTGTGAGCTGATAGGTTTTTGTAATTTGGGTTTGCATGTCTTTGAAAATTCGTAAAACTCATCATTTTTCTCTGCCGTTTTCTTTTCCGTTAAAAAAAGGAAACAATTGGCAGTACGATATAACTCTTGAAATTGTCTTCTTTGAAGGTTGCCCTCTTTTGAGTTATTTGGTCGATTTTCCACCCCAGCGTTTTTTTAGAGAGCAGGTGTCATTTCCCGAACTGCAAGTTTGGTGAATATTTAGTGACCTTTAGCAATGGGTTTAAAGCTGCTGTTGTGGGAAGTGGCCTCAAGGAGGCAGCATTTCTCCATTCCCAAATCTGGGGAGTAGGGCAGCAGAGCCTTTCTGGAAGTCGTGTTCCTAGGTTGTAAATTACATTGGAATGTGCGTGGAGAAACCTCCATAAGTTTATGTGTCATTATTTCCTCTTGGTTTTTAAAAGTGTTTTAATTGGGGTAAAGCTTAGAATATTGTTTGTCCTAGGTGTACACAATCTGGTTCATTTGTACATTATATATGTCTATTCAAGTACAGATCCTCTTCCCATGTAAAATGTTACAGAGGGTTCCGCAGACTTCCCTTGCTATATGGTTGGTCTTCTTGAGATATGTATATCATATGTGTTTGTATACGTATAGTAACACTAATCTTAATTTATCCATTCCCCCCACCTGTCGTTTTAGATGAGCATAGTTTGTTTTCTAAATCTGTGAGTGTCTTTCTCTGTGGAAATATGTTCATTTGTGTCAGTTATTAGATAACGCCTATAAGTGCTATCATAGAACACAGGTCTTTTGCTTTCCAACTTACCTCATCTTTCGTGATTATCTCCAGACTCATTTGTGGTGCCTCAAAGAGCAATGGTTCATTGTCTTCCATGGCTAATATTCCATTGTGTACACGGACCACTTCTTCTTTATCCATTTACCTGTTGTTGGACATTTTGATTGCTTCACTGTCTTGGCTATTGTGAATAAGGCTGCACTGCAGCTTTTGCGGCCTGTGTCTTCTCGATTGTCTTCTCAGGTGAGAGGTCCAATGGTGCGCCTGCTGGATTGAATAGTACCTCCATTTTTACTTTTAAACGCAGCTCCTTTCTGTTCTCATTATTGGCTGTTACCCCTTTACGTCTCACCAGCAGGCAGAGGGTACACAGTTCTCTAAAACCCCTTCAGCATTTATTGTTTGTAGACTTTTTGCTGATGGTCAGCCGACTGGTGTAAGTTGAAACTTTTTGTAGATTAGATTGCATGCGTCTAACACTCCCTGAGGTTGAGCTTTTATCCATTTTCCTTTTTTTTAAAAAGAGTGTGAGTAAAACTTAACTCTTCCTAATCTCTTCTTGAAACATTTGCCTGTTTTGAATTTTTTGCCCATTCCCTACTTCAGCACAAATATTTAGGGCAAGTGTCCTTTACAGCCCTGAGTCCTTGTGAATGTTAAGTGACCATTGGCTGTGACTTTAAAGCTGCTCTTGCAGGATACGGCCACAAGGTGGCAGCATTTCTCCTTTACCAAATTTGGTTACTAGGGAAACAGAGCCTTAATGGAAGTGGTGTTCTAGGTTGTATATTAGAATGGAATGTGCCAGGAAAAAGCCCTTTAACTTTATGTCTCATTACTTCTTGTTCATATTTGTAACTTACTTTTTATTTTTTATCCCAGCAAATTTGATTACAATGGTTTGTTTGTTCTAGGTGTGCAAGATGTGGTTCTTTCACACATATACGTGTATCTATTCTTCCTCGCATCCTTTGCCAATGTAGGTTATGACACAATGTTGAGCAGTCTTCTCCTGGTCTTCCGTACGTCTTTGGTGGTTATATATTTCACATGGTTTGTATATCTCTGTTAACCCCAATATGGTAATGTATCCAATCCTCATCCCTTTCTATTTGGTGAACCATAAGTTTTTTAATGAATCTGTGATTGCCTTTCTCTGTGGAAATATCTTCATTGGTATCAATTTTTAAGTAACTCCTGAAAGTGATATGATAGGATATGTGCCTTTTGCTTTCTCACTTACTACACTTGGCGTGATTACGTCTAGACTCATCTATGGTGCTGCAAATGGCATTGTTTCATTTTTTTCACTAGCGAATATTCCATCTGTAAATGGAGGAGTTCTTCTTTGCCCACCCATCTGTTGGTGGTCTTTTTGGTTACTTCCATATCTTGGCTATTGTAATACTGGGCAATGCAGATTTGCCTGCCTGTGTCTTTCCAATTCTCTCTTCTTAGATTATAGGTGGTGGAGTGGGCCTGCTGGATCATATGGTAGCTCAATGTTGACCTTTTTAAGGCACCTCCATTCTGTTCTCATTCGTGGCCCTTTCCAACTTATGTCCCCCTTGAAGTTGAGGGTATGCATTTCTCCACAACACCTTCAGCATTTATTGTTTGTAGTTTTCTTGCTCATGGTTATTCTGACAAGTGTGAGCTGATACCTCTTTGTGGTTGAATTCGCATGTGCCTCATAATCCGTTGAAATTGAGCTTTAAGGCATGTCCTTTTTATTTTTCAAGCAGTGATTACCCCTTAGTTCTTCAAAGTGTTCTCTTAAAGTACGTGTCACCTTTTGAAATGTTTTGGCCGTTACCTCCCTGAAGACATTTTGAGGGCAGGTTTCATTTACAGTTCTGCAGTACTTGTTCCTATGAAATGACCATTAGCACAGGCTTTAAAACTGCTTTTGCAGGTAACTGCCAGAGGGCGGCAGCCTTTCTATGTTCCCCACCCTGGTAACTAGGGAAAAGCCCTGGCGGCCTGTGGTGTTTCTCGGTTATAAATTAGAGTGGAGTGTGCCCGGACAAACCCACACAAGCTGATGTCTCCTTACTTTCGTTGGATTTTTAAATTTAATTTTTATTTTTTATTGGAGTAATTTTCCACTGTGTACGTGGACCACTTCTTCTTTGTGCATTCCTCGGTTGATGGACATTTTCATTGCTTCCAAGTGTTGGCTATGGTAAATATTGTTGGAGTGCAGGATTGCCAGCCTGTGACTTTTGGATTCTCATTTTCTCAGGTGATAGGCCCAGCAGTGGGTGTGATTGATTGACTGGTAGCACCGTGTTTCCCTTTTCAAAGCACCTTCTTTGTGTTTTCATTAGTGGCTCTTACCACGTCCCCCTTAGAATCGAGGGTACGCATTTCTCCACAATCGCTTCAGCATTTATTGTTTACAGCATTGATGCTAATGGCCCTTCTGGCTGCTGTGAGCTGATAGGTTTTTGTAATTTGGGTTTGCATGTCTTTGAACATTCGTAAAACTCATCATTTTTCTCCGCCGTTTTCTTTTCCGTTAAAAAAAGGAAACAATTGGCAGTACAATATAACTCTTGAAATTGTCTTCTTTGAAGGTTGCCCTCTTTTGAATTATTTGGTCGATTTTCCACCCCAGCGTTTTTTTAGAGAGCAGGTGTCATTTCCCGAACTGCAAGTTTGGTGAATATTTAGTGACCTTTAGCAATGGGTTTAAAGCTGCTGTTGTGGGAAGCGGCCTCTAGGAGGCAGCATTTCCCCATTCCCAAATCTGGGGAGTAGGGCAGCAGAGCCTTTCTGGAAGTCGTGTTCCTAGGTTGTAAATTACATTGGAATGTGCGTGGCGAAACCCCCACAAGTTTATGTGTCATTATTTCTTCTTGGTTTTTAAAAGTGTTTTAATTGGGGTAAAGCTTAGAATATTGTTTGTCCTAGGTGTACACAATCTGGTTCATTTGTACATTATATATGTCTATTCAAGTACAGATCCTCTTCCCATGTAAAATGTTACAGAGGGTTCCGCAGACTTCCCTTGCTATATGGTTGGTCTTTTTGAGATATGTATATCATATGTGTTTGTATACATATAGTAACACTAATCTTAATTTATCCATTCCCCCCACCGGTCGTTTTAGATGAGCATAGTTTGTTTTCTAAATCTGTGAGTGTCTTTCTCTGTGGAAATATGTTCATTTGTGTCAGTTATTAGATAACGCCTATAAGTGCTATCATAGAACACAGGTCTTTTGCTTTCCAACTTACCTCATCTTTCGTGATTATCTCCAGACTCATTTGTGGTGCCTCAAAGAGCAATGGTTCATTGTCTTCCATGGCTCATATTCCATTGTGTACATGGACCACTTCTTCTTTATCCATTTACCTGTTGTTGGACATTTTGATTGCTTCACTGTCTTGGCTATTGTGAATAAGGCTGCACTGCAGCTTTTGCGGCCTGTGTCTTCTCGATTCTTGTCTTCTCAGGTGAGAGGTCCAATGGTGCGCCTGCTGGATTGAATAGTACCTCCATTTTTACTTTTAAACGCAGCTCCTTTCTGTTCTCATTATTGGCTGTTACCCCTTTACATCTCACCAGCAGGCAGAGGGTACACAGTTCTCTAAAACCCCTTCAGCATTTATTGTTTGTAGACTTTTTGCTGATGGTCAGTCGACTGTTGTAAGTTGAAACTTTTTGTAGATTAGATTGCATGCGTCTAACACTCCCTGAGGTTGAGCTTTTATCCATTTTCCTTTTTTTTAAAAAGAGTGTGAGTAAAACTTAACTCTTCCTAATCTCTTCTTGAAACATTTGCCTGTTTTGAATTTTTTGTCCATTCCCTACTTCAACACAAATATTTAGGGCAAGTGTCCTTTACAGCCCTGATTCCTTGTGAATGTTAAGTGACCATTAGCTGTGACTTTAAAGCTGCTCTTGCAGGAAACGGCCACTAGGTGGCAGCATTTCTCCTTTACCAAATTTGGTTACTAGGGAAACAGAGCCTTAATGGAAGTGGTGTTCTAGGTTGTATATTAGAATGGAATGTGCCAGGAAAAAGCCCTTTAACTTTATGTCTCATTACTTCTTGTTCATATTTGTAATTTACTTTTTATTTTTTTATCCCAGCAAATTTGATTACAATGGTTTGTTTGTTCTAGGTGTGCAAGATGTGGTTCTTTCACACATATACATGTATCTATTCTTCCTCGCATCCTTTGCCAATGTAGGTTATGACACAATGTTGAGTAGTCTTCTCCTGGTCTTCTGTACGTCTTTGGGGGTTATATATTTCACATGGTTTGTATATCTCTGTTAACCCCAATATGGCAATGTATCCAATCCTCATCCCTTTCTATTTGGTGAACCATAAGTTTTTTAATGAATCTGTGATTGCCTTTCTCTGTGGAAATATCTTCATTGGTATCAATTTTTAAGTAACTCCTGAAAGTGATATGATAGGATATGTGCCTTTTGCTTTCTCACTTACTACACTTGGCGTGATTACGTCTAGACTCATCTATGGTGCTGCAAATGGCATTGTTTCATTTTTTTCACTAGCGAATATTCCATCTGTAAATGGAGGAGTTCTTCTTTGCCCACCCATCTGTTGGTGGTCTTTTTGGTTACTTCCATATCTTGGCTATTGTAACACTGGGCAATGCAGATTTGCCTGCCTGTGTCTTTCCAATTCTCTCTTCTTAGATTATAGGTGGAGGAGTGGGCCTGCTGGATCATATGGTAGCTCAATGTTGACCTTTTTAAGGCACCTCCATTCTGTTCTCATTCGTGGCCCTTTCCAACTTACGTCCCCCTTGAAGTTGAGGGTATGCATTTCTCCACAACACCTTCAGCATTTATTGTTTGTAGTTTTCTTGCTCATGGTTATTCTGACAAGTGTGAGCTGATACCTCTTTGTGGTTGAATTCGCATGTGCCTCATAATCCGTTGAAATTGAGCTTTAAGGCATGTCCTTTTTATTTTTCAAGCAGTGATTACCCCTTAGTTCTTCAAAGTGTTCTCTTAAAGTACGTGTCACCTTTTGAAATGTTTTGGCCGTTACCTCCCTGAAGACATTTTGAGGGCAGGTTTCATTTACAGTTCTGCAGTACTTGTTCCTATGAAATGACCATTAGCACAGGCTTTAAAACTGCTTTTGCAGGTAACTGCCAGAGGGCGGCAGCCTTTCTATGTTCCCCACCCTGGTAACTAGGGAAAAGCCCTTGCGGCCTGTGGTGTTTCTCGGTTATAAATTAGAGTGGAGTGTGCCCGGACAAACCCACACAAGCTGATGTCTCCTTACTTTCGTTGGATTTTTAAATTTAATTTTTATTTTTTATTGGAGTAATTTTCCACTGTGTACGTGGACCACTTCTTCTTTGTGCATTCCTCGGTTGATGGACATTTTCATTGCTTCCAAGTGTTGGCTATGGTAAATATTGTTGGAGTGCAGGATTGCCAGCCTGTGACTTTTGGATTCTCATTTTCTCAGGTGATAGGCCCAGCAGTGGGTGTGATTGATTGACTGGTAGCACCGTGTTTCCCTTTTCAAAGCACCTTCTTTGTGTTTTCATTAGTGGCTCTTACCACGTCCCCCTTAGAATCGAGGGTACGCATTTCTCCACAATCGCTTCAGCATTTATTGTTTACAGCATTGATGCTAATGGCCCTTCTGGCTGCTGTGAGCTGATAGGTTTTTGTAATTTGGGTTTGCATGTCTTTGAAAATTCGTAAAACTCATCATTTTTCTCTGCCGTTTTCTTTTCCGTTAAAAAAAGGAAACAATTGGCAGTACGATATAACTCTTGAAATTGTCTTCTTTGAAGGTTGCCCTCTTTTGAGTTATTTGGTCGATTTTCCACCCCAGCGTTTTTTTAGAGAGCAGGTGTCATTTCCCGAACTGCAAGTTTGGTGAATATTTAGTGACCTTTAGCAATGGGTTTAAAGCTGCTGTTGTGGGAAGTGGCCTCAAGGAGGCAGCATTTCTCCATTCCCAAATCTGGGGAGTAGGGCAGCAGAGCCTTTCTGGAAGTCGTGTTCCTAGGTTGTAAATTACATTGGAATGTGCGTGGAGAAACCTCCATAAGTTTATGTGTCATTATTTCCTCTTGGTTTTTAAAAGTGTTTTAATTGGGGTAAAGCTTAGAATATTGTTTGTCCTAGGTGTACACAATCTGGTTCATTTGTACATTATATATGTCTATTCAAGTACAGATCCTCTTCCCATGTAAAATGTTACAGAGGGTTCCGCAGACTTCCCTTGCTATATGGTTGGTCTTCTTGAGATATGTATATCATATGTGTTTGTATACGTATAGTAACACTAATCTTAATTTATCCATTCCCCCCACCTGTCGTTTTAGATGAGCATAGTTTGTTTTCTAAATCTGTGAGTGTCTTTCTCTGTGGAAATATGTTCATTTGTGTCAGTTATTAGATAACGCCTATAAGTGCTATCATAGAACACAGGTCTTTTGCTTTCCAACTTACCTCATCTTTCGTGATTATCTCCAGACTCATTTGTGGTGCCTCAAAGAGCAATGGTTCATTGTCTTCCATGGCTAATATTCCATTGTGTACACGGACCACTTCTTCTTTATCCATTTACCTGTTGTTGGACATTTTGATTGCTTCACTGTCTTGGCTATTGTGAATAAGGCTGCACTGCAGCTTTTGCGGCCTGTGTCTTCTCGATTGTCTTCTCAGGTGAGAGGTCCAATGGTGCGCCTGCTGGATTGAATAGTACCTCCATTTTTACTTTTAAACGCAGCTCCTTTCTGTTCTCATTATTGGCTGTTACCCCTTTACGTCTCACCAGCAGGCAGAGGGTACACAGTTCTCTAAAACCCCTTCAGCATTTATTGTTTGTAGACTTTTTGCTGATGGTCAGCCGACTGGTGTAAGTTGAAACTTTTTGTAGATTAGATTGCATGCGTCTAACACTCCCTGAGGTTGAGCTTTTATCCATTTTCCTTTTTTTTAAAAAGAGTGTGAGTAAAACTTAACTCTTCCTAATCTCTTCTTGAAACATTTGCCTGTTTTGAATTTTTTGCCCATTCCCTACTTCAGCACAAATATTTAGGGCAAGTGTCCTTTACAGCCCTGAGTCCTTGTGAATGTTAAGTGACCATTGGCTGTGACTTTAAAGCTGCTCTTGCAGGATACGGCCACAAGGTGGCAGCATTTCTCCTTTACCAAATTTGGTTACTAGGGAAACAGAGCCTTAATGGAAGTGGTGTTCTAGGTTGTATATTAGAATGGAATGTGCCAGGAAAAAGCCCTTTAACTTTATGTCTCATTACTTCTTGTTCATATTTGTAACTTACTTTTTATTTTTTATCCCAGCAAATTTGATTACAATGGTTTGTTTGTTCTAGGTGTGCAAGATGTGGTTCTTTCACACATATACGTGTATCTATTCTTCCTCGCATCCTTTGCCAATGTAGGTTATGACACAATGTTGAGCAGTCTTCTCCTGGTCTTCCGTACGTCTTTGGTGGTTATATATTTCACATGGTTTGTATATCTCTGTTAACCCCAATATGGTAATGTATCCAATCCTCATCCCTTTCTATTTGGTGAACCATAAGTTTTTTAATGAATCTGTGATTGCCTTTCTCTGTGGAAATATCTTCATTGGTATCAATTTTTAAGTAACTCCTGAAAGTGATATGATAGGATATGTGCCTTTTGCTTTCTCACTTACTACACTTGGCGTGATTACGTCTAGACTCATCTATGGTGCTGCAAATGGCATTGTTTCATTTTTTTCACTAGCGAATATTCCATCTGTAAATGGAGGAGTTCTTCTTTGCCCACCCATCTGTTGGTGGTCTTTTTGGTTACTTCCATATCTTGGCTATTGTAATACTGGGCAATGCAGATTTGCCTGCCTGTGTCTTTCCAATTCTCTCTTCTTAGATTATAGGTGGTGGAGTGGGCCTGCTGGATCATATGGTAGCTCAATGTTGACCTTTTTAAGGCACCTCCATTCTGTTCTCATTCGTGGCCCTTTCCAACTTATGTCCCCCTTGAAGTTGAGGGTATGCATTTCTCCACAACACCTTCAGCATTTATTGTTTGTAGTTTTCTTGCTCATGGTTATTCTGACAAGTGTGAGCTGATACCTCTTTGTGGTTGAATTCGCATGTGCCTCATAATCCGTTGAAATTGAGCTTTAAGGCATGTCCTTTTTATTTTTCAAGCAGTGATTACCCCTTAGTTCTTCAAAGTGTTCTCTTAAAGTACGTGTCACCTTTTGAAATGTTTTGGCCGTTACCTCCCTGAAGACATTTTGAGGGCAGGTTTCATTTACAGTTCTGCAGTACTTGTTCCTATGAAATGACCATTAGCACAGGCTTTAAAACTGCTTTTGCAGGTAACTGCCAGAGGGCGGCAGCCTTTCTATGTTCCCCACCCTGGTAACTAGGGAAAAGCCCTGGCGGCCTGTGGTGTTTCTCGGTTATAAATTAGAGTGGAGTGTGCCCGGACAAACCCACACAAGCTGATGTCTCCTTACTTTCGTTGGATTTTTAAATTTAATTTTTATTTTTTATTGGAGTAATTTTCCACTGTGTACGTGGACCACTTCTTCTTTGTGCATTCCTCGGTTGATGGACATTTTCATTGCTTCCAAGTGTTGGCTATGGTAAATATTGTTGGAGTGCAGGATTGCCAGCCTGTGACTTTTGGATTCTCATTTTCTCAGGTGATAGGCCCAGCAGTGGGTGTGATTGATTGACTGGTAGCACCGTGTTTCCCTTTTCAAAGCACCTTCTTTGTGTTTTCATTAGTGGCTCTTACCACGTCCCCCTTAGAATCGAGGGTACGCATTTCTCCACAATCGCTTCAGCATTTATTGTTTACAGCATTGATGCTAATGGCCCTTCTGGCTGCTGTGAGCTGATAGGTTTTTGTAATTTGGGTTTGCATGTCTTTGAACATTCGTAAAACTCATCATTTTTCTCCGCCGTTTTCTTTTCCGTTAAAAAAAGGAAACAATTGGCAGTACAATATAACTCTTGAAATTGTCTTCTTTGAAGGTTGCCCTCTTTTGAATTATTTGGTCGATTTTCCACCCCAGCGTTTTTTTAGAGAGCAGGTGTCATTTCCCGAACTGCAAGTTTGGTGAATATTTAGTGACCTTTAGCAATGGGTTTAAAGCTGCTGTTGTGGGAAGCGGCCTCTAGGAGGCAGCATTTCCCCATTCCCAAATCTGGGGAGTAGGGCAGCAGAGCCTTTCTGGAAGTCGTGTTCCTAGGTTGTAAATTACATTGGAATGTGCGTGGCGAAACCCCCACAAGTTTATGTGTCATTATTTCTTCTTGGTTTTTAAAAGTGTTTTAATTGGGGTAAAGCTTAGAATATTGTTTGTCCTAGGTGTACACAATCTGGTTCATTTGTACATTATATATGTCTATTCAAGTACAGATCCTCTTCCCATGTAAAATGTTACAGAGGGTTCCGCAGACTTCCCTTGCTATATGGTTGGTCTTTTTGAGATATGTATATCATATGTGTTTGTATACATATAGTAACACTAATCTTAATTTATCCATTCCCCCCACCTGTCGTTTTAGATGAGCATAGTTTGTTTTCTAAATCTGTGAGTGTCTTTCTCTGTGGAAATATGTTCATTTGTGTCAGTTATTAGATAACGCCTATAAGTGCTATCATAGAACACAGGTCTTTTGCTTTCCAACTTACCTCATCTTTCGTGATTATCTCCAGACTCATTTGTGGTGCCTCAAAGAGCAATGGTTCATTGTCTTCCATGGCTCATATTCCATTGTGTACATGGACCACTTCTTCTTTATCCATTTACCTGTTGTTGGACATTTTGATTGCTTCACTGTCTTGGCTATTGTGAATAAGGCTGCACTGCAGCTTTTGCGGCCTGTGTCTTCTCGATTCTTGTCTTCTCAGGTGAGAGGTCCAATGGTGCGCCTGCTGGATTGAATAGTACCTCCATTTTTACTTTTAAACGCAGCTCCTTTCTGTTCTCATTATTGGCTGTTACCCCTTTACATCTCACCAGCAGGCAGAGGGTACACAGTTCTCTAAAACCCCTTCAGCATTTATTGTTTGTAGACTTTTTGCTGATGGTCAGTCGACTGTTGTAAGTTGAAACTTTTTGTAGATTAGATTGCATGCGTCTAACACTCCCTGAGGTTGAGCTTTTATCCATTTTCCTTTTTTTTAAAAAGAGTGTGAGTAAAACTTAACTCTTCCTAATCTCTTCTTGAAACATTTGCCTGTTTTGAATTTTTTGTCCATTCCCTACTTCAACACAAATATTTAGGGCAAGTGTCCTTTACAGCCCTGATTCCTTGTGAATGTTAAGTGACCATTAGCTGTGACTTTAAAGCTGCTCTTGCAGGAAACGGCCACTAGGTGGCAGCATTTCTCCTTTACCAAATTTGGTTACTAGGGAAACAGAGCCTTAATGGAAGTGGTGTTCTAGGTTGTATATTAGAATGGAATGTGCCAGGAAAAAGCCCTTTAACTTTATGTCTCATTACTTCTTGTTCATATTTGTAATTTACTTTTTATTTTTTTATCCCAGCAAATTTGATTACAATGGTTTGTTTGTTCTAGGTGTGCAAGATGTGGTTCTTTCACACATATACATGTATCTATTCTTCCTCGCATCCTTTGCCAATGTAGGTTATGACACAATGTTGAGTAGTCTTCTCCTGGTCTTCTGTACGTCTTTGGGGGTTATATATTTCACATGGTTTGTATATCTCTGTTAACCCCAATATGGCAATGTATCCAATCCTCATCCCTTTCTATTTGGTGAACCATAAGTTTTTTAATGAATCTGTGATTGCCTTTCTCTGTGGAAATATCTTCATTGGTATCAATTTTTAAGTAACTCCTGAAAGTGATATGATAGGATATGTGCCTTTTGCTTTCTCACTTACTACACTTGGCGTGATTACGTCTAGACTCATCTATGGTGCTGCAAATGGCATTGTTTCATTTTTTTCACTAGCGAATATTCCATCTGTACATGGAGGAGTTCTTCTTTGCTCACCCATCTGTTGGTGGTCTTTTTGGTTACTTCCATATCTTGGCTATTGTAATACTGGGCAATGCAGATTTGCCTGCCTGTGTCTTTCCAATTCTCTCTTCTTAGATTATAGGTGGAGGAGTGGGCCTGCTGGATCATATGGTAGCACAATGTTGACCTTTTTAAGGCACCTCCATTCTGTTCTCATTCGTGGCCCTTTCCAACTTACGTCCCCCTTGAAGTTGAGGGTATGCATTTCTCCACCACACCTTCAGCATTTATTGTTTGTAGTTTTCTTGCTCATGGTTATTCTGACAAGTGTGAGCTGATACCTCTTTGTGGTTGAATTCGCATGTGCCTCATAATCCGTTGAAATTGAGCTTAAAGGCATGTCCTTTTTATTTTTCAAGCAGTGATTACCCCTTAGTTCTTCAAAGAGTTCTCTTAAAGTACGTGTCAAATTTTGAAATGTTTTGGCCGTTACCTCCCTGAAGACATTTTGAGGGCAGGTTTCATTTACAGTTCTGCAGTACTTGTTCCTATGAAATGACCATTAGCACAGGCTTTAAAACTGCCTTTGCAGGTAACTGCCAGAGGGCGGCAGCCTTTCTATGTTCCCCACCCTGGTAACTAGGGAAAAGCCCTGGCGGCCTGTGGTGTTTCTCGGTTATAAATTAGAGTGGAGTGTGCCCGGACAAACCCACACAAGCTGATGTCTCCTTACTTTTGTTGGATTTTTAAATTTAATTTTTATTTTTTATTGGAGTAATTTTCCACTGTGTACGTGGACCACTTCTTCTTTGTGCATTCCTCGGTTGATGGACATTTTCATTGCTTCCAAGTGTTAGCTATGGTAAATATTGTTGGAGTACAGGATTGCCAGCCTGTGACTTTTTGATTCTCATTTTCTCAGGTGATAGGCCCAGCAGTGGGTGTGATTGATTGACTGGTAGCACCGTGTTTCCCTTTTCAAAGCACCTTCTTTGTGTTTTCATTAGTGGCTCTTACCACGTCCCCCTTAGAATCGAGGGTACGCATTTCTCCACAATCGCTTCAGCATTTATTGTTTACAGCATTGATGCTAATGGCCCTTCTGGCTGCTGTGAGCTGATAGGTTTTTGTAATTTGGGTTTGCATGTCTTTGAAAATTCGTAAAACTCATCATTTTTCTCTGCCGTTTTCTTTTCCGTTAAAAAAAGGAAACAATTGGCAGTACGATATAACTCTTGAAATTGTCTTCTTTGAAGGTTGCCCTCTTTTGAGTTATTTGGTCGATTTTCCACCCCAGCGTTTTTTTAGAGAGCAGGTGTCATTTCCCGAACTGCAAGTTTGGTGAATATTTAGTGACCTTTAGCAATGGGTTTAAAGCTGCTGTTGTGGGAAGTGGCCTCAAGGAGGCAGCATTTCTCCATTCCCAAATCTGGGGAGTAGGGCAGCAGAGCCTTTCTGGAAGTCGTGTTCCTAGGTTGTAAATTACATTGGAATGTGCGTGGAGAAACCTCCATAAGTTTATGTGTCATTATTTCTTCTTGGTTTTTAAAAGTGTTTTAATTGGGGTAAAGCTTAGAATATTGTTTGTCCTAGGTGTACACAATCTGGTTCATTTGTACATTATATATGTCTATTCAAGTACAGATCCTCTTCCCATGTAAAATGTTACAGAGGGTTCCGCAGACTTCCCTTGCTATATGGTTGGTCTTCTTGAGATATGTATATCATATGTGTTTGTATACGTATAGTAACACTAATCTTAATTTATCCATTCCCCCCACCTGTCGTTTTAGATGAGCATAGTTTGTTTTCTAAATCTGTGAGTGTCTTTCTCTGTGGAAATATGTTCATTTGTGTCAGTTATTAGATAACGCCTATAAGTGCTATCATAGAACACAGGTCTTTTGCTTTCCAACTTACCTCATCTTTCGTGATTATCTCCAGACTCATTTGTGGTGCCTCAAAGAGCAATGGTTCATTGTCTTCCATGGCTAATATTCCATTGTGTACACGGACCACTTCTTCTTTATCCATTTACCTGTTGTTGGACATTTTGATTGCTTCACTGTCTTGGCTATTGTGAATAAGGCTGCACTGCAGCTTTTGCGGCCTGTGTCTTCTCGATTGTCTTCTCAGGTGAGAGGTCCAATGGTGCGCCTGCTGGATTGAATAGTACCTCCATTTTTACTTTTAAACGCAGCTCCTTTCTGTTCTCATTATTGGCTGTTACCCCTTTACGTCTCACCAGCAGGCAGAGGGTACACAGTTCTCTAAAACCCCTTCAGCATTTATTGTTTGTAGACTTTTTGCTGATGGTCAGTCGACTGGTGTAAGTTGAAACTTTTTGTAGATTAGATTGCATGCGTCTAACACTCCCTGAGGTTGAGCTTTTATCCATTTTCCTTTTTTTTAAAAAGAGTGTGAGTAAAACTTAACTCTTCCTAATCTCTTCTTGAAACATTTGCCTGTTTTGAATTTTTTGCCCATTCCCTACTTCAGCACAAATATTTAGGGCAAGTGTCCTTTACAGCCCTGAGTCCTTGTGAATGTTAAGTGACCATTGGCTGTGACTTTAAAGCTGCTCTTGCAGGATACGGCCACAAGGTGGCAGCATTTCTCCTTTACCAAATTTGGTTACTAGGGAAACAGAGCCTTAATGGAAGTGGTGTTCTAGGTTGTATATTAGAATGGAATGTGCCAGGAAAAAGCCCTTTAACTTTATGTCTCATTACTTCTTGTTCATATTTGTAACTTACTTTTTATTTTTTATCCCAGCAAATTTGATTACAATGGTTTGTTTGTTCTAGGTGTGCAAGATGTGGTTCCTTCACACATATACGTGTATCTATTCTTCCTCGCATCCTTTGCCAATGTAGGTTATGACACAATGTTGAGCAGTCTTCTCCTGGTCTTCCGTACGTCTTTGGTGTTATATATTTCACATGGTTTGTATATCTCTGTTAACCCCAATATGGTAATGTATCCAATCCTCATCCCTTTCTATTTGGTGAACCATAAGTTTTTTAATGAATCTGTGATTGCCTTTCTCTGTGGAAATATCTTCATTGGTATCAATTTTTAAGTAACTCCTGAAAGTGATATGATAGGATATGTGCCTTTTGCTTTCTCACTTACTACACTTGGCGTGATTACGTCTAGACTCATCTATGGTGCTGCAAATGGCATTGTTTCATTTTTTTCACTAGCGAATATTCCATCTGTAAATGGAGGAGTTCTTCTTTGCCCACCCATCTGTTGGTGGTCTTTTTGGTTACTTCCATATCTTGGCTATTGTAATACTGGGCAATGCAGATTTGCCTGCCTGTGTCTTTCCAATTCTCTCTTCTTAGATTATAGGTGGTGGAGTGGGCCTGCTGGATCATATGGTAGCTCAATGTTGACCTTTTTAAGGCACCTCCATTCTGTTCTCATTCGTGGCCCTTTCCAACTTACGTCCCCCTTGAAGTTGAGGGTATGCATTTCTCCACAACACCTTCAGCATTTATTGTTTGTAGTTTTCTTGCTCATGGTTATTCTGACAAGTGTGAGCTGATACCTCTTTGTGGTTGAATTCGCATGTGCCTCATAATCCGTTGAAATTGAGCTTTAAGGCATGTCCTTTTTATTTTTCAAGCAGTGATTACCCCTTAGTTCTTCAAAGTGTTCTCTTAAAGTACGTGTCACCTTTTGAAATGTTTTGGCCGTTACCTCCCTGAAGACATTTTGAGGGCAGGTTTCATTTACAGTTCTGCAGTACTTGTTCCTATGAAATGACCATTAGCACAGGCTTTAAAACTGCTTTTGCAGGTAACTGCCAGAGGGCGGCAGCCTTTCTATGTTCCCCACCCTGGTAACTAGGGAAAAGCCCTTGCGGCCTGTGGTGTTTCTCGGTTATAAATTAGAGTGGAGTGTGCCCGGACAAACCCACACAAGCTGATGTCTCCTTACTTTCGTTGGATTTTTAAATTTAATTTTTATTTTTTATTGGAGTAATTTTCCACTGTGTACGTGGACCACTTCTTCTTTGTGCATTCCTCGGTTGATGGACATTTTCATTGCTTCCAAGTGTTGGCTATGGTAAATATTGTTGGAGTGCAGGATTGCCAGCCTGTGACTTTTGGATTCTCATTTTCTCAGGTGATAGGCCCAGCGGTGGGTGTGATTGATTGACTGGTAGCACCGTGTTTCCCTTTTCAAAGCACCTTCTTTGTGTTTTCATTAGTGGCTCTTACCACGTCCCCCTTAGAATCGAGGGTACGCATTTCTCCACAATCGCTTCAGCATTTATTGTTTACAGCATTGATGCTAATGGCCCTTCTGGCTGCTGTGAGCTGATAGGTTTTTGTAATTTGGGTTTGCATGTCTTTGAAAATTCGTAAAACTCATCATTTTTCTCTGCCGTTTTCTTTTCCGTTAAAAAAAGGAAACAATTGGCAGTACGATATAACTCTTGAAATTGTCTTCTTTGAAGGTTGCCCTCTTTTGAATTATTTGGTCGATTTTCCACCCCAGCGTTTTTTTAGAGAGCAGGTGTCATTTCCCGAACTGCAAGTTTGGTGAATATTTAGTGACCTTTAGCAATGGGTTTAAAGCTGCTGTTGTGGGAAGTGGCCTCAAGGAGGCAGCATTTCTCCATTCCCAAATCTGGGGAGTAGGGCAGCAGAGCCTTTCTGGAAGTCGTGTTCCTAGGTTGTAAATTACATTGGAATGTGCGTGGAGAAACCTCCATAAGTTTATGTGTCATTATTTCCTCTTGGTTTTTAAAAGTGTTTTAATTGGGGTAAAGCTTAGAATATTGTTTGTCCTAGGTGTACACAATCTGGTTCATTTGTACATTATATATGTCTATTCAAGTACAGATCCTCTTCCCATGTAAAATGTTACAGAGGGTTCCGCAGACTTCCCTTGCTATATGGTTGGTCTTCTTGAGATATGTATATCATATGTGTTTGTATACGTATAGTAACACTAATCTTAATTTATCCATTCCCCCCACCTGTCGTTTTAGATGAGCATAGTTTGTTTTCTAAATCTGTGAGTGTCTTTCTCTGTGGAAATATGTTCATTTGTGTCAGTTATTAGATAACGCCTATAAGTGCTATCATAGAACACAGGTCTTTTGCTTTACAACTTACCTCATCTTTCGTGATTATCTCCAGACTCATTTGTGGTGCCTCAAAGAGCAATGGTTCATTGTCTTCCATGGCTAATATTCCATTGTGTACACGGACCACTTCTTCTTTATCCATTTACCTGTTGTTGGACATTTTGATTGCTTCACTGTCTTGGCTATTGTGAATAAGGCTGCACTGCAGCTTTTGCGGCCTGTGTCTTCTCGATTGTCTTCTCAGGTGAGAGGTCCAATGGTGCGCCTGCTGGATTGAATAGTACCTCCATTTTTACTTTTAAACGCAGCTCCTTTCTGTTCTCATTATTGGCTGTTACCCCTTTACGTCTCACCAGCAGGCAGAGGGTACACAGTTCTCTAAAACCCCTTCAGCATTTATTGTTTGTAGACTTTTTGCTGATGGTCAGCCGACTGGTGTAAGTTGAAACTTTTTGTAGATTAGATTGCATGCGTCTAACACTCCCTGAGGTTGAGCTTTTATCCATTTTCCTTTTTTTTAAAAAGAGTGTGAGTAAAACTTAACTCTTCCTAATCTCTTCTTGAAACATTTGCCTGTTTTGAATTTTTTGCCCATTCCCTACTTCAGCACAAATATTTAGGGCAAGTGTCCTTTACAGCCCTGAGTCCTTGTGAATGTTAAGTGACCATTGGCTGTGACTTTAAAGCTGCTCTTGCAGGATACGGCCACAAGGTGGCAGCATTTCCCCTTTACCAAATTTGGTTACTAGGGAAACAGAGCCTTAATGGAAGTGGTGTTCTAGGTTGTATATTAGAATGGAATGTGCCAGGAAAAAGCCCTTTAACTTTATGTCTCATTACTTCTTGTTCATATTTGTAACTTACTTTTTATTTTTTATCCCAGCAAATTTGATTACAATGGTTTGTTTGTTCTAGGTGTGCAAGATGTGGTTCTTTCACACATATACGTGTATCTATTCTTCCTCGCATCCTTTGCCAATGTAGGTTATGACACAATGTTGAGCAGTCTTCTCCTGGTCTTCCGTACGTCTTTGGTGGTTATATATTTCACATGGTTTGTATATCTCTGTTAACCCCAATATGGTAATGTATCCAATCCTCATCCCTTTCTATTTGGTGAACCATAAGTTTTTTAATGAATCTGTGATTGCCTTTCTCTGTGGAAATATCTTCATTGGTATCAATTTTTAAGTAACTCCTGAAAGTGATATGATAGGATATGTGCCTTTTGCTTTCTCACTTACTACACTTGGCGTGATTACGTCTAGACTCATCTATGGTGCTGCAAATGGCATTGTTTCATTTTTTTCACTAGCGAATATTCCATCTGTAAATGGAGGAGTTCTTCTTTGCCCACCCATCTGTTGGTGGTCTTTTTGGTTACTTCCATATCTTGGCTATTGTAATACTGGGCAATGCAGATTTGCCTGCCTGTGTCTTTCCAATTCTCTCTTCTTAGATTATAGGTGGTGGAGTGGGCCTGCTGGATCATATGGTAGCTCAATGTTGACCTTTTTAAGGCACCTCCATTCTGTTCTCATTCGTGGCCCTTTCCAACTTACGTCCCCCTTGAAGTTGAGGGTATGCATTTCTCCACAACACCTTCAGCATTTATTGTTTGTAGTTTTCTTGCTCATGGTTATTCTGACAAGTGTGAGCTGATACCTCTTTGTGGTTGAATTCGCATGTGCCTCATAATCCGTTGAAATTGAGCTTTAAGGCATGTCCTTTTTATTTTTCAAGCAGTGATTACCCCTTAGTTCTTCAAAGTGTTCTCTTAAAGTACGTGTCACCTTTTGAAATGTTTTGGCCGTTACCTCCCTGAAGACATTTTGAGGGCAGGTTTCATTTACAGTTCTGCAGTACTTGTTCCTATGAAATGACCATTAGCACAGGCTTTAAAACTGCTTTTGCAGGTAACTGCCAGAGGGCGGCAGCCTTTCTATGTTCCCCACCCTGGTAACTAGGGAAAAGCCCTGGCGGCCTGTGGTGTTTCTCGGTTATAAATTAGAGTGGAGTGTGCCCGGACAAACCCACACAAGCTGATGTCTCCTTACTTTCGTTGGATTTTTAAATTTAATTTTTATTTTTTATTGGAGTAATTTTCCACTGTGTACGTGGACCACTTCTTCTTTGTGCATTCCTCGGTTGATGGACATTTTCATTGCTTCCAAGTGTTGGCTATGGTAAATATTGTTGGAGTGCAGGATTGCCAGCCTGTGACTTTTGGATTCTCATTTTCTCAGGTGATAGGCCCAGCAGTGGGTGTGATTGATTGACTGGTAGCACCGTGTTTCCCTTTTCAAAGCACCTTCTTTGTGTTTTCATTAGTGGCTCTTACCACGTCCCCCTTAGAATCGAGGGTACGCATTTCTCCACAATCGCTTCAGCATTTATTGTTTACAGCATTGATGCTAATGGCCCTTCTGGCTGCTGTGAGCTGATAGGTTTTTGTAATTTGGGTTTGCATGTCTTTGAACATTCGTAAAACTCATCATTTTTCTCCGCCGTTTTCTTTTCCGTTAAAAAAAGGAAACAATTGGCAGTACAATATAACTCTTGAAATTGTCTTCTTTGAAGGTTGCCCTCTTTTGAATTATTTGGTCGATTTTCCACCCCAGCGTTTTTTTAGAGAGCAGGTGTCATTTCCCGAACTGCAAGTTTGGTGAATATTTAGTGACCTTTAGCAATGGGTTTAAAGCTGCTGTTGTGGGAAGCGGCCTCTAGGAGGCAGCATTTCCCCATTCCCAAATCTGGGGAGTAGGGCAGCAGAGCCTTTCTGGAAGTCGTGTTCCTAGGTTGTAAATTACATTGGAATGTGCGTGGCGAAACCCCCACAAGTTTATGTGTCATTATTTCTTCTTGGTTTTTAAAAGTGTTTTAATTGGGGTAAAGCTTAGAATATTGTTTGTCCTAGGTGTACACAATCTGGTTCATTTGTACATTATATATGTCTATTCAAGTACAGATCCTCTTCCCATGTAAAATGTTACAGAGGGTTCCGCAGACTTCCCTTGCTATATGGTTGGTCTTCTTGAGATATGTATATCATATGTGTTTGTATACATATAGTAACACTAATCTTAATTTATCCATTCCCCCCACCTGTCGTTTTAGATGAGCATAGTTTGTTTTCTAAATCTGTGAGTGTCTTTCTCTGTGGAAATATGTTCATTTGTGTCAGTTATTAGATAACGCCTATAAGTGCTATCATAGAACACAGGTCTTTTGCTTTCCAACTTACCTCATCTTTCGTGATTATCTCCAGACTCATTTGTGGTGCCTCAAAGAGCAATGGTTCATTGTCTTCCATGGCTAATATTCCATTGTGTACACGGACCACTTCTTCTTTATCCATTTACCTGTTGTTGGACATTTTGATTGCTTCACTGTCTTGGCTATTGTGAATAAGGCTGCACTGCAGCTTTTGCGGCCTGTGTCTTCTCGATTGTCTTCTCAGGTGAGAGGTCCAATGGTGCGCCTGCTGGATTGAATAGTACCTCCATTTTTACTTTTAAACGCAGCTCCTTTCTGTTCTCATTATTGGCTGTTACCCCTTTACGTCTCACCAGCAGGCAGAGGGTACACAGTTCTCTAAAACCCCTTCAGCATTTATTGTTTGTAGACTTTTTGCTGATGGTCAGCCGACTGGTGTAAGTTGAAACTTTTTGTAGATTAGATTGCATGCGTCTAACACTCCCTGAGGTTGAGCTTTTATCCATTTTCCTTTTTTTTAAAAAGAGTGTGAGTAAAACTTAACTCTTCCTAATCTCTTCTTGAAACATTTGCCTGTTTTGAATTTTTTGCCCATTCCCTACTTCAGCACAAATATTTAGGGCAAGTGTCCTTTACAGCCCTGAGTCCTTGTGAATGTTAAGTGACCATTGGCTGTGACTTTAAAGCTGCTCTTGCAGGATACGGCCACAAGGTGGCAGCATTTCTCCTTTACCAAATTTGGTTACTAGGGAAACAGAGCCTTAATGGAAGTGGTGTTCTAGGTTGTATATTAGAATGGAATGTGCCAGGAAAAAGCCCTTTAACTTTATGTCTCATTACTTCTTGTTCATATTTGTAATTTACTTTTTATTTTTTATCCCAGCAAATTTGATTACAATGGTTTGTTTGTTCTAGGTGTGCAAGATGTGGTTCTTTCACACATATACGTGTATCTATTCTTCCTCGCATCCTTTGCCAATGTAGGTTATGACACAATGTTGAGCAGTCTTCTCCTGGTCTTCCGTACGTCTTTGGTGGTTATATATTTCACATGGTTTGTATATCTCTGTTAACCCCAATATGGTAATGTATCCAATCCTCATCCCTTTCTATTTGGTGAACCATAAGTTTTTTAATGAATCTGTGATTGCCTTTCTCTGTGGAAATATCTTCATTGGTATCAATTTTTAAGTAACTCCTGAAAGTGATATGATAGGATATGTGCCTTTTGCTTTCTCACTTACTACACTTGGCGTGATTACGTCTAGACTCATCTATGGTGCTGCAAATGGCATTGTTTCATTTTTTTCACTAGCGAATATTCCATCTGTAAATGGAGGAGTTCTTCTTTGCCCACCCATCTGTTGGTGGTCTTTTTGGTTACTTCCATATCTTGGCTATTGTAATACTGGGCAATGCAGATTTGCCTGCCTGTGTCTTTCCAATTCTCTCTTCTTAGATTATAGGTGGAGGAGTGGGCCTGCTGGATCATATGGTAGCTCAATGTTGACCTTTTTAAGGCACCTCCATTCTGTTCTCATTCGTGGCCCTTTCCAACTTACGTCCCCCTTGAAGTTGAGGGTATGCATTTCTCCACAACACCTTCAGCATTTATTGTTTGTAGTTTTCTTGCTCATGGTTATTCTGACAAGTGTGAGCTGATACCTCTTTGTGGTTGAATTCACATGTGCCTCATAATCCGTTGAAATTGAGCTTTAAGGCATGTCCTTTTTATTTTTCAAGCAGTGATTACCCCTTAGTTCTTCAAAGTGTTCTCTTAAAGTACGTGTCACCTTTTGAAATGTTTTGGCCGTTACCTCCCTGAAGACATTTTGAGGGCAGGTTTCATTTACAGTTCTGCAGTACTTGTTCCTATGAAATGACCATTAGCACAGGCTTTAAAACTGCTTTTGCAGGTAACTGCCAGAGGGCGGCAGCCTTTCTATGTTCCCCACCCTGGTAACTAGGGAAAAGCCCTTGCGGCCTGTGGTGTTTCTCGGTTATAAATTAGAGTGGAGTGTGCCCGGACAAACCCACACAAGCTGATGTCTCCTTACTTTCGTTGGATTTTTAAATTTAATTTTTATTTTTTATTGGAGTAATTTTCCACTGTGTACGTGGACCACTTCTTCTTTGTGCATTCCTCGGTTGATGGACATTTTCATTGCTTCCAAGTGTTGGCTATGGTAAATATTGTTGGAGTGCAGGATTGCCAGCCTGTGACTTTTGGATTCTCATTTTCTCAGGTGATAGGCCCAGCAGTGGGTGTGATTGATTGACTGGTAGCACCGTGTTTCCCTTTTCAAAGCACCTTCTTTGTGTTTTCATTAGTGGCTCTTACCACGTCCCCCTTAGAATCGAGGGTACGCATTTCTCCACAATCGCTTCAGCATTTATTGTTTACAGCATTGATGCTAATGGCCCTTCTGGCTGCTGTGAGCTGATAGGTTTTTGTAATTTGGGTTTGCATGTCTTTGAACATTCGTAAAACTCATCACTTTTCTCCACCGTTTTCTTTTCCGTTAAAAAAAGGAAACAATTGGCAGTACAATATAACTCTTGAAATTGTCTTCTTTGAAGGTTGCCCTCTTTTGAATTATTTGGTCGATTTTCCACCCCAGCGTTTTTTTAGAGAGCAGGTGTCATTTCCCGAACTGCAAGTTTGGTGAATATTTAGTGACCTTTAGCAATGGGTTTAAAGCTGCTGTTGTGGGAAGCGGCCTCTAGGAGGCAGCATTTCCCCATTCCCAAATCTGGGGAGTAGGGCAGCAGAGCCTTTCTGGAAGTCGTGTTCCTAGGTTGTAAATTACATTGGAATGTGCGTGGCGAAACCCCCACAAGTTTATGTGTCATTATTTCTTCTTGGTT
Organism: Balaenoptera borealis; assembly: GCF_965194805.1. Classification (NCBI taxonomy): domain Eukaryota; kingdom Metazoa; phylum Chordata; class Mammalia; order Artiodactyla; family Balaenopteridae; genus Balaenoptera; species Balaenoptera borealis. The sequence goes on along the minus strand of NW_028123715.1, from coordinate 67,211 downwards.
TTTAAAAGTGTTTTAATTGGGGTAAAGCTTAGAATATTGTTTGTCCTAGGTGTACACAATCTGGTTCATTTGTACATTATATAAGTCTATTCAAGTACAGATCCTCTTCCCATGTAAAATGTTACAGAGGGTTCCGCAGACTTCCCTTGCTATATGGTTGGTCTTTTTGAGATATGTATATCATATGTGTTTGTATACATATAGTAACACTAATCTTAATTTATCCATTCCCCCCACCGGTCGTTTTAGATGAGCATAGTTTGTTTTCTAAATCTGTGAGTGTCTTTCTCTGTGGAAATATGTTCATTTGTGTCAGTTATTAGATAACGCCTATAAGTGCTATCATAGAACACAGGTCTTTTGCTTTCCAACTTACCTCATCTTTCGTGATTATCTCCAGACTCATTTGTGGTGCCTCAAAGAGCAATGGTTCATTGTCTTCCATGGCTCATATTCCATTGTGTACATGGACCACTTCTTCTTTATCCATTTACCTGTTGTTGGACATTTTGATTGCTTCACTGTCTTGGCTATTGTGAATAAGGCTGCACTGCAGCTTTTGCGGCCTGTGTCTTCTCGATTCTTGTCTTCTCAGGTGAGAGGTCCAATGGTGCGCCTGCTGGATTGAATAGTACCTCCATTTTTACTTTTAAACGCAGCTCCTTTCTGTTCTCATTATTGGCTGTTACCCCTTTACGTCTCACCAGCAGGCAGAGGGTACACAGTTCTCTAAAACCCCTTCAGCATTTATTGTTTGTAGACTTTTTGCTGATGGTCAGTCGACTGGTGTAAGTTGAAACTTTTTGTAGATTAGATTGCATGCGTCTAACACTCCCTGAGGTTGAGCTTTTATCCATTTTCCTTTTTTTTAAAAAGAGTGTGAGTAAAACTTAACTCTTCCTAATCTCTTCTTGAAACATTTGCCTGTTTTGAATTTTTTGCCCATTCCCTACTTCAGCACAAATATTTAGGGCAAGTGTCCTTTACAGCCCTGAGTCCTTGTGAATGTTAAGTGACCATTGGCTGTGACTTTAAAGCTGCTCTTGCAGGATACGGCCACAAGGTGGCAGCATTTCTCCTTTACCAAATTTGGTTACTAGGGAAACAGAGCCTTAATGGAAGTGGTGTTCTAGGTTGTATATTAGAATGGAATGTGCCAGGAAAAAGCCCTTTAACTTTATGTCTCATTACTTCTTGTTCATATTTGTAACTTACTTTTTATTTTTTATCCCAGCAAATTTGATTACAATGGTTTGTTTGTTCTAGGTGTGCAAGATGTGGTTCTTTCACACATATACGTGTATCTATTCTTCCTCGCATCCTTTGCCAATGTAGGTTATGACACAATGTTGAGCAGTCTTCTCCTGGTCTTCCGTACGTCTTTGGTGGTTATATATTTCACATGGTTTGTATATCTCTGTTAACCCCAATATGGTAATGTATCCAATCCTCATCCCTTTCTATTTGGTGAACCATAAGTTTTTTAATGAATCTGTGATTGCCTTTCTCTGTGGAAATATCTTCATTGGTATCAATTTTTAAGTAACTCCTGAAAGTGATATGATAGGATATGTGCCTTTTGCTTTCTCACTTACTACACTTGGCGTGATTACGTCTAGACTCATCTATGGTGCTGCAAATGGCATTGTTTCATTTTTTTCACTAGCGAATATTCCATCTGTAAATGGAGGAGTTCTTCTTTGCCCACCCATCTGTTGGTGGTCTTTTTGGTTACTTCCATATCTTGGCTATTGTAATACTGGGCAATGCAGATTTGCCTGCCTGTGTCTTTCCAATTCTCTCTTCTTAGATTATAGGTGGAGGAGTGGGCCTGCTGGATCATATGGTAGCTCAATGTTGACCTTTTTAAGGCACCTCCATTCTGTTCTCATTCGTGGCCCTTTCCAACTTACGTCCCCCTTGAAGTTGAGGGTATGCATTTCTCCACAACACCTTCAGCATTTATTGTTTGTAGTTTTCTTGCTCATGGTTATTCTGACAAGTGTGAGCTGATACCTCTTTGTGGTTGAATTCGCATGTGCCTCATAATCCGTTGAAATTGAGCTTTAAGGCATGTCCTTTTTATTTTTCAAGCAGTGATTACCCCTTAGTTCTTCAAAGTGTTCTCTTAAAGTACGTGTCACCTTTTGAAATGTTTTGGCCGTTACCTCCCTGAAGACATTTTGAGGGCAGGTTTCATTTACAGTTCTGCAGTACTTGTTCCTATGAAATGACCATTAGCACAGGCTTTAAAACTGCTTTTGCAGGTAACTGCCAGAGGGCGGCAGCCTTTCTATGTTCCCCACCCTGGTAACTAGGGAAAAGCCCTTGCGGCCTGTGGTGTTTCTCGGTTATAAATTAGAGTGGAGTGTGCCCGGACAAACCCACACAAGCTGATGTCTCCTTACTTTCGTTGGATTTTTAAATTTAATTTTTATTTTTTATTGGAGTAATTTTCCACTGTGTACGTGGACCACTTCTTCTTTGTGCATTCCTCGGTTGATGGACATTTTCATTGCTTCCAAGTGTTGGCTGTGGTAAATATTGTTGGAGTGCAGGATTGCCAGCCTGTGACTTTTGGATTCTCATTTTCTCAGGTGATAGGCCCAGCAGTGGGTGTGATTGATTGACTGGTAGCACCGTGTTTCCCTTTTCAAAGCACCTTCTTTGTGTTTTCATTAGTGGCTCTTACCACGTCCCCCTTAGAATCGAGGGTACGCATTTCTCCACAATCGCTTCAGCATTTATTGTTTACAGCATTGATGCTAATGGCCCTTCTGGCTGCTGTGAGCTGATAGGTTTTTGTAATTTGGGTTTGCATGTCTTTGAACATTCGTAAAACTCATCATTTTTCTCCGCCGTTTTCTTTTCCGTTAAAAAAAGGAAACAATTGGCAGTACAATATAACTCTTGAAATTGTCTTCTTTGAAGGTTGCCCTCTTTTGAATTATTTGGTCGATTTTCCACCCCAGCGTTTTTTTAGAGAGCAGGTGTCATTTCCCGAACTGCAAGTTTGGTGAATATTTAGTGACCTTTAGCAATGGGTTTAAAGCTGCTGTTGTGGGAAGCGGCCTCTAGGAGGCAGCATTTCCCCATTCCCAAATCTGGGGAGTAGGGCAGCAGAGCCTTTCTGGAAGTCGTGTTCCTAGGTTGTAAATTACATTGGAATGTGCGTGGCGAAACCCCCACAAGTTTATGTGTCATTATTTCTTCTTGGTTTTTAAAAGTGTTTTAATTGGGGTAAAGCTTAGAATATTGTTTGTCCTAGGTGTACACAATCTGGTTCATTTGTACATTATATATGTCTATTCAAGTACAGATCCTCTTCCCATGTAAAATGTTACAGAGGGTTCCGCAGACTTCCCTTGCTATATGGTTGGTCTTTTTGAGATATGTATATCATATGTGTTTGTATACATATAGTAACACTAATCTTAATTTATCCATTCCCCCCACCGGTCGTTTTAGATGAGCATAGTTTGTTTTCTAAATCTGTGAGTGTCTTTCTCTGTGGAAATATGTTCATTTGTGTCAGTTATTAGATAACGCCTATAAGTGCTATCATAGAACACAGGTCTTTTGCTTTCCAACTTACCTCATCTTTCGTGATTATCTCCAGACTCATTTGTGGTGCCTCAAAGAGCAATGGTTCATTGTCTTCCATGGCTCATATTCCATTGTGTACATGGACCACTTCTTCTTTATCCATTTACCTGTTGTTGGACATTTTGATTGCTTCACTGTCTTGGCTATTGTGAATAAGGCTGCACTGCAGCTTTTGCGGCCTGTGTCTTCTCGATTCTTGTCTTCTCAGGTGAGAGGTCCAATGGTGCGCCTGCTGGATTGAATAGTACCTCCATTTTTACTTTTAAACGCAGCTCCTTTCTGTTCTCATTATTGGCTGTTACCCCTTTACGTCTCACCAGCAGGCAGAGGGTACACAGTTCTCTAAAACCCCTTCAGCATTTATTGTTTGTAGACTTTTTGCTGATGGTCAGTCGACTGGTGTAAGTTGAAACTTTTTGTAGATTAGATTGCATGCGTCTAACACTCCCTGAGGTTGAGCTTTTATCCATTTTCCTTTTTTTTAAAAAGAGTGTGAGTAAAACTTAACTCTTCCTAATCTCTTCTTGAAACATTTGCCTGTTTTGAATTTTTTGCCCATTCCCTACTTCAGCACAAATATTTAGGGCAAGTGTCCTTTACAGCCCTGAGTCCTTGTGAATGTTAAGTGACCATTGGCTGTGACTTTAAAGCTGCTCTTGCAGGATACGGCCACAAGGTGGCAGCATTTCTCCTTTACCAAATTTGGTTACTAGGGAAACAGAGCCTTAATGGAAGTGGTGTTCTAGGTTGTATATTAGAATGGAATGTGCCAGGAAAAAGCCCTTTAACTTTATGTCTCATTACTTCTTGTTCATATTTGTAACTTACTTTTTATTTTTTATCCCAGCAAATTTGATTACAATGGTTTGTTTGTTCTAGGTGTGCAAGATGTGGTTCTTTCACACATATACGTGTATCTATTCTTCCTCGCATCCTTTGCCAATGTAGGTTATGACACAATGTTGAGCAGTCTTCTCCTGGTCTTCCGTACGTCTTTGGTGGTTATATATTTCACATGGTTTGTATATCTCTGTTAACCCCAATATGGTAATGTATCCAATCCTCATCCCTTTCTATTTGGTGAACCATAAGTTTTTTAATGAATCTGTGATTGCCTTTCTCTGTGGAAATATCTTCATTGGTATCAATTTTTAAGTAACTCCTGAAAGTGATATGATAGGATATGTGCCTTTTGCTTTCTCACTTACTACACTTGGCGTGATTACGTCTAGACTCATCTATGGTGCTGCAAATGGCATTGTTTCATTTTTTTCACTAGCGAATATTCCATCTGTAAATGGAGGAGTTCTTCTTTGCCCACCCATCTGTTGGTGGTCTTTTTGGTTACTTCCATATCTTGGCTATTGTAATACTGGGCAATGCAGATTTGCCTGCCTGTGTCTTTCCAATTCTCTCTTCTTAGATTATAGGTGGAGGAGTGGGCCTGCTGGATCATATGGTAGCTCAATGTTGACCTTTTTAAGGCACCTCCATTCTGTTCTCATTCGTGGCCCTTTCCAACTTACGTCCCCCTTGAAGTTGAGGGTATGCATTTCTCCACAACACCTTCAGCATTTATTGTTTGTAGTTTTCTTGCTCATGGTTATTCTGACAAGTGTGAGCTGATACCTCTTTGTGGTTGAATTCGCATGTGCCTCATAATCCGTTGAAATTGAGCTTTAAGGCATGTCCTTTTTATTTTTCAAGCAGTGATTACCCCTTAGTTCTTCAAAGTGTTCTCTTAAAGTACGTGTCACCTTTTGAAATGTTTTGGCCGTTACCTCCCTGAAGACATTTTGAGGGCAGGTTTCATTTACAGTTCTGCAGTACTTGTTCCTATGAAATGACCATTAGCACAGGCTTTAAAACTGCTTTTGCAGGTAACTGCCAGAGGGCGGCAGCCTTTCTATGTTCCCCACCCTGGTAACTAGGGAAAAGCCCTTGCGGCCTGTGGTGTTTCTCGGTTATAAATTAGAGTGGAGTGTGCCCGGACAAACCCACACAAGCTGATGTCTCCTTACTTTCGTTGGATTTTTAAATTTAATTTTTATTTTTTATTGGAGTAATTTTCCACTGTGTACGTGGACCACTTCTTCTTTGTGCATTCCTCGGTTGATGGACATTTTCATTGCTTCCAAGTGTTGGCTATGGTAAATATTGTTGGAGTGCAGGATTGCCAGCCTGTGACTTTTGGATTCTCATTTTCTCAGGTGATAGGCCCAGCAGTGGGTGTGATTGATTGACTGGTAGCACCGTGTTTCCCTTTTCAAAGCACCTTCTTTGTGTTTTCATTAGTGGCTCTTACCACGTCCCCCTTAGAATCGAGGGTACGCATTTCTCCACAATCGCTTCAGCATTTATTGTTTACAGCATTGATGCTAATGGCCCTTCTGGCTGCTGTGAGCTGATAGGTTTTTGTAATTTGGGTTTGCATGTCTTTGAACATTCGTAAAACTCATCATTTTTCTCCGCCGTTTTCTTTTCCGTTAAAAAAAGGAAACAATTGGCAGTACAATATAACTCTTGAAATTGTCTTCTTTGAAGGTTGCCCTCTTTTGAATTATTTGGTCGATTTTCCACCCCAGCGTTTTTTTAGAGAGCAGGTGTCATTTCCCGAACTGCAAGTTTGGTGAATATTTAGTGACCTTTAGCAATGGGTTTAAAGCTGCTGTTGTGGGAAGCGGCCTCTAGGAGGCAGCATTTCTCCATTCCCAAATCTGGGGAGTAGGGCAGCAGAGCCTTTCTGGAAGTCGTGTTCCTAGGTTGTAAATTACATTGGAATGTGCGTGGCGAAACCCCCACAAGTTTATGTGTCATTATTTCTTCTTGGTTTTTAAAAGTGTTTTAATTGGGGTAAAGCTTAGAATATTGTTTGTCCTAGGTGTACACAATCTGGTTCATTTGTACATTATATATGTCTATTCAAGTACAGATCCTCTTCCCATGTAAAATGTTACAGAGGGTTCCGCAGACTTCCCTTGCTATATGGTTGGTCTTTTTGAGATATGTATATCATATGTGTTTGTATACATATAGTAACACTAATCTTAATTTATCCATTCCCCCCACCGGTCGTTTTAGATGAGCATAGTTTGTTTTCTAAATCTGTGAGTGTCTTTCTCTGTGGAAATATGTTCATTTGTGTCAGTTATTAGATAACGCCTATAAGTGCTATCATAGAACACAGGTCTTTTGCTTTCCAACTTACCTCATCTTTCGTGATTATCTCCAGACTCATTTGTGGTGCCTCAAAGAGCAATGGTTCATTGTCTTCCATGGCTCATATTCCATTGTGTACATGGACCACTTCTTCTTTATCCATTTACCTGTTGTTGGACATTTTGATTGCTTCACTGTCTTGGCTATTGTGAATAAGGCTGCACTGCAGCTTTTGCGGCCTGTGTCTTCTCGATTCTTGTCTTCTCAGGTGAGAGGTCCAATGGTGCGCCTGCTGGATTGAATAGTACCTCCATTTTTACTTTTAAACGCAGCTCCTTTCTGTTCTCATTATTGGCTGTTACCCCTTTACATCTCACCAGCAGGCAGAGGGTACACAGTTCTCTAAAACCCCTTCAGCATTTATTGTTTGTAGACTTTTTGCTGATGGTCAGTCGACTGGTGTAAGTTGAAACTTTTTGTAGATTAGATTGCATGCGTCTAACACTCCCTGAGGTTGAGCTTTTATCCATTTTCCTTTTTTTTAAAAAGAGTGTGAGTAAAACTTAACTCTTCCTAATCTCTTCTTGAAACATTTGCCTGTTTTGAATTTTTTGTCCATTCCCTACTTCAACACAAATATTTAGGGCAAGTGTCCTTTACAGCCCTGAGTCCTTGTGAATGTTAAGTGACCATTAGCTGTGACTTTAAAGCTGCTCTTGCAGGAAACGGCCACTAGGTGGCAGCATTTCTCCTTTACCAAATTTGGTTACTAGGGAAACAGAGCCTTAATGGAAGTGGTGTTCTAGGTTGTATATTAGAATGGAATGTGCCAGGAAAAAGCCCTTTAACTTTATGTCTCATTACTTCTTGTTCATATTTGTAATTTACTTTTTTTTATCCCAGCAAATTTGATTACAATGGTTTGTTTGTTCTAGGTGTGCAAGATGTGGTTCTTTCACACATATACATGTATCTATTCTTCCTCGCATCCTTTGCCAATGTAGGTTATGACACAATGTTGAGCAGTCTTCTCCTGGTCTTCTGTACGTCTTTGGGGGTTATATATTTCACATGGTTTGTATATCTCTGTTAACCCCAATATGGCAATGTATCCAATCCTCATCCCTTTCTATTTGGTGAACCATAAGTTTTTTAATGAATCTGTGATTGCCTTTCTCTGTGGAAATATCTTCATTGGTATCAATTTTTAAGTAACTCCTGAAAGTGATATGATAGGATATGTGCCTTTTGCTTTCTCACTTACTACACGTGGCGTGATTACGTCTAGACTCATCTATGGTGCTGCAAATGGCATTGTTTCATTTTTTTCACTAGCGAATATTCCATCTGTACATGGAGGAGTTCTTCTTTGCTCACCCATCTGTTGGTGGTCTTTTTGGTTACTTCCATATCTTGACTATTGTAATACTGGGCAATGCAGATTTGCCTGCCTGTGTCTTTCCAATTCTCTCTTCTTAGATTATAGGTGGAGGAGTGGGCCTGCTGGATCATATGGTAGCACAATGTTGACCTTTTTAAGGCACCTCCATTCTGTTCTCATTCGTGGCCCTTTCCAACTTACGTCCCCCTTGAAGTTGAGGGTATGCATTTCTCCACCACACCTTCAGCATTTATTGTTTGTAGTTTTCTTGCTCATGGTTATTCTGACAAGTGTGAGCTGATACCTCTTTGTGGTTGAATTCGCATGTGCCTCATAATCCGTTGAAATTGAGCTTAAAGGCATGTCCTTTTTATTTTTCAAGCAGTGATTACCCCTTAGTTCTTCAAAGAGTTCTCTTAAAGTACGTGTCAAATTTTGAAATGTTTTGGCCGTTACCTCCCTGAAGACATTTTGATGGCAGGTTTCATTTACAGTTCTGCAGTACTTGTTCCTATGAAATGACCATTAGCACAGGCTTTAAAACTGCCTTTGCAGGTAACTGCCAGAGGGCGGCAGCCTTTCTATGTTCCCCACCCTGGTAACTAGGGAAAAGCCCTGGCGGCCTGTGGTGTTTCTCGGTTATAAATTAGAGTGGAGTGTGCCCGGACAAACCCACACAAGCTGATGTCTCCTTACTTTTGTTGGATTTTTAAATTTAATTTTTATTTTTTATTGGAGTAATTTTCCACTGTGTACGTGGACCACTTCTTCTTTGTGCATTCCTCGGTTGATGGACATTTTCATTGCTTCCAAGTGTTGGCTATGGTAAATATTGTTGGAGTACAGGATTGCCAGCCTGTGACTTTTTGATTCTCATTTTCTCAGGTGATAGGCCCAGCAGTGGGTGTGATTGATTGACTGGTAGCACCGTGTTTCCCTTTTCAAAGCACCTTCTTTGTGTTTTCATTAGTGGCTCTTACCACGTCCCCCTTAGAATCGAGGGTACGCATTTCTCCACAATCGCTTCAGCATTTATTGTTTACAGCATTGATGCTAATGGCCCTTCTGGCTGCTGTGAGCTGATAGGTTTTTGTAATTTGGGTTTGCATGTCTTTGAAAATTCGTAAAACTCATCATTTTTCTCTGCCGTTTTCTTTTCCGTTAAAAAAAGGAAACAATTGGCAGTACGATATAACTCTTGAAATTGTCTTCTTTGAAGGTTGCCCTCTTTTGAGTTATTTGGTCGATTTTCCACCCCAGCGTTTTTTTAGAGAGCAGGTGTCATTTCCCGAACTGCAAGTTTGGTGAATATTTAGTGACCTTTAGCAATGGGTTTAAAGCTGCTGTTGTGGGAAGTGGCCTCAAGGAGGCAGCATTTCTCCATTCCCAAATCTGGGGAGTAGGGCAGCAGAGCCTTTCTGGAAGTCGTGTTCCTAGGTTGTAAATTACATTGGAATGTGCGTGGAGAAACCTCCATAAGTTTATGTGTCATTATTTCTTCTTGGTTTTTAAAAGTGTTTTAATTGGGGTAAAGCTTAGAATATTGTTTGTCCTAGGTGTACACAATCTGGTTCATTTGTACATTATATATGTCTATTCAAGTACAGATCCTCTTCCCATGTAAAATGTTACAGAGGGTTCCGCAGACTTCCCTTGCTATATGGTTGGTCTTCTTGAGATATGTATATCATATGTGTTTGTATACGTATAGTAACACTAATCTTAATTTATCCATTCCCCCCACCTGTCGTTTTAGATGAGCATAGTTTGTTTTCTAAATCTGTGAGTGTCTTTCTCTGTGGAAATATGTTCATTTGTGTCAGTTATTAGATAACGCCTATAAGTGCTATCATAGAACACAGGTCTTTTGCTTTCCAACTTACCTCATCTTTCGTGATTATCTCCAGACTCATTTGTGGTGCCTCAAAGAGCAATGGTTCATTGTCTTCCATGGCTAATATTCCATTGTGTACACGGACCACTTCTTCTTTATCCATTTACCTGTTGTTGGACATTTTGATTGCTTCACTGTCTTGGCTCTTGTGAATAAGGCTGCACTGCAGCTTTTGCGGCCTGTGTCTTCTCGATTGTCTTCTCAGGTGAGAGGTCCAATGGTGCGCCTGCTGGATTGAATAGTACCTCCATTTTTACTTTTAAACGCAGCTCCTTTCTGTTCTCATTATTGGCTGTTACCCCTTTACGTCTCACCAGCAGGCAGAGGGTACACAGTTCTCTAAAACCCCTTCAGCATTTATTGTTTGTAGACTTTTTGCTGATGGTCAGTCAACTGGTGTAAGTTGAAACTTTTTGTAGATTAGATTGCATGCGTCTAACACTCCCTGAGGTTGAGCTTTTATCCATTTTCCTTTTTTTTAAAAAGAGTGTGAGTAAAACTTAACTCTTCCTAATCTCTTCTTGAAACATTTGCCTGTTTTGAATTTTTTGTCCATTCCCTACTTCAACACAAATATTTAGGGCAAGTGTCCTTTACAGCCCTGATTCCTTGTGAATGTTAAGTGACCATTAGCTGTGACTTTAAAGCTGCTCTTGCAGGAAACGGCCACTAGGTGGCAGCATTTCTCCTTTACCAAATTTGGTTACTAGGGAAACAGAGCCTTAATGGAAGTGGTGTTCTAGGTTGTATATTAGAATGGAATGTGCCAGGAAAAAGCCCTTTAACTTTATGTCTCATTACTTCTTGTTCATATTTGTAATTTACTTTTTATTTTTTATCCCAGCAAATTTGATTACAATGGTTTGTTTGTTCTAGGTGTGCAAGATGTGGTTCTTTCACACATATACATGTATCTATTCTTCCTCGCATCCTTTGCCAATGTAGGTTATGACACAATGTTGAGTAGTCTTCTCCTGGTCTTCTGTACGTCTTTGGGGGTTATATATTTCACATGGTTTGTATATCTCTGTTAACCCCAATATGGCAATGTATCCAATCCTCATCCCTTTCTATTTGGTGAACCATAAGTTTTTTAATGAATCTGTGATTGCCTTTCTCTGTGGAAATATCTTCATTGGTATCAATTTTTAAGTAACTCCTGAAAGTGATATGATAGGATATGTGCCTTTTGCTTTCTCACTTACTACACGTGGCGTGATTACGTCTAGACTCATCTATGGTGCTGCAAATGGCATTGTTTCATTTTTTTCACTAGCGAATATTCCATCTGTACATGGAGGAGTTCTTCTTTGCTCACCCATCTGTTGGTGGTCTTTTTGGTTACTTCCATATCTTGGCTATTGTAATACTGGGCAATGCAGATTTGCCTGCCTGTGTCTTTCCAATTCTCTCTTCTTAGATTATAGGTGGAGGAGTGGGCCTGCTGGATCATATGGTAGCACAATGTTGACCTTTTTAAGGCACCTCCATTCTGTTCTCATTCGTGGCCCTTTCCAACTTACGTCCCCCTTGAAGTTGAGGGTATGCATTTCTCCACCACACCTTCAGCATTTATTGTTTGTAGTTTTCTTGCTCATGGTTATTCTGACAAGTGTGAGCTGATACCTCTTTGTGGTTGAATTCGCATGTGCCTCATAATCCGTTGAAATTGAGCTTAAAGGCATGTCCTTTTTATTTTTCAAGCAGTGATTACCCCTTAGTTCTTCAAAGAGTTCTCTTAAAGTACGTGTCAAATTTTGAAATGTTTTGGCCGTTACCTCCCTGAAGACATTTTGAGGGCAGGTTTCATTTACAGTTCTGCAGTACTTGTTCCTATGAAATGACCATTAGCACAGGCTTTAAAACTGCCTTTGCAGGTAACTGCCAGAGGGCGGCAGCCTTTCTATGTTCCCCACCCTGGTAACTAGGGAAAAGCCCTGGCGGCCTGTGGTGTTTCTCGGTTATAAATTAGAGTGGAGTGTGCCCGGACAAACCCACACAAGCTGATGTCTCCTTACTTTTGTTGGATTTTTAAATTTAATTTTTATTTTTTATTGGAGTAATTTTCCACTGTGTACGTGGACCACTTCTTCTTTGTGCATTCCTCGGTTGATGGACATTTTCATTGCTTCCAAGTGTTGGCTATGGTAAATATTGTTGGAGTACAGGATTGCCAGCCTGTGACTTTTTGATTCTCATTTTCTCAGGTGATAGGCCCAGCAGTGGGTGTGATTGATTGACTGGTAGCACCGTGTTTCCCTTTTCAAAGCACCTTCTTTGTGTTTTCATTAGTGGCTCTTACCACGTCCCCCTTAGAATCGAGGGTACGCATTTCTCCACAATCGCTTCAGCATTTATTGTTTACAGCATTGATGCTAATGGCCCTTCTGGCTGCTGTGAGCTGATAGGTTTTTGTAATTTGGGTTTGCATGTCTTTGAAAATTCGTAAAACTCATCATTTTTCTCTGCCGTTTTCTTTTCCGTTAAAAAAAGGAAACAATTGGCAGTACGATATAACTCTTGAAATTGTCTTCTTTGAAGGTTGCCCTCTTTTGAGTTATTTGGTCGATTTTCCACCCCAGCGTTTTTTTAGAGAGCAGGTGTCATTTCCCGAACTGCAAGTTTGGTGAATATTTAGTGACCTTTAGCAATGGGTTTAAAGCTGCTGTTGTGGGAAGTGGCCTCAAGGAGGCAGCATTTCTCCATTCCCAAATCTGGGGAGTAGGGCAGCAGAGCCTTTCTGGAAGTCGTGTTCCTAGGTTGTAAATTACATTGGAATGTGCGTGGAGAAACCTCCATAAGTTTATGTGTCATTATTTCTTCTTGGTTTTTAAAAGTGTTTTAATTGGGGTAAAGCTTAGAATATTGTTTGTCCTAGGTGTACACAATCTGGTTCATTTGTACATTATATATGTCTATTCAAGTACAGATCCTCTTCCCATGTAAAATGTTACAGAGGGTTCCGCAGACTTCCCTTGCTATATGGTTGGTCTTCTTGAGATATGTATATCATATGTGTTTGTATACGTATAGTAACACTAATCTTAATTTATCCATTCCCCCCACCTGTCGTTTTAGATGAGCATAGTTTGTTTTCTAAATCTGTGAGTGTCTTTCTCTGTGGAAATATGTTCATTTGTGTCAGTTATTAGATAACGCCTATAAGTGCTATCATAGAACACAGGTCTTTTGCTTTCCAACTTACCTCATCTTTCGTGATTATCTCCAGACTCATTTGTGGTGCCTCAAAGAGCAATGGTTCATTGTCTTCCATGGCTAATATTCCATTGTGTACACGGACCACTTCTTCTTTATCCATTTACCTGTTGTTGGACATTTTGATTGCTTCACTGTCTTGGCTATTGTGAATAAGGCTGCACTGCAGCTTTTGCGGCCTGTGTCTTCTCGATTCTTGTCTTCTCAGGTGAGAGGTCCAATGGTGCGCCTGCTGGATTGAATAGTACCTCCATTTTTACTTTTAAACGCAGCTCCTTTCTGTTCTCATTATTGGCTGTTACCCCTTTACGTCTCACCAGCAGGCAGAGGGTACACAGTTCTCTAAAACCCCTTCAGCATTTATTGTTTGTAGACTTTTTGCTGATGGTCAGCCGACTGGTGTAAGTTGAAACTTTTTGTAGATTAGATTGCATGCGTCTAACACTCCCTGAGGTTGAGCTTTTATCCATTTTCCTTTTTTTTAAAAAGAGTGTGAGTAAAACTTAACTCTTCCTAATCTCTTCTTGAAACATTTGCCTGTTTTGAATTTTTTGCCCATTCCCTACTTCAGCACAAATATTTAGGGCAAGTGTCCTTTACAGCCCTGAGTCCTTGTGAATGTTAAGTGACCATTGGCTGTGACTTTAAAGCTGCTCTTGCAGGATACGGCCACAAGGTGGCAGCATTTCTCCTTTACCAAATTTGGTTACTAGGGAAACAGAGCCTTAATGGAAGTGGTGTTCTAGGGTGTATATTAGAATAGAATGTGCCAGGAAAAAGCCCTTTAACTTTATGTCTCATTACTTCTTGTTCATATTTGTAATTTACTTTTTATTTTTTATCCCAGCAAATTTGATTACAATGGTTTGTTTGTTCTAGGTGTGCAAGATGTGGTTCTTTCACACATATACGTGTATCTATTCTTCCTCGCATCCTTTGCCAATGTAGGTTATGACACAATGTTGAGCAGTCTTCTCCTGGTCTTCCGTACGTCTTTGGTGGTTATATATTTCACATGGTTTGTATATCTCTGTTAACCCCAATATGGTAATGTATCCAATCCTCATCCCTTTCTATTTGGTGAACCATAAGTTTTTTAATGAATCTGTGATTGCCTTTCTCTGTGGAAATATCTTCATTGGTATCAATTTTTAAGTAACTCCTGAAAGTGATATGATAGGATATGTGCCTTTTGCTTTCTCACTTACTACACTTGGCGTGATTACGTCTAGACTCATCTATGGTGCTGCAAATGGCATTGTTTCATTTTTTCACTAGCGAATATTCCATCTGTACATGGAGGAGTTCTTCTTTGCCCACCCATCTGTTGGTGGTCTTTTTGGTTACTTCCATATCTTGGCTATTGTAATACTGGGCAATGCAGATTTGCCTGCCTGTGTCTTTCCAATTCTCTCTTCTTAGATTATAGGTGGAGGAGTGGGCCTGCTGGATCATATGGTAGCTCAATGTTGACCTTTTTAAGGCACCTCCATTCTGTTCTCATTCGTGGCCCTTTCCAACTTCCGTCCCCCTTGAAGTTGAGGGTATGCATTTCTCCACAACACCTTCAGCATTTATTGTTTGTAGTTTTCTTGCTCATGGTTGTTCTGACAAGTGTGAGCTGATACCTCTTTGTGGTTGAATTCGCATGTGCCTCATAATCCGTTGAAATTGAGCTTTAAGGCATGTCCTTTTTATTTTTCAAGCAGTGATTACCCCTTAGTTCTTCAAAGTGTTCTCTTAAAGTACGTGTCACCTTTTGAAATGTTTTGGCCGTTACCTCCCTGAAGACATTTTGAGGGCAGGTTTCATTTACAGTTCTGCAGTACTTGTTCCTATGAAATGACCATTAGCACAGGCTTTAAAACTGCTTTTGCAGGTAACTGCCAGAGGGCGGCAGCCTTTCTATGTTCCCCACCCTGGTAACTAGGGAAAAGCCCTTGCGGCCTGTGGTGTTTCTCGGTTATAAATTAGAGTGGAGTGTGCCCGGACAAACCCACACAAGCTGATGTCTCCTTACTTTCGTTGGATTTTTAAATTTAATTTTTATTTTTTATTGGAGTAATTTTCCACTGTGTACGTGGACCACTTCTTCTTTGTGCATTCCTCGGTTGATGGACATTTTCATTGCTTCCAAGTGTTGGCTATGGTAAATATTTTTGGAGTGCAGGATTGCCAGCCTGTGACTTTTTGATTCTCATTTTCTCAGGTGATAGGCCCAGCAGTGGGTGTGATTGATTGACTGGTAGCACCGTGTTTCCCTTTTCAAAGCACCTTCTTTGTGTTTTCATTAGTGGCTCTTACCACGTCCCCCTTAGAGTCGAGGGTACGCATTTCTCCACAATCGCTTCAGCATTTATTGTTTACAGCATTTACGCTAATGGCCCTTCTGGCTGCTGTGAGCTGATAGGTTTTTGTAATTTGGGTTTGCATGTCTTTAAAAATTCGTAAAACTCATCATTTTTCTCCGCCCTTTTCTTTTCCGTTAAAAAAAGGAAACAATTGGCAGTACAATATAACTCTTGAAATTGTCTTCTTTGAAGGTTGCCCTCTTTTGAATTATTTGGTCGATTTTCCACCCCAGCGTTTTTTTAGAGAGCAGGTGTCATTTCCCGAACTGCAAGTTTGGTGAATATTTAGTGACCTTTAGCAATGGGTTTAAAGCTGCTGTTGTGGGAAGCGGCCTCTAGGAGGCAGCATTTCTCCATTCCCAAATCTGGGTAGTAGGGCAGCAGAGCCTTTCTGGAAGTCGTGTTCCTAGGTTGTAAATTACATTGGAATGTGCGTGGAGAAACCCCCACAAGTTTATGTGTCATTATTTCTTCTTGGTTTTTAAAAGTGTTTTAATTGGGGTAAAGCTTAGAATATTGTTTGTCCTAGGTGTACACAATCTGGTTCATTTGTACTTTATATATGTCTATTCAAGTACAGATCCTCTTCCCATGTAAAATGTTACAGAGGGTTCCGCAGACTTCCCTTGCTATATGGTTGGCCTTTTTGAGATATGTATATAATATGTGTTTGTATACATATAGTAACACTAACCTTAATTTATCCATTCCCCCCACCTGTCGTTTTAGATGAGCATAGTTTGTTTTCTAAATCTGTGAGTGTCTTTCTCTGTGGAAATGAGTTCATTTGTGTCAGTTATTAGATAATGCCTATAAGTGCTATCATAGAATACAGGTCTTTTGCTTTCCAACTTACCTCATCTTTCGTGATTATCTCCAGACTCATTTGTGGTGCCTTAAAGAGCAATGGTTCATTGTCTTCCATGGCTAATATTCCATTGTGTACATGGACCACTTCTTCTTTATCCATTTACCTGTTGTTGGACATTTTGATTGCTTCACTGTCTTGGCTATGGTGAATAAGGCTGCACTGCAGCTTTTGCGGCCTGTGTCTTCTCGATACTTGTCTTCTCAGGTGAGAGGTCCAATGGTGCGCCTGCTGGATTGAATAGTACCTCCATTTTTACTTTTAAACACAGCTCCTTTCTGTTCTCATTATTGGCTGTTACCCCTTTACGTCTCACCAGCAGGCAGAGGGTACACAGTTCTCTAAAACCCCTTCAGCATTTATTGTTTGTAGACTTTTTGCTGATGGTCAGTCGACTGGTGTAAGTTGAAACTTTTTGTAGATTAGATTGCATGCGTCTAACACTCCCTGAGGTTGAGCTTTTATCCATTTTCCTTTTTTTTAAAAAGAGTGTGAGTAAAACTTAACTCTTCATAATCTCTTCTTGAAACATTTGCCTGTTTTGAATTTTTTGTCCATTCCCTACTTCAGCACAAATATTTAGGGCAAGTGTCCTTTACTGCCCTGAATTCTTGTGAATGTTAAGTGACCATTAGCTGTGACTTTAAAGCTGCTCTTGCAGGATACGGCCACAAGGTTGGCAGCATTTCTCCTTTACCAAATTTGGTTACTAGGGAAACAGATCCTTAATGGAAGTGGTGTTCTAGGTTGTATATTAGAATGGAATCTGCCAGGAAAAAGCCCTTTAACTTTATGTCTCATTACTCCTTGTTCATATTTGTAATTTACTTTTTATTTTTTATCCCAGCAAATTTGATTACAATGGTTTGTTTGTTCTAGGTGTGCAAGATGTGGTTCTATCACACATATACGTGTATCTATTCTTCCTCGCATCTTTTGCCAATATAGGTTATGACACAATGTTGAGCAGTCTTCTCCTGGTCTTCCGTACGTCTTTGGTGGTTATATATTTCACATGGTTTGTATATCTCTGTTAACCCCAATATGGTAATGTATCCAATCCTCATCCCTTTCTATTTGGTGAACCATAAGTTTTTTAATGAATCTGTGATTGCCTTTCTCTGTGGAAATATCTTCATTGGTATCAATTTTTAAGTAACTCCTGAAAGTGATATGATAGGATATGTGCCTTTTGCTTTCTCACTTACTACACGGGCTGTGATTACGTCTAGACTCATCTATGGTGCTGCAAATGGCATTGTTTCATTTTTTTCACTAGCGAATATTCCATCTGTACATGGAGGAGTTCTTCTTTGCCCACCCATCTGTTGGTGGTCTTTTTGGTTACTTCCATATCTTGGCTATTGTAATACTGGGCAATGCAGATTTGCCTGCCTGTGTCTTTCCAATTCTCTCTTCTTAGATTATCGGTGGAGGAGTGGGCCTGCTGGATCATATGGTAGCTCAATGTTTACCTTTTTAAGTCACTTCCATTCTGTTCTCATTCGTGGCCCTTTCCAACTTACGTCCCCCTTGAAGTTGAGGGTATGCATTTCTCCACAACACCTTCAGCATTTATTGTTTGTAGTTTTCTTGCTCATGGTTATTCTGACAAGTGTGAGCTGATACCTCTTTGTGGTTGAATTCGCATGTGCCTCATAATCCGTTGAAATTGAGCTTTAAGGCATGTCCTTTTTATTTTTCAAGCAGTGATTACCCCTTAGTTCTTCAAAGTGTTCTCTTAAAGTACGTGTCACCTTTTGAAATGTTTTGGCCGTTACCTCCCTGAAGACATTTTGAGGGCCGGTTTCATTTACAGTTCTGCAGTACTTGTTCCTATGAAATGACCATTAGCACAGGCTTTAAAACTGCTTTTGCAGGTAACTGCCAGAGGGCGGCAGCCTTTCTATGTTCCCCACCCTGGTAACTAGGGAAAAGCCCTTGCGGCCTGTGCTGTTTCTCGGTTATAAATTAGAGTGGAGTGTGCCCGGACAAACCCACACAAGCTGATGTCTCCTTACTTTTGTTGGATTTTTAAATTTAATTTTTATTTTTTATTGGAATAATTTTCCACTGTGTACGTGGACCACTTCTACTTTGTGCATTCCTCGGTTGATGGACATTTTCATTGCTTCCAAGTGTTGGCTATGGTAAACATTGCTGAAGTGCAGGATTGCCAGCCTGTGTCTTTTTGATTTTTGTCTTTTAAGGTGATAGTGCCAGCAGTGGGCTTTCCATACCATATAGTAGCTCAGTGTTTAGCTTTAAACTCACCTCTATTATGTTCTCACTACTGACTGTTACCAGTTTACATCCAATCAGCTGCTAGAGGGAACACAGTTCTCTAATACCCGTTCAGCATTTATCGTTTGTAGATTTTTTGGTGATGATCATTCTGACTGTTGTGAGGTAAAAGTTTTTGTAGATTGGATTAGCATGTCTTTTTTAATTCAAGATGTTGAGCATTTTTCCATGCCCACTGCTGGGGCTATCACCTGAGAAGATGAGTATCAAAAAGACAGGAGTTGGCAATCCTGCACTCCAGCAACATTTACCATAGCCAATATTTGGAGGCAATGAATATGTGCATCACCAGAGGAATGCACAAAAAAGATGAGCTCCATGTACACAATGGAATATTACTCCAATAAAAATAAAAATTAAATTTAAAAAACAAACAAAAGTAAGGATACATCAGCTTTTGTGGGTTTATCGGGGCACATTCCATGCTAATTTATAACCCAGGACCACCACTGGCCAAAAGGACTGTTTCCCTATTTACCAGAGTGGGGAACGTAGAAAGGCTGCCACCGTCTGGCAGTTACTTGCAAAAGCAGGTTTAAAGCCTGAGCTAATGGTCACTTCATATGAACAAGTACTGCAGGGCTCTAAATGAAACCTGCCCTCAAAATGTCTTGAGGGAGATAATGGCCAAAATACTTCAAATGGTGACACATACTTTAAGAAAACACTTTGAAGAAATAAGCTCTAATCACAGCTGGAAAAATAAAAAGGACATGTCTTAAAGCTCAATTTCAACGCATTATGAGACGCATGCAAATTCAACCACAAAGAGGTATCAGCTCACACCACTAAGAATAACCATCAACAAAAACTACAAAGAATAAATGCTGAAGGTGCTGGGAAGAAATGCATACGCTCTACTTGAAGTGGCACGTAACCTAGAAAGAGCCAATAAGGAGAAGAGAATAGAGGTGCCTTTAAAAGGTAAACGTTGAGCTACCATATGATCCAGCAGACCTATTCCTGGACCTATAAACTAAAAAGACAGAATTGGAAGGAGACAGGTATGTAAATCTGCATTGCATAGTATTACAATAGCCAAGCTATGGAAGTAACCAAAAAGTCCAACGAAAGATGGGTGGAAAAAGAAGAGCTCCTACCTGTACAGATGGAATAGGAGCTAGTGAAAACATTAAACAATGCCATTTGCAGCACCATAGATGAGTTGAGAAGTAATCAGTCAACTTGGAGTAAGTGAGAAAGCGAAAGACACATATCCTATCATATCACATATAGGTGTTACCTAAAAAATGATACAAAGATATTTCCACAGAGAAACACTATCATAGATTCATTAAAAAAACTTATGGTTCACCAAATGGAAAGGTGTGAGGATTGGATACATTACCATATTGAGGTTAACAGAGAGATACAAACACATGTGAAATATATAATCACCAAAGACCTACGCAATACCAAGAGAAGACTACTCAACATTGTGTCATAACCTACATGGGAAAAGGATCCGAAGAATAGATATATGCATATGTGTGAAAGAACCACATCTTGCACACCTAGAACAAACAAAACATTGTAATCAAGTTTGCTGTGATAAGAAATAAAAATTAAGTTCAAAATACCAACAAGAAGTAATGAGACATAAACTTAAAGGGCTTTTTCCTCGCACATTCCATTCTAATTTACAACCTAGAACACCACTTCCAGTAAGGCTCTGTTGCCCTAGAAACCAGATTTGGTAAAGGAGAAATGCTGCCGCCTTGTGGCCGATTCCCGCAAGAGCAGCTTTTAACCCACA
The DNA here is from genome assembly GCF_965194805.1 of Balaenoptera borealis. Lineage (NCBI taxonomy): Eukaryota > Metazoa > Chordata > Mammalia > Artiodactyla > Balaenopteridae > Balaenoptera > Balaenoptera borealis. The sequence continues at coordinate 46,676 of NW_028123715.1, read as the reverse complement.
GCTAATGGTCACTTACCATTCACAAGGACTCAGGGCTGTAAAGGACACCTGCCCTCAAAATTGTGCTGAGGTAGGGAATGGATACAAAAAATTCAAAACAGGCCAAATTTTCAAGAAGATAGTATGAAGAGGTAAGTTTTACTCACTCTCTTTTTAAAGAAAGGAAAATGGATAAAAGCTCCACCTCAGGAAGTATTAGACTCATGCAATCTAATCTACAAAAAGTTTTCAACTCACACCAGTCGACTGACCATTGGCAAAAAGTCTACAAACAATAAATGCTGAAGAGGTTTTAGAGAACTGTGTACCCTCTAGCTGCTGGTGAGATGCAAAAGGGTTAAACGCTAATAATGAGAACAGAAAGGAGCTGCGTTGAAAAGGAAAAATTGAGGTACCATTCAATCCAGCAGACGCACCAATGGGCCTCTCACCTGAGAAGACCAGAATGAAGAAGACCCGGGCTGCAAAAACTGCACTGCAGCCTTATTCACCATAGCCAAGACAGTGAAGCAACCAAAATGTCCATCAACAGATGAAAGGATAAAGAAGAAGTGGTCCATGTACACAATGAATACTAGCCATGGAAAACAATGAAACACTGCTCTTTGAGGCACCATAGATGATCTTGGAGATAATCACAGAACATGAGGTAAGTCGGAAAGCAGAAGTCCTATATCCTATGATATCACTTATAGGCGTTATCTAATAACTGACACAAATGAACATATTTCCACAGAGAAAGTCAATCACAGACTTATTAAAAAAAAACTACGCTTACCTAAAAGGAAAGGTGGGGGGAATGGATAAATGAAGATTAGCGTTACCATATGTATACAAATACATATTATATACATATATCAAAAAGACCGACCATATAGCAAGGAAGGTTTACGGAACACTCTGTAATAATTTACAGGGGAAGAGGATCTCTACATAAATAGGTATATAGAATATGTAGATGAACCAGAGTGTGTACACCTTGGACAAGCAACATTCTAACCATTACCCCAATTGAAAAAATTAAAACAACGAACTAGGAGTAATGAGACATAAACTTATGGGGGGTTTTCCTGGCACATTCCATTCAAATTTACAACCTAGGCAAACGACTTCCAGAACGGCTCTGCTGCCCTAGTACCCAGATTTGGGAATGGAGAAATGCTGCATCCTTGTGGCCGTTTCCCACCACAGCAGCTTTAAACCCACTGCAAAAGGTCACTAAATATTCACCAATTGCAGGTCTGTAAATGACACCTGCCCTCCAAAAAATACTGAGGTCGAAAATCGACCAAAAAATTCTAGAGTGCAACCTTCCAAAAAGAAAATTTGAAGAGGTATATTATACTCACACTTTTGTTCTTTTTTCTTTTAACAGAAAAGAAAAAGGCGTGGAAAAATGATGAATTGTAGGAATTTTTACAGACATGTAAACCCAAATTACAAACACCTATCAGCTCACACCAGTCAGAATGGCCATCAACAAATATGCTGCAAACAAGAAATGCTGACGTGATTGTGGAGAAGTGCGTACCCTCGATTCTAAGGGGGACGTGGTAAGAGCCACTAATGAAAGCACAATTGAGGTGCCTTGAAAAGGTAAACGTTGAGCTACCATACCAGTCAATCAATCATAACCACTGCTGGGTCTATCACCTGAGAAAATGAAAATCAAAAATCACAGGCTGGCAATCCTGCCCTCCAGCAATATTTACCATAGGCAACACTTGGAAGCAAGGAAAATGTCCATCAACAGAAGAATGCACCAAGAAGAAGTGGTCCATGTACACAATGGAATATTAGCCATGGAAAACACTGAAGCGCTGCTCTTTGAGGCACCACAGATGAGCCTGGAGATAATCACAAAACATGAAGTAGGTCGGAAAGCAAAAGACCTATAGCCTATATTATCACTTATGGCATTATCTAATAACTGACACAGATGAACATATTTCCAAAGAGAAAGACACTCACAGGCTTAGAAAACAAAACAAACTATGCTCATCTAAAAGGAAAGGAGGGGGGAAATTGAGAAATGAGGATTAGTGTTACTATACATATACAAATACATATTATATACATGTATCAAAAAGACCGAACATATAGCAAGGGAGGTCGATGGAACACTGTAATATTTTACATGGGAAGAGGATCTGTACATTAATAGACATACATAATGTACAAAAGGACCAGATGGTGTACACCTAGGACAAACAATATTCTAAACTTTACCCAGATTAAAAAAATTTTAAAAACCAAGATGAAGTAATGAGACATAAACTTATGGGGATTTCTCCTGGCAAATTCCATTCTAATTTATAACCTAGGACAATGACTTCCAGAAGGGCTCTGCTGCCCTAGTACCCAGATTGGGGAATGGAGAAAAGCTACCTCCTTGTGGACGTTTCCCACAACAGCAGCTTTGAACCCACTGCAAAAGGTCACTAAATTTTCACCAACTTGCAGTTCTGTAAATGACACCTGCCCTCCAAAAAATTTCTGGGGTCAAAAATCGACCAAAAAATTCAAAAGAGGGCAACCTTCGAAGAAGTCAATTTCAAGAGCTGTATTATACTTACGGTTTTTTTCTTTTAAGAGAAAAGAAAAGGCGTAGGAATATGATGAATTTAAAAATTTTAATGTCATGCATACCCATATTACAAAAACCTATCAGCTCACAGCAATCAGAATGGCCATTAGGAAAAATGCTGCCAAAAATAAACGGTGAAGGGAGTGTGGAGAAATGCGTACCCTCGGTTGTAAGGGGGGGCATGTAAAGAGCCACTAATGAAAACACAACGTAGGTGCTTTGAAAAGGGAAACATTGAGCTACCAGTCAATCAATCACAACCACTGCTTGGCCTATCACCTGAGAAAATGAGAATCAAAAATCACAGGCTGGCAAACCTGTACGCCAGCAATATTTACCATAGCCAGCACTTGGAAGCAATGAAAATGTCCATCAACCGAGGAATGCACCAAGAAGAAGTGGTCCACGTACACAATGGAATATTACTCTAATAATAAATATAAATTAAATTAAAAACAAACAAAAGCAAGGAGACATCAACATTTGTGGGTTTATCCGGGCACATTGCACTCTAATTTATAACCGAAGAACACCACTGGCCGGTAGGTCTGTTTCCCTAGTACCAGCATGGGGAACGTAGAAAGGCTGCCGCTCTCTGGCCATTACCTGCAAAAGCAGGTTTAAAGCCTGAGCTAATGGTCACTTCATATGAACAAGTACTTCAGGGCTGTAAATGAAACCTGCCCTCAAAATGTCTTGAGGGAGATAATGGCCAAAATATTTCAAATGGTGACACATACTTTAAGAAAACACTTTGAAGAAATAAGCTCTAATCACAGCTGGAAAAATTAAAAGGACATGTCTTAAAGCTCAATTTCAACGCATTATGAGACACATGCAAATTCAACCACAAAGAGGTATCAGCTCACACCACTCAGAATAACCATCAGCAAAAACTACAAAGAATAAATGCTGAAGGTGCTGGGAAGAAATACATACCCTCCACTTTAAGTGGGACGTAACCTGGAAAGAGCCACTAAGGAGAACAGAATAGAGGTGCCTTTAAAAGGTAACCATTGAGCTACCATATGATCTAGCAGACCTATGCCTAGACCTATAAACGAAGAAGATAGAATTGGAAGGACACAGGCACGCAAATCTACATTGCATAGTATTACAATAGCCAAGATATGGAAGTAACCAAAAAGTCCACCGACAGATGGGTGGACAAAGAAGAACTGCTACCTGTACAGATGGAATAGGAGCTAGTGAAAAAATGAAACAATGCCATTTGCAGCACCATAGAGGAGTCTAGAAGTAATCACGCAACTTGGAGTAAGTGAGAAAGCGAAAGACACATATCCTATCATATCACATATAGGTGTTACCTAAAAAATGATACAAACAAAGATATTTCCACAGAGAAACACTATCATAGATTCATTAAAAAAACTTATGGTTCACCAAATGGAAAGGTGTGAGGATTGGATACATTACCATATTGAGGTTAACAGAGAGATACAAACACATGTGAAATATATAATCACCAAAGACCTACGCAATACCAAGAGAAGACTACTCAACATTGTGTCATAACCTACATGGGAAAAGGATCCGAAGAAGAATAGATATATGCATATGTGTGAAAGAACCACATCTTGCACACCTAGAACAAACAAAACATTGTAATCAAGTTTGCTGTGATAAGAAATAAAAATTAAGTTCAAAATACCAACAAGAAGTAATGAGACATAAACTTAAAGGGCTTTTTCCTCGCACATTCCATTCTAATTTACAACCTAGGACACCACTTCCAGTAAGGCTCTGTTGCCCTAGTAACCAGATTTGGTAAAGGAGAAATGCTGCCGCCTTGTGGCCGATTCCCGCAAGAGCAGCTTTTAACCCACAGCTAATGGTCACTTACCATTCACAAGGACTCAGGGCTGTAAAGGACACCTGCCCTCAAAATTGTGCTGAGGTAGGGAATGGATACAAAAAATTCAAAACAGGCCAAATTTTCAAGAAGATAGTATGAAGAGGTAAGTTTTACTCACTCTCTTTTTAAAGAAAGGAAAATGGATAAAAGCTCCACCTCAGGAAGTATTAGACTCATGCAATCTAATCTACAAAAAGTTTTCAACTCACACCAGTCGACTGACCATTGGCAAAAAGTCTACAAACAATAAATGCTGAAGAGGTTTTAGAGAACTGTGTACCCTCTAGCTGCTGGTGAGATGCAAAAGGGTTAAACGCTAATAATGAGAACAGAAAGGAGCTGCGTTTAAAAGGAAAAATTGAGGTACCATTCAATCCAGCAGACGCACCAATGGGCCTCTCACCTGAGAAGACCAGAATGAAGAAGACCCGGGCTGCAAAAGCTGCACTGCAGCCTTATTCACCATAGCCAAGACAGTGAAGCAACCAAAATGTCCATCAACAGATGAAAGGATAAAGAAGAAGTGGTCCATGTACACAATGAATACTAGCCATGGAAAACAATGAAACACTGCTCTTTGAGGCACCATAGATGATCTTGGAGATAATCACAGAACATGAGGTAAGTCGGAAAGCAAAAGTCCTATATCCTATGATATCACTTATAGGCGTTATCTAATAACTGACACAAATGAACATATTTCCACAGAGAAAGTCAATCACAGACTTATTAAAAAAAAACTACGCTTATCTAAAAGGAAAGGTGGGGGGAATGGATAAATGAAGATTAGCGTTACCATATGTATACAAATACATATTATATACATATATCAAAAAGACCGACCATATAGCAAGGAAGGTTTACGGAACACTCTGTAATAATTTACAGGGGAAGAGGATCTCTACATAAATAGGTATATAGAATATGTAGATGAACCAGAGTGTGTACACCTTGGACAAGCAACATTCTAACCATTACCCCAATTGAAAAAATTAAAACAACGAACTAGGAGTAATGAGACATAAACTTATGGGGGGTTTTCCTGGCACATTCCATTCAAATTTACAACCTAGGCAAACGACTTCCAGAACGGCTCTGCTGCCCTAGTACCCAGATTTGGGAATGGAGAAATGCTGCATCCTTGTGGCCGTTTCCCACAACAGCAGCTTTAACCCCACTGCAAAAGGTCACTAAATATTCACCAATTGCAGGTCTGTAAATGACATCTGCCCTCCAAAAAATACTGAGGTCGAAAATCGACCAAAAAATTCTAGAGTGCAACCTTCCAAAAAGAAAATTTGAAGAGGTATATTATACTCACACTTTTGTTCTTTTTTCTTTTAACAGAAAAGAAAACGGCGTGGAAAAATGATGAATTGTAGGAATTTTTACAGACATGTAAACCCAAATTACAAACACCTATCAGCTCACACCAGTCAGAATGGCCATCAACAAAAATGCTGCAAACAAGAAATGCTGACGTGATTGTGGAGAAGTGCATACCCTCGATTCTAAGGGGGACGTGGTAAGAGCCACTAATGAAAGCACAATTGAGGTGCCTTGAAAAGGTAAACGTTGAGCTACCATACCAGTCAATCAATCATAACCACTGCTGGGTCTATCACCTGAGAAAATGAAAATCAAAAATCACAGGCTGGCAATCCTGCCCTCCAGCAATATTTACCATAGGCAACACTTGGAAGCAAGGAAAATGTCCATCAACAGAGGAATGCACCAAGAAGAAGTGGTCCATGTACACAATGGAATATTAGCCATGGAAAACACTGAAGCGCTGCTCGTTGAGGCACCACAGATGAGCCTGGAGATAATCACAAAACATGAAGTAGGTCAGAAAGCAAAAGACCTATAGCCTATATTATCACTTATGGCATTACCTAATAACTGACACAGATGAACATATTTCCAAAGAGAAAGACACTCACAGGCTTAGAAAACAAAACAAACTATGCTCATCTAAAAGGAAAGGAGGGGGGAAATTGAGAAATGAGGATTAGTGTTACTATACATATACAAATACATATTATATACATGTATCAAAAAGACCGAACATATAGCAAGGGAGGTCGATGGAACACTGTAATATTTTACATGGGAAGAGGATCTGTACATTAATAGACATACATAATGTACAAAAGGACCAGATGGTGTACACCTAGGACAAACAATATTCTAAACTTTACCCAGATTAAAAAAATTTTAAAAACCAAGAAGAAGTAATGAGACATAAACTTATGGGGATTTCTCCTGGCAAATTCCATTCTAATTTATAACCTAGGACAATGACTTCCAGAAGGGCTCTGCTGCCCTAGTACCCAGATTGGGGAATGGAGAAAAGCTACCTCCTTGTGGACGTTTCCCACAACAGCAGCTTTGAACCCACTGCAAAAGGTCACTAAATTTTCACCAACTTGCAGTTCTGTAAATGACACCTGCCCTCCAAAAAATTTCTGGGGTCAAAAATCGACCAAAAAATTCAAAAGAGGGCAACCTTCGAAGAAGTCAATTTCAAGAGCTGTATTATACTTACGGTTTTTTTCTTTTAAGAGAAAAGAAAAAGGCGTAGGAATATGATGAATTTAAAAATTTTAATGTCATGCGTACCCATATTACAAAAACCTATCAGCTCACAGCAATCAGAATGGCCATTAGGAAAAATGCTGCCAAAAATAAACGGTGAAGGGAGTGTGGAGAAATGCGTACCCTCGGTTGTAAGGGGGGGCATGTAAAGAGCCACTAATGAAAACACAACGTAGGTGCTTTGAAAAGGGAAACATTGAGCTACCAGTCAATCAATCACAACCACTGCTTGGCCTATCACCTGAGAAAATGAGAATCAAAAATCACAGGCTGGCAAACCTGTACGCCAGCAATATTTACCATAGCCAGCACTTGGAAGCAATGAAAATGTCCATCAACCGAGGAATGCACCAAGAAGAAGTGGTCCACGTACACAATGGAATATTACTCTAATAATAAATATAAATTGAATTAAAAACAAACAAAAGCAAGGAGACATCAACATTTGTGGGTTTATCCGGGCACATTGCACTCTAATTTATAACCGAAGAACACCACTGGCCGGTAGGTCTGTTTCCCTAGTACCAGCATGGGGAACGTAGAAAGGCTGCCGCTCTCTGGCCATTACCTGCAAAAGCAGGTTTAAAGCCTGAGCTAATGGTCACTTCATATGAACAAGTACTTCAGGGCTGTAAATGAAACCTGCCCTCAAAATGTCTTGAGGGAGATAATGGCCAAACTATTTCAAATGGTGACACATACTTTAAGAAAACACTTTGAAGAAATAAGCTCTAATCACAGCTGGAAAAATTAAAAGGACATGTCTTAAAGCTCAATTTCAACACATTATGAGACACATGCAAATTCAACCACAAAGAGGTATCAGCTCACACCACTCAGAATAACCATCAGCAAAAACTACAAAGAATAAATGCTGAAGGTGCTGGGAAGAAATACATACCCTCCACTTTAAGTGGGACGTAACCTGGAAAGAGCCACTAAGGAGAACAGAATAGAGGTGCCTTTAAAAGGTAACCATTGAGCTACCATATGATCTAGCAGACCTATGCCTAGACCTATAAACGAAGAAGAGAGAATTGGAAGGACACAGGCACGCAAATCTACATTGCATAGTATTACAATAGCCAAGATATGGAAGTAACCAAAAAGTCCACCGACAGATGGGTGGACAAAGAAGTACTGCTACCTGTACAGATGGAATAAGAGCTAGTGAAAAAATGAAACAATGCCATTTGCAGCACCATAGATGAGTCTAGAAGTAATCACGCAACTTGGAGTAAGTGAGAAAGCGAAAGACACATATCCTATCATATCACATATAGGTGTTACCTAAAAAATGATACAAACAAAAGATATTTCCACAGAGAAACACTATCATAGATTCATTAAAAAAACTTATGGTTCACCAAATGGAAAGGTGTGAGGATTGGATACATTACCATATTGAGGTTAACAGAGAGATACAAACACATGTGAAATATATAATCACCAAAGACCTACGCAATACCAAGAGAAGACTACTCAACATTGTGTCATAACCTACATGGGAAAAGGATCCGAAGAATAGATATATGCATATGTGTGAAAGAACCACATCTTGCACACCTAGAACAAACAAAACATTGTAATCAAGTTTGCTGTGATAAGAAATAAAAATTAAGTTCAAAATACCAACAAGAAGTAATGAGACATAAACTTAAAGGGCTTTTTCCTCGCACATTCCATTCTAATTTACAACCTAGAACACCACTTCCAGTAAGGCTCTGTTGCCCTAGAAACCAGATTTGGTAAAGGAGAAATGCTGCCGCCTTGTGGCCGATTCCCGCAAGAGCAGCTTTTAACCCACAGCTAATGGTCACTTACCATTCACAAGGACTCAGGGCTGTAAAGGACACCTGCCCTCAAAATTGTGCTGAGGTAGGGAATGGATACAAAAAATTCAAAACAGGCCAAATTTTCAAGAAGATAGTATGAAGAGGTAAGTTTTACTCACTCTCTTTTTAAAGAAAGGAAAATGGATAAAAGCTCCACCTCAGGAAGTATTAGACTCATGCAATCTAATCTACAAAAAGTTTTCAACTCACACCAGTCGACTGACCATTGGCAAAAAGTCTACAAACAATAAATGCTGAAGAGGTTTTAGAGAACTGTGTACCCTCTAGCTGCTGGTGAGATGCCAAAGGGTTAAACGCTAATAATGAGAACAGAAAGGAGCTGCGTTGAAAAGGAAAAATTGAGGTACCATTCAATCCAGCAGGCGCACCAATGGGCCTCTCACCTGAGAAGACCAGAATGAAGAAGACCCGGGCTGCAAAAGCTGCACTGCAGCCTTATTCACCATAGACAAGACAGTGAAGCAACCAAAATGTCCATCAACAGATGAAAGGATAAAGAAGAAGTGGTCCATGTACACAATGAATACTAGCCATGGAAAACAATGAAACACTGCTCTTTGAGGCACCATAGATGATCTTGGAGATAATCACAGAACATGAGGTAAGTCGGAAAGCAGAAGTCCTATATCCTATGATATCACTTATAGGCGTTATCTAATAACTGACACAAATGAACATATTTCCACAGAGAAAGTCAATCACAGACTTATTAAAAAAAAACTATGCTTATCTAAAAGGAAAGGTGGGGGGAATGGATAAATGAAGATTAGCGTTACCATATGTATACAAATACATATTATATACATATATCAAAAAGACCGACCATATAGCAAGGAAGGTTTACGGAACACTCTGTAATAATTTACAGGGGAAGAGGATCTCTACATAAATAGGTATATAGAATATGTAGATGAACCAGAGTGTGTACACCTTGGACAAGCAACATTCTAACCATTACCCCAATTGAAAAAATTAAAACAACGAACTAGGAGTAATGAGACATAAACTTATGGGGGGTTTTCCTGGCACATTCCATTCAAATTTACAACCTAGGCAAACGACTTCCAGAACGGCTCTGCTGCCCTAGTACCCAGATTTGGGAATGGAGAAATGCTGCATCCTTGTGGCCGTTTCCCACCACAGCAGCTTTAACCCCACTGCAAAAGGTCACTAAATATTCACCAATTGCAGGTCTGTAAATGACACCTGCCCTCCAAAAAATACTGAGGTCGAAAATCGACCAAAAAATTCTAGAGTGCAACCTTCCAAAAAGAAAATTTGAAGAGGTATATTATACTCACACTTTTGTTCTTTTTTCTTTTAACAGAAAAGAAAAAGGCGTGGAAAAATGATGAATTGTAGGAATTTTTACAGACATGTAAACCCAAATTACAAACACCTATCAGCTCACACCAGTCAGAATGGCCATCAACAAATATGCTGCAAACAAGAAATGCTGACGTGATTGTGGAGAAGTGCGTACCCTCGATTCTAAGGGGGACGTGGTAAGAGCCACTAATGAAAGCACAATTGAGGTGCCTTGAAAAGGTAAACGTTGAGCTACCATACCAGTCAATCAATCATAACCACTGCTGGGTCTATCACCTGAGAAAATGAAAATCAAAAATCACAGGCTGGCAATCCTGCCCTCCAGCAATATTTACCATAGGCAACACTTGGAAGCAAGGAAAATGTCCATCAACAGAGGAATGCACCAAGAAGAAGTGGTCCATGTACACAATGGAATATTAGCCATGGAAAACACTGAAGCGCTGCTCTTTGAGGCACCACAGATGAGCCTGGAGATAATCACAAAACATGAAGTAGGTCGGAAAGCAAAAGACCTATAGCCTATATTATCACTTATGGCATTATCTAATAACTGACACAGATGAACATATTTCCAAAGAGAAAGACACTCACAGGCTTAGAAAACAAAACAAACTATGCTCATCTAAAAGGAAAGGAGGGGGGAAATTGAGAAATGAGGATTAGTGTTACTATACATATACAAATACATATTATATACATGTATCAAAAAGACCGAACATATAGCAAGGGAGGTCGATGGAACACTGTAATATTTTACATGGGAAGAGGATCTGTACATTAATAGACATACATAATGTACAAAAGGACCAGATGGTGTACACCCAGGACAAACAATATTCTAAACTTTACCCAGATTAAAAAAATTTTAAAAACCAAGAAGAAGTAATGAGACATAAACTTATGGGGATTTCTCCTGGCAAATTCCATTCTAATTTATAACCTAGGACAATGACTTCCAGAAGGGCTCTGCTGCCCTAGTACCCAGATTGGGGAATGGAGAAAAGCTACCTCCTTGTGGACGTTTCCCACAACAGCAGCTTTGAACCCACTGCAAAAGGTCACTAAATTTTCACCAACTTGCAGTTCTGTAAATGACACCTGCCCTCCAAAAAATTTCTGGGGTCAAAAATCGACCAAAAAATTCAAAAGAGGGCAACCTTCGAAGAAGTCAATTTCAAGAGCTCTATTATACTTACGGTTTTTTCTTTTAAGAGAAAAGAAAAAGGCGTAGGAATATGATGAATTTAAAAATTTTAATGTCATGCATACCCATATTACAAAAACCTATCAGCTCACAGCAATCAGAATGGCCATTAGGAAAAATGCTGCCAAAAATAAACGGTGAAGGGAGTGTGGAGAAATGCGTACCCTCGGTTGTAAGGGGGGGCATGTAAAGAGCCACTAATGAAAACACAACGTAGGTGCTTTGAAAAGGGAAACATTGAGCTACCAGTCAATCAATCACAACCACTGCTTGGCCTATCACCTGAGAAAATGAGAATCAAAAATCACAGGCTGGCAAACCTGTACGCCAGCAATATTTACCATAGCCAGCACTTGGAAGCAATGAAAATGTCCATCAACCGAGGAATGCACCAAGAAGAAGTGGTCCACGTACACAATGGAATATTACTCTAATAATAAATATAAATTGAATTAAAAACAAACAAAAGCAAGGAGACATCAACATTTGTGGGTTTATCCGGGCACATTGCACTCTAATTTATAACCGAAGAACACCACTGGCCGGTAGGTCTGTTTCCCTAGTACCAGCATGGGGAACGTAGAAAGGCTGCCGCTCTCTGGCCATTACCTGCAAAAGCAGGTTTAAAGCCTGAGCTAATGGTCACTTCATATGAACAAGTACTTCAGGGCTGTAAATGAAACCTGCCCTCAAAATGTCTTGAGGGAGATAATGGCCAAAATATTTCAAATGGTGACACATACTTTAAGAAAACACTTTGAAGAAATAAGCTCTAATCACAGCTGGAAAAATTAAAAGGACATGTCTTAAAGCTCAATTTCAACACATTATGAGACACATGCAAATTCAACCACAAAGAGGTATCAGCTCACACCACTCAGAATAACCATCAGCAAAAACTACAAAGAATAAATGCTGAAGGTGCTGGGAAGAAATACATACCCTCCACTTTAAGTGGGACGTAACCTGGAAAGAGCCACTAAGGAGAACAGAATAGAGGTGCCTTTAAAAGGTAACCATTGAGCTACCATATGATCTAGCAGACCTATGCCTAGACCTATAAACGAAGAAGAGAGAATTGGAAGGACACAGGCACGCAAATCTACATTGCATAGTATTACAATAGCCAAGATATGGAAGTAACCAAAAAGTCCACCGACAGATGGGTGGACAAAGAAGTACTGCTACCTGTACAGATGGAATAAGAGCTAGTGAAAAAATGAAACAATGCCATTTGCAGCACCATAGATGAGTCTAGAAGTAATCACGCAACTTGGAGTAAGTGAGAAAGCGAAAGACACATATCCTATCATATCACATATAGGTGTTACCTAAAAAATGATACAAACAAAAGATATTTCCACAGAGAAACACTATCATAGATTCATTAAAAAAACTTATGGTTCACCAAATGGAAAGGTGTGAGGATTGGATACATTACCATATTGAGGTTAACAGAGAGATACAAACACATGTGAAATATATAATCACCAAAGACCTACGCAATACCAAGAGAAGACTACTCAACATTGTGTCATAACCTACATGGGAAAAGGATCCGAAGAATAGATATATGCATATGTGTGAAAGAACCACATCTTGCACACCTAGAACAAACAAAACATTGTAATCAAGTTTGCTGTGATAAGAAATAAAAATTAAGTTCAAAATACCAACAAGAAGTAATGAGACATAAACTTAAAGGGCTTTTTCCTCGCACATTCCATTCTAATTTACAACCTAGAACACCACTTCCAGTAAGGCTCTGTTGCCCTAGAAACCAGATTTGGTAAAGGAGAAATGCTGCCGCCTTGTGGCCGATTCCCGCAAGAGCAGCTTTTAACCCACAGCTAATGGTCACTTACCATTCACAAGGACTCAGGGCTGTAAAGGACACCTGCCCTCAAAATTGTGCTGAGGTAGGGAATGGATACAAAAAATTCAAAACAGGCCAAATTTTCAAGAAGATAGTATGAAGAGGTAAGTTTTACTCACTCTCTTTTTAAAGAAAGGAAAATGGATAAAAGCTCCACCTCAGGAAGTATTAGACTCATGCAATCTAATCTACAAAAAGTTTTCAACTCACACCAGTCGACTGACCATTGGCAAAAAGTCTACAAACAATAAATGCTGAAGAGGTTTTAGAGAACTGTGTACCCTCTAGCTGCTGGTGAGATGCCAAAGGGTTAAACGCTAATAATGAGAACAGAAAGGAGCTGCGTTGAAAAGGAAAAATTGAGGTACCATTCAATCCAGCAGGCGCACCAATGGGCCTCTCACCTGAGAAGACCAGAATGAAGAAGACCCGGGCTGCAAAAGCTGCACTGCAGCCTTATTCACCATAGACAAGACAGTGAAGCAACCAAAATGTCCATCAACAGGTGAAAGGATAAAGAAGAAGTGGTCCATGTACACAATGAATACTAGCCATGGAAAACAATGAAACACTGCTCTTTGAGGCACCATAGATGATCTTGGAGATAATCACAGAACATGAGGTAAGTCGGAAAGCAGAAGTCCTATATCCTATGATATCACTTATAGGCGTTATCTAATAACTGACACAAATGAACATATTTCCACAGAGAAAGTCAATCACAGACTTATTAAAAAAAAACTACGCTTATCTAAAAGGAAAGGTGGGGGGAATGGATAAATGAAGATTAGTGTTACCATATGTATACAAATACATATTATATACATATATCAAAAAGACCGACCATATAGCAAGGAAGGTTTACGGAACACTCTGTAATAATTTACAGGGGAAGAGGATCTCTACATAAATAGGTATATAGAATATGTAGATGAACCAGAGTGTGTACACCTTGGACAAGCAACATTCTAACCATTACCCCAATTGAAAAAATTAAAACAACGAACTAGGAGTAATGAGACATAAACTTATGGGGGGTTTTCCTGGCACATTCCATTCAAATTTACAACCTAGGCAAACGACTTCCAGAACGGCTCTGCTGCCCTAGTACCCAGATTTGGGAATGGAGAAATGCTGCATCCTTGTGGCCGTTTCCCACCACAGCAGCTTTAACCCCACTGCAAAAGGTCACTAAATATTCACCAATTGCAGGTCTGTAAATGACACCTGCCCTCCAAAAAATACTGAGGTCGAAAATCGACCAAAAAATTCTAGAGTGCAACCTTCCAAAAAGAAAATTTGAAGAGGTATATTATACTCACACTTTTGTTCTTTTTTCTTTTAACAGAAAAGAAAAAGGCGTGGAAAAATGATGAATTGTAGGAATTTTTACAGACATGTAAACCCAAATTACAAACACCTACCAGCTCACACCAGTCAGAATGGCCATCAACAAATATGCTGCAAACAAGAAATGCTGACGTGATTGTGGAGAAGTGCGTACCCTCGATTCTAAGGGGGACGTGGTAAGAGCCACTAATGAAAGCACAATTGAGGTGCCTTGAAAAGGTAAACGTTGAGCTACCATACCAGTCAATCAATCATAACCACTGCTGGGTCTATCACCTGAGAAAATGAAAATCACAAATCACAGGCTGGCAATCCTGCCCTCCAGCAATATTTACCATAGGCAACACTTGGAAGCAAGGAAAATGTCCATCAACAGAGGAATGCACCAAGAAGAAGTGGTCCATGTACACAATGGAATATTAGCCATGGAAAACACTGAAGCGCTGCTCTTTGAGGCACCACAGATGAGCCTGGAGATAATCACAAAACATGAAGTAGGTCGGAAAGCAAAAGACCTATAGCCTATATTATCACTTATGGCATTATCTAATAACTGACACAGATGAACATATTTCCAAAGAGAAAGACACTCACAGGCTTAGAAAACAAAACAAACTATGCTCATCTAAAAAGAAAGGAGGGGGGAAATTGAGAAATGAGGATTAGTGTTACTATACATATACAAATACTTATTATATACATGTATCAAAAAGACCGAACATATAGCAAGGGAGGTCGATGGAACACTGTAATATTTTACATGGGAAGAGGATCTGTACATTAATAGACATACATAATGTACAAATGGACCAGATGGTGTACACCTAGGACAAACAATATTCTAAACTTTACCCAGATTAAAAAAATTTTAAAAACCAAGAAGAAGTAATGAGACATAAACTTATGGGGATTTCTCCTGGCAAATTCCATTCTAATTTATAACCTAGGACAATGACTTCCAGAAGGGCTCTGCTGCCCTAGTACCCAGATTGGGGAATGGAGAAAAGCTACCTCCTTGTGGACGTTTCCCACAACAGCAGCTTTGAACCCACTGCAAAAGGTCACTAAATTTTCACCAACTTGCAGTTCTGTAAATGACACCTGCCCTCCAAAAAATTTCTGGGGTCAAAAATCGACCAAAAAATTCAAAAGAGGGCAACCTTCGAAGAAGTCAATTTCAAGAGCTCTATTATACTTACGGTTTTTTCTTTTAAGAGAAAAGAAAAAGGCGTAGGAATATGATGAATTTAAAAATTTTAATGTCATGCATACCCATATTACAAAAACCTATCAGCTCACAGCAATCAGAATGGCCATTAGGAAAAATGCTGCCAAAAATAAACGGTGAAGGGAGTGTGGAGAAATGCGTACCCTCGGTTGTAAGGGGGGGCATGTAAAGAGCCACTAATGAAAACACAACGTAGGTGCTTTGAAAAGGGAAACATTGAGCTACCAGTCAATCAATCACAACCACTGCTTGGCCTATCACCTGAGAAAATGAGAATCAAAAATCACAGGCTGGCAAACCTGTACGCCAGCAATATTTACCATAGCCAGCACTTGGAAGCAATGAAAATGTCCATCAACCGAGGAATGCACCAAGAAGAAGTGGTCCACGTACACAATGGAATATTACTCTAATAATAAATATAAATTAAATTAAAAACAAACAAAAGCAAGGAGACATCAACATTTGTGGGTTTATCCGGGCACATTGCACTCTAATTTATAACCGAAGAACACCACTGGCCGGTAGGTCTGTTTCCCTAGTACCAGCATGGGGAACGTAGAAAGGCTGCCGCTCTCTGGCCATTACCTGCAAAAGCAGGTTTAAAGCCTGAGCTAATGGTCACTTCATATGAACAAGTACTTCAGGGCTGTAAATGAAACCTGCCCTCAAAATGTCTTGAGGGAGATAATGGCCAAAATATTTCAAATGGTGACACATACTTTAAGAAAACACTTTGAAGAAATAAGCTCTAATCACAGCTGGAAAAATTAAAAGGACATGTCTTAAAGCTCAATTTCAACACATTATGAGACACATGCAAATTCAACCACAAAGAGGTATCAGCTCACACCACTCAGAATAACCATCAGCAAAAACTACAAAGAATAAATGCTGAAGGTGCTGGGAAGAAATACATACCCTCCACTTTAAGTGGGACGTAACCTGGAAAGAGCCACTAAGGAGAACAGAATAGAGGTGCCTTTAAAAGGTAACCATTGAGCTACCATATGATCTAGCAGACCTATGCCTAGACCTATAAACGAAGAAGAGAGAATTGGAAGGACACAGGCACGCAAATCTACATTGCATAGTATTACAATAGCCAAGATATGGAAGTAACCAAAAAGTCCACCGACAGATGGGTGGACAAAGAAGTACTGCTACCTGTACAGATGGAATAAGAGCTAGTGAAAAAATGAAACAATGCCATTTGCAGCACCATAGATGAGTCTAGAAGTAATCACGCAACTTGGAGTAAGTGAGAAAGCGAAAGACACATATCCTATCATATCACATATAGGTGTTACCTAAAAAATGATACAAACAAAAGATATTTCCACAGAGAAACACTATCATAGATTCATTAAAAAAACTTATGGTTCACCAAATGGAAAGGTGTGAGGATTGGATACATTACCATATTGAGGTTAACAGAGAGATACAAACACATGTGAAATATATAATCACCAAAGACCTACGCAATACCAAGAGAAGACTACTCAACATTGTGTCATAACCTACATGGGAAAAGGATCCGAAGAATAGATATATGCATATGTGTGAAAGAACCACATCTTGCACACCTAGAACAAACAAAACATTGTAATCAAGTTTGCTGTGATAAGAAATAAAAATTAAGTTCAAAATACCAACAAGAAGTAATGAGACATAAACTTAAAGGGCTTTTTCCTCGCACATTCCATTCTAATTTACAACCTAGAACACCACTTCCAGTAAGGCTCTGTTGCCCTAGAAACCAGATTTGGTAAAGGAGAAATGCTGCCGCCTTGTGGCCGATTCCCGCAAGAGCAGCTTTTAACCCACAGCTAATGGTCACTTACCATTCACAAGGACTCAGGGCTGTAAAGGACACCTGCCCTCAAAATTGTGCTGAGGTAGGGAATGGATACAAAAAATTCAAAACAGGCCAAATTTTCAAGAAGATAGTATGAAGAGGTAAGTTTTACTCACTCTCTTTTTAAAGAAAGGAAAATGGATAAAAGCTCCACCTCAGGAAGTATTAGACTCATGCAATCTAATCTACAAAAAGTTTTCAACTCACACCAGTCGACTGACCATTGGCAAAAAGTCTACAAACAATAAATGCTGAAGAGGTTTTAGAGAACTGTGTACCCTCTAGCTGCTGGTGAGATGCCAAAGGGTTAAACGCTAATAATGAGAACAGAAAGGAGCTGCGTTGAAAAGGAAAAATTGAGGTACCATTCAATCCAGCAGGCGCACCAATGGGCCTCTCACCTGAGAAGATCAGAATGAAGAAGACCCGGGCTGCAAAAGCTGTACTGCAGCCTTATTCACCATAGACAAGACAGTGAAGCAACCAAAATGTCCATCAACAGATGAAAGGATAAAGAAGAAGTGGTCCATGTACACAATGAATACTAGCCATGGAAAACAATGAAACACTGCTCTTTGAGGCACCATAGATGATCTTGGAGATAATCACAGAACATGAGGTAAGTCGGAAAGCAGAAGTCCTATATCCTACGATATCACTTATAGGCGTTATCTAATAACTGACACAAATGAACATATTTCCACAGAGAAAGTCAATCACAGACTTATTAAAAAAAAACTACGCTTATCTAAAAGGAAAGGTGGGGGGAATGGATAAATGAAGATTAGCGTTACCATATGTATACAAATACATATTATATACATATATCAAAAAGACCGACCATATAGCAAGGAAGGTTTACGGAACACTCTGTAATAATTTACAGGGGAAGAGGATCTCTACATAAATAGGTATATAGAATATGTAGATGAACCAGAGTGTGTACACCTTGGACAAGCAACATTCTAACCATTACCCCAATTGAAAAAATTAAAACAACGAACTAGGAGTAATGAGACATAAACTTATGGGGGGTTTTCCTGGCACATTCCATTCAAATTTACAACCTAGGCAAACGACTTCCAGAACGGCTCTGCTGCCCTAGTACCCAGATTTGGGAATGGAGAAATGCTGCATCCTTGTGGCCGTTTCCCACCACAGCAGCTTTAACCCCACTGCAAAAGGTCACTAAATATTCACCAATTGCAGGTCTGTAAATGACACCTGCCCTCCAAAAAATACTGAGGTCGAAAATCGACCAAAAAATTCTAGAGTGCAACCTTCCAAAAAGAAAATTTGAAGAGGTATATTATACTCACACTTTTGTTCTTTTTTCTTTTAACAGAAAAGAAAAAGGCGTGGAAAAATGATGAATTGTAGGAATTTTTACAGACATGTAAACCCAAATTACAAACACCTATCAGCTCACACCAGTCAGAATGGCCATCAACAAATATGCTGCAAACAAGAAATGCTGACGTGATTGTGGAGAAGTGCGTACCCTCGATTCTAAGGGGGACGTGGTAAGAGCCACTAATGAAAGCACAATTGAGGTGCCTTGAAAAGGTAAACGTTGAGCTACCATACCAGTCAATCAATCATAACCACTGCTGGGTCTATCACCTGAGAAAATGAAAATCAAAAATCACAGGCTGGCAATCCTGCCCTCCAGCAATATTTACCATAGGCAACACTTGGAAGCAAGGAAAATGTCCATCAACAGAGGAATGCACCAAGAAGAAGTGGTCCATGTACACAATGGAATATTCGCCATGGAAAACACTGAAGCGCTGCTCTTTGAGGCACCACAGATGAGCCTGGAGATAATCACAAAACATGAAGTAGGTCGGAAAGCAAAAGACCTATAGCCTATATTATCACTTATGGCATTATCTAATAACTGACACAGATGAACATATTTCCAAAGAGAAAGACACTCACAGGCTTAGAAAACAAAACAAACTATGCTCATCTAAAAAGAAAGGAGGGGGGAAATTGAGAAATGAGGATTAGTGTTACTATACATATACAAATACTTATTATATACATGTATCAAAAAGACCGAACATATAGCAAGGGAGGTCGATGGAACACTGTAATATTTTACATGGGAAGAGGATCTGTACATTAATAGACATACATAATGTACAAATGGACCAGATGGTGTACACCTAGGACAAACAATATTCTAAACTTTACCCAGATTAAAAAAATTTTAAAAACCAAGAAGAAGTAATGAGACATAAACTTATGGGGATTTCTCCTGGCAAATTCCATTCTAATTTATAACCTAGGACAATGACTTCCAGAAGGGCTCTGCTGCCCTAGTACCCAGATTGGGGAATGGAGAAAAGCTACCTCCTTGTGGACGTTTCCCACAACAGCAGCTTTGAACCCACTGCAAAAGGTCACTAAATTTTCACCAACTTGCAGTTCTGTAAATGACACCTGCCCTCCAAAAAATTTCTGGGGTCAAAAATCGACCAAAAAATTCAAAAGAGGGCAACCTTCGAAGAAGTCAATTTCAAGAGCTCTATTATACTTACGGTTTTTTCTTTTAAGAGAAAAGAAAAAGGCGTAGGAATATGATGAATTTAAAAATTTTAATGTCATGCGTACCCATATTACAAAAACCTATCAGCTCACAGCAATCAGAATGGCCATTAGGAAAAATGCTGCCAAAAATAAACGGTGAAGGGAGTGTGGAGAAATGCGTACCCTCGGTTGTAAGGGGGGGCATGTAAAGAGCCACTAATGAAAACACAACGTAGGTGCTTTGAAAAGGGAAACATTGAGCTACCAGTCAATCAATCACAACCACTGCTTGGCCTATCACCTGAGAAAATGAGAATCAAAAATCACAGGCTGGCAAACCTGTACGCCAGCAATATTTACCATAGCCAGCACTTGGAAGCAATGAAAATGTCCATCAACCGAGGAATGCACCAAGAAGAAGTGGTCCACGTACACAATGGAATATTACTCTAATAATAAATATAAATTAAATTAAAAACAAACAAAAGCAAGGAGACATCAACATTTGTGGGTTTATCCGGGCACATTGCACTCTAATTTATAACCGAAGAACACCACTGGCCGGTAGGTCTGTTTCCCTAGTACCAGCATGGGGAACGTAGAAAGGCTGCCGCTCTCTGGCCATTACCTGCAAAAGCAGGTTTAAAGCCTGAGCTAATGGTCACTTCATATGAACAAGTACTTCAGGGCTGTAAATGAAACCTGCCCTCAAAATGTCTTGAGGGAGATAATGGCCAAAATATTTCAAATGGTGACACATACTTTAAGAAAACACTTTGAAGAAATAAGCTCTAATCACAGCTGGAAAAATTAAAAGGACATGTCTTAAAGCTCAATTTCAACACATTATGAGACACATGCAAATTCAACCACAAAGAGGTATCAGCTCACACCACTCAGAATAACCATCAGCAAAAACTACAAAGAATAAATGCTGAAGGTGCTGGGAAGAAATACATACCCTCCACTTTAAGTGGGACGTAACCTGGAAAGAGCCACTAAGGAGAACAGAATAGAGGTGCCTTTAAAAGGTAACCATTGAGCTACCATATGATCTAGCAGACCTATGCCTAGACCTATAAACGAAGAAGAGAGAATTGGAAGGACACAGGCACGCAAATCTACATTGCATAGTATTACAATAGCCAAGATATGGAAGTAACCAAAAAGTCCACCGACAGATGGGTGGACAAAGAAGTACTGCTACCTGTACAGATGGAATAAGAGCTAGTGAAAAAATGAAACAATGCCATTTGCAGCACCATAGATGAGTCTAGAAGTAATCACGCAACTTGGAGTAAGTGAGAAAGCGAAAGACACATATCCTATCATATCACATATAGGTGTTACCTAAAAAATGATACAAACAAAAGATATTTCCACAGAGAAACACTATCATAGATTCTTTAAAAAAACTTATGGTTCACCAAATGGAAAGGTGTGAGGATTGGATACATTACCATATTGAGGTTAACAGAGAGATACAAACACATGTGAAATATATAATCACCAAAGACCTACGCAATACCAAGAGACGACTACTCAACATTGTGTCATAACCTACATGGGAAAAGGATCCGAAGAATAGATATATGCATATGTGTGAAAGAACCACATCTTGCACACCTAGAACAAACAAAACATTGTAATCAAGTTTGCTGTGATAAGAAATAAAAATTAAGTTCAAAATACCAACAAGAAGTAATGAGACATAAACTTAAAGGGCTTTTTCCTCGCACATTCCATTCTAATTTACAACCTAGAACACCACTTCCAGTAAGGCTCTGTTGCCCTAGAAACCAGATTTGGTAAAGGAGAAATGCTGCCGCCTTGTGGCCGATTCCCGCATGAGCAGCTTTTAACCCACAGCTAATGGTCACTTACCATTCACAAGGACTCAGGGCTGTAAAGGACACCTGCCCTCAAAATTGTGCTGAGGTAGGGAATGGATACAAAAAATTCAAAACAGGCCAAATTTTCAAGAAGATAGTATGAAGAGGTAAGTTTTACTCACTCTCTTTTTAAAGAAAGGAAAATGGATAAAAGCTCCACCTCAGGAAGTATTAGACTCATGCAATCTAATCTACAAAAAGTTTTCAACTCACACCAGTCGACTGACCATTGGCAAAAAGTCTACAAACAATAAATGCTGAAGAGGTTTTAGAGAACTGTGTACCCTCTAGCTGCTGGTGAGATGCAAAAGGGTTAAACGCTAATAATGAGAACAGAAAGGAGCTGCGTTGAAAAGGAAAAATTGAGGTACCATTCAATCCAGCAGGCGCACCAATGGGCCTCTCACCTGAGAAGACCAGAATGAAGAAGACCCGGGCTGCAAAAGCTGCACTGCAGCCTTATTCACCATAGACAAGACAGTGAAGCAACCAAAATGTCCATCAACAGATGAAAGGATAAAGAAGAAGTGGTCCATGTACACAATGAATACTAGCCATGGAAAACAATGAAACACTGCTCTTTGAGGCACCATAGATGATCTTGGAGATAATCACAGAACATGAGGTAAGTCGGAAAGCAGAAGTCCTATATCCTACGATATCACTTATAGGCGTTATCTAATAACTGACACAAATGAACATATTTCCACAGAGAAAGTCAATCACAGACTTATTAAAAAAAAACTATGCTTATCTAAAAGGAAAGGTGGGGGGAATGGATAAATGAAGATTAGCGTTACCATATGTATACAAATACGTATTATATACATATATCAAAAAGACCGACCATATAGCAAGGAAGGTTTACGGAACACTCTGTAATAATTTACAGGGGAAGAGGATCTCTACATAAATAGGTATATAGAATATGTAGATGAACCAGAGTGTGTACACCTTGGACAAGCAACATTCTAACCATTACCCCAATTGAAAAAATTAAAACAACGAACTAGGAGTAATGAGACATAAACTTATGGGGGGTTTTCCTGGCACATTCCATTCAAATTTACAACCTAGGCAAACGACTTCCAGAACGGCTCTGCTGCCCTAGTACCCAGATTTGGGAATGGAGAAATGCTGCATCCTTGTGGCCGTTTCCCACCACAGCAGCTTTAACCCCACTGCAAAAGGTCACTAAATATTCACCAATTGCAGGTCTGTAAATGACACCTGCCCTCCAAAAAATACTGAGGTCGAAAATCGACCAAAAAATTCTAGAGTGCAACCTTCCAAAAAGAAAATTTGAAGAGGTATATTATACTCACACTTTTGTTCTTTTTTCTTTTAACAGAAAAGAAAAAGGCGTGGAAAAATGATGAATTGTAGGAATTTTTACAGACATGTAAACCCAAATTACAAACACCTATCAGCTCACACCAGTCAGAATGGCCATCAACAAATATGCTGCAAACAAGAAATGCTGACGTGATTGTGGAGAAGTGCGTACCCTCGATTCTAAGGGGGACGTGGTAAGAGCCACTAATGAAAGCACAATTGAGGTGCCTTGAAAAGGTAAACGTTGAGCTACCATACCAGTCAATCAATCATAACCACTGCTGGGTCTATCACCTGAGAAAATGAAAATCACAAATCACAGGCTGGCAATCCTGCCCTCCAGCAATATTTACCATAGGCAACACTTGGAAGCAAGGAAAATGTCCATCAACAGAGGAATGCACCAAGAAGAAGTGGTCCATGTACACAATGGAATATTAGCCATGGAAAACACTGAAGCGCTGCTCTTTGAGGCACCACAGATGAGCCTGGAGATAATCACAAAACATGAAGTAGGTCGGAAAGCAAAAGACCTATAGCCTATATTATCACTTATGGCATTATCTAATAACTGACACAGATGAACATATTTCCAAAGAGAAAGACACTCACAGGCTTAGAAAACAAAACAAACTATGCTCATCTAAAAGGAAAGGAGGGGGGAAATTGAGAAATGAGGATTAGTGTTACTATACATATACAAATACATATTATATACATGTATCAAAAAGACCGAACATATAGCAAGGGAGGTCGATGGAACACTGTAATATTTTACATGGGAAGAGGATCTGTACATTAATAGACATACATAATGTACAAAAGGACCAGATGGTGTACACCCAGGACAAACAATATTCTAAACTTTACCCAGATTAAAAAAATTTTAAAAACCAAGAAGAAGTAATGAGACATAAACTTATGGGGATTTCTCCTGGCAAATTCCATTCTAATTTATAACCTAGGACAATGACTTCCAGAAGGGCTCTGCTGCCCTAGTACCCAGATTGGGGAATGGAGAAAAGCTACCTCCTTGTGGACGTTTCCCACAACAGCAGCTTTGAACCCACTGCAAAAGGTCACTAAATTTTCACCAACTTGCAGTTCTGTAAATGACACCTGCCCTCCAAAAAATTTCTGGGGTCAAAAATCGACCAAAAAATTCAAAAGAGGGCAACCTTCGAAGAAGTCAATTTCAAGAGCTGTATTATACTTACGGTTTTTTTCTTTTAAGAGAAAAGAAAAAGGCGTAGGAATATGATGAATTTAAAAATTTTAATGTCATGCATACCCATATTACAAAAACCTATCAGCTCACAGCAATCAGAATGGCCATTAGGAAAAATGCTGCCAAAAATAAACGGTGAAGGGAGTGTGGAGAAATGCGTACCCTCGGTTGTAAGGGGGGGCATGTAAAGAGCCACTAATGAAAACACAACGTAGGTGCTTTGAAAAGGGAAACATTGAGCTACCAGTCAATCAATCACAACCACTGCTTGGCCTATCACCTGAGAAAATGAGAATCAAAAATCACAGGCTGGCAAACCTGTACGCCAGCAATATTTACCATAGCCAGCACTTGGAAGCAATGAAAATGTCCATCAACCGAGGAATGCACCAAGAAGAAGTGGTCCACGTACACAATGGAATATTACTCTAATAATAAATATAAATTGAATTAAAAACAAACAAAAGCAAGGAGACATCAACATTTGTGGGTTTATCCGGGCACATTGCACTCTAATTTATAACCGAAGAACACCACTGGCCGGTAGGTCTGTTTCCCTAGTACCAGCATGGGGAACGTAGAAAGGCTGCCGCTCTCTGGCCATTACCTGCAAAAGCAGGTTTAAAGCCTGAGCTAATGGTCACTTCATATGAACAAGTACTTCAGGGCTGTAAATGAAACCTGCCCTCAAAATGTCTTGAGGGAGATAATGGCCAAAATATTTCAAATGGTGACACATACTTTAAGAAAACACTTTGAAGAAATAAGCTCTAATCACAGCTGGAAAAATTAAAAGGACATGTCTTAAAGCTCAATTTCAACACATTATGAGACACATGCAAATTCAACCACAAAGAGGTATCAGCTCACACCACTCAGAATAACCATCAGCAAAAACTACAAAGAATAAATGCTGAAGGTGCTGGGAAGAAATACATACCCTCCACTTTAAGTGGGACGTAACCTGGAAAGAGCCACTAAGGAGAACAGAATAGAGGTGCCTTTAAAAGGTAACCATTGAGCTACCATATGATCTAGCAGACCTATGCCTAGACCTATAAACGAAGAAGAGAGAATTGGAAGGACACAGGCACGCAAATCTACATTGCATAGTATTACAATAGCCAAGATATGGAAGTAACCAAAAAGTCCACCGACAGATGGGTGGACAAAGAAGTACTGCTACCTGTACAGATGGAATAAGAGCTAGTGAAAAAATGAAACAATGCCATTTGCAGCACCATAGATGAGTCTAGAAGTAATCACGCAACTTGGAGTAAGTGAGAAAGCGAAAGACACATATCCTATCATATCACATATAGGTGTTACCTAAAAAATGATACAAACAAAAGATATTTCCACAGAGAAACACTATCATAGATTCATTAAAAAAACTTATGGTTCCCCAAATGGAAAGGTGTGAGGATTGGATACATTACCATATTGAGGTTAACAGAGAGATACAAACACATGTGAAATATATAATCACCAAAGACCTACGCAATACCAAGAGAAGACTACTCAACATTGTGTCATAACCTACATGGGAAAAGGATCCGAAGAATAGATATATGCATATGTGTGAAAGAACCACATCTTGCACACCTAGAACAAACAAAACATTGTAATCAAGTTTGCTGTGATAAGAAATAAAAATTAAGTTCAAAATACCAACAAGAAGTAATGAGACATAAACTTAAAGGGCTTTTTCCTCGCACATTCCATTCTAATTTACAACCTAGAACACCACTTCCAGTAAGGCTCTGTTGCCCTAGAAACCAGATTTGGTAAAGGAGAAATGCTGCCGCCTTGTGGCCGATTCCCGCAAGAGCAGCTTTTAACCCACAGCTAATGGTCACTTACCATTCACAAGGACTCAGGGCTGTAAAGGACACCTGCCCTCAAAATTGTGCTGAGGTAGGGAATGGATACAAAAAATTCGAAACAGGCCAAATTTTCAAGAAGATAGTATGAAGAGGTAAGTTTTACTCACTCTCTTTTTAAAGAAAGGAAAATGGATAAAAGCTCCACCTCAGGAAGTATTAGACTCATGCAATCTAATCTACAAAAAGTTTTCAACTCACACCAGTCGACTGACCATTGGCAAAAAGTCTACAAACAATAAATGCTGAAGAGGTTTTAGAGAACTGTGTACCCTCTAGCTGCTGGTGAGATGCAAAAGGGTTAAACGCTAATAATGAGAACAGAAAGGAGCTGCGTTGAAAAGGAAAAATTGAGGTACCATTCAATCCAGCAGGCGCACCAATGGGCCTCTCACCTGAGAAGACCAGAATGAAGAAGACCCGGGCTGCAAAAGCTGCACTGCAGCCTTATTCACCATAGCCAAGACAGTGAAGCAACCAAAATGTCCATCAACAGATGAAAGGATAAAGAAGAAGTGGTCCATGTACACAATGAATACTAGCCATGGAAAACAATGAAACACTGCTCTTTGAGGCACCATAGATGATCTTGGAGATAATCACAGAACATGAGGTAAGTCGGAAAGCAGAAGTCCTATAACCTATGATATCACTTATAGGCGTTATCTAATAACTGACACAAATGAACATATTTCCACAGAGAAAGTCAATCACAGACTTATTAAAAAAAAACTATGCTTACCTAAAAGGAAAGGTGGGGGGAATGGATAAATGAAGATTAGCGTTACCATATGTATACAAATACGTATTATATACATATATCAAAAAGACCGACCATATAGCAAGGAAGGTTTACGGAACACTCTGTAATAATTTACAGGGGAAGAGGATCTCTACATAAATAGGTATATAGAATATGTAGATGAACCAGAGTGTGTACACCTTGGACAAGCAACATTCTAACCATTACCCCAATTGAAAAAATTAAAACAACGAACTAGGAGTAATGAGACATAAACTTATGGGGGGTTTTCCTGGCACATTCCATTCAAATTTACAACCTAGGCAAACGACTTCCAGAACGGCTCTGCTGCCCTAGTACCCAGATTTGGGAATGGAGAAATGCTGCATCCTTGTGGCCGTTTCCCACCACAGCAGCTTTAACCCCACTGCAAAAGGTCACTAAATATTCACCAATTGCAGGTCTGTAAATGACACCTGCCCTCCAAAAAATACTGAGGTCGAAAATCGACCAAAAAATTCTAGAGTGCAACCTTCCAAAAAGAAAATTTGAAGAGGTATATTATACTCACACTTTTGTTCTTTTTTCTTTTAACAGAAAAGAAAAAGGCGTGGAAAAATGATGAATTGTAGGAATTTTTACAGACATGTAAACCCAAATTACAAACACCTATCAGCTCACACCAGTCAGAATGGCCATCAACAAATATGCTGCAAACAAGAAATGCTGACGTGATTGTGGAGAAGTGCGTACCCTCGATTCTAAGGGGGACGTGGTAAGAGCCACTAATGAAAGCACAATTGAGGTGCCTTGAAAAGGTAAACGTTGAGCTACCATACCAGTCAATCAATCATAACCACTGCTGGGTCTATCACCTGAGAAAATGAAAATCAAAAATCACAGGCTGGCAATCCTGCCCTCCAGCAATATTTACCATAGGCAACACTTGGAAGCAAGGAAAATGTCCATCAACAGAGGAATGCACCAAGAAGAAGTGGTCCATGTACACAATGGAATATTAGCCATGGAAAACACTGAAGCGCTGCTCTTTGAGGCACCACAGATGAGCCTGGAGATAATCACAAAACATGAAGTAGGTCGGAAAGCAAAAGACCTATAGCCTATATTATCACTTATGGCATTATCTAATAACTGACACAGATGAACATATTTCCAAAGAGAAAGACACTCACAGGCTTAGAAAACAAAACAAACTATGCTCATCTAAAAGGAAAGGAGGGGGGAAATTGAGAAATGAGGATTAGTGTTACTATACATATACAAATACATATTATATACATGTATCAAAAAGACCGAACATATAGCAAGGGAGGTCGATGGAACACTGTAATATTTTACATGGGAAGAGGATCTGTACATTAATAGACATACATAATGTACAAAAGGACCAGATGGTGTACACCCAGGACAAACAATATTCTAAACTTTACCCAGATTAAAAAAATTTTAAAAACCAAGAAGAAGTAATGAGACATAAACTTATGGGGATTTCTCCTGGCAAATTCCATTCTAATTTATAACCTAGGACAATGACTTCCAGAAGGGCTCTGCTGCCCTAGTACCCAGATTGGGGAATGGAGAAAAGCTACCTCCTTGTGGACGTTTCCCACAACAGCAGCTTTGAACCCACTGCAAAAGGTCACTAAATTTTCACCAACTTGCAGTTCTGTAAATGACACCTGCCCTCCAAAAAATTTCTGGGGTCAAAAATCGACCAAAAAATTCAAAAGAGGGCAACCTTCGAAGAAGTCAATTTCAAGAGCTGTATTATACTTACGGTTTTTTTCTTTTAAGAGAAAAGAAAAAGGCGTAGGAATATGATGAATTTAAAAATTTTAATGTCATGCATACCCATATTACAAAAACCTATCAGCTCACAGCAATCAGAATGGCCATTAGGAAAAATGCTGCCAAAAATAAACGGTGAAGGGAGTGTGGAGAAATGCGTACCCTCGGTTGTAAGGGGGGGCATGTAAAGAGCCACTAATGAAAACACAACGTAGGTGCTTTGAAAAGGGAAACATTGAGCTACCAGTCAATCAATCACAACCACTGCTTGGCCTATCACCTGAGAAAATGAGAATCAAAAATCACAGGCTGGCAAACCTGTACGCCAGCAATATTTACCATAGCCAGCACTTGGAAGCAATGAAAATGTCCATCAACCGAGGAATGCACCAAGAAGAAGTGGTCCACGTACACAATGGAATATTACTCTAATAATAAATATAAATTGAATTAAAAACAAACAAAAGCAAGGAGACATCAACATTTGTGGGTTTATCCGGGCACATTGCACTCTAATTTATAACCGAAGAACACCACTGGCCGGTAGGTCTGTTTCCCTAGTACCAGCATGGGGAACGTAGAAAGGCTGCCGCTCTCTGGCCATTACCTGCAAAAGCAGGTTTAAAGCCTGAGCTAATGGTCACTTCATATGAACAAGTACTTCAGGGCTGTAAATGAAACCTGCCCTCAAAATGTCTTGAGGGAGATAATGGCCAAAATATTTCAAATGGTGACACATACTTTAAGAAAACACTTTGAAGAAATAAGCTCTAATCACAGCTGGAAAAATTAAAAGGACATGTCTTAAAGCTCAATTTCAACACATTATGAGACACATGCAAATTCAACCACAAAGAGGTATCAGCTCACACCACTCAGAATAACCATCAGCAAAAACTACAAAGAATAAATGCTGAAGGTGCTGGGAAGAAATACATACCCTCCACTTTAAGTGGGACGTAACCTGGAAAGAGCCACTAAGGAGAACAGAATAGAGGTGCCTTTAAAAGGTAACCATTGAGCTACCATATGATCTAGCAGACCTATGCCTAGACCTATAAACGAAGAAGAGAGAATTGGAAGGACACAGGCACGCAAATCTACATTGCATAGTATTACAATAGCCAAGATATGGAAGTAACCAAAAAGTCCACCGACAGATGGGTGGACAAAGAAGTACTGCTACCTGTACAGATGGAATAAGAGCTAGTGAAAAAATGAAACAATGCCATTTGCAGCACCATAGATGAGTCTAGAAGTAATCACGCAACTTGGAGTAAGTGAGAAAGCGAAAGACACATATCCTATCATATCACATATAGGTGTTACCTAAAAAATGATACAAACAAAGATATTTCCACAGAGAAACACTATCATAGATTCATTAAAAAAACTTATGGTTCACCAAATGGAAAGGTGTGAGGATTGGATACATTACCATATTGAGGTTAACAGAGAGATACAAACACATGTGAAATATATAATCACCAAAGACCTACGCAATACCAAGAGAAGACTACTCAACATTGTGTCATAACCTACATGGGAAAAGGATCCGAAGAATAGATATATGCATATGTGTGAAAGAACCACATCTTGCACACCTAGAACAAACAAAACATTGTAATCAAGTTTGCTGTGATAAGAAATAAAAATTAAGTTCAAAATACCAACAAGAAGTAATGAGACATAAACTTAAAGGGCTTTTTCCTCGCACATTCCATTCTAATTTACAACCTAGAACACCACTTCCAGTAAGGCTCTGTTGCCCTAGAAACCAGATTTGGTAAAGGAGAAATGCTGCCGCCTTGTGGCCGATTCCCGCAAGAGCAGCTTTTAACCCACAGCTAATGGTCACTTACCATTCACAAGGACTCAGGGCTGTAAAGGACACCTGCCCTCAAAATTGTGCTGAGGTAGGGAATGGATACAAAAAATTCAAAACAGGCCAAATTTTCAAGAAGATAGTATGAAGAGGTAAGTTTTACTCACTCTCTTTTTAAAGAAAGGAAAATGGATAAAAGCTCCACCTCAGGAAGTATTAGACTCATGCAATCTAATCTACAAAAAGTTTTCAACTCACACCAGTCGACTGACCATTGGCAAAAAGTCTACAAACAATAAATGCTGAAGAGGTTTTAGAGAACTGTGTACCCTCTAGCTGCTGGTGAGATGCAAAAGGGTTAAACGCTAATAATGAGAACAGAAAGGAGCTGCGTTGAAAAGGAAAAATTGAGGTACCATTCAATCCAGCAGGCGCACCAATGGGCCTCTCACCTGAGAAGACCAGAATGAAGAAGACCCGGGCTGCAAAAGCTGCACTGCAGCCTTATTCACCATAGACAAGACAGTGAAGCAACCAAAATGTCCATCAACAGATGAAAGGATAAAGAAGAAGTGGTCCATGTACACAATGAATACTAGCCATGGAAAACAATGAAACACTGCTCTTTGAGGCACCATAGATGATCTTGGAGATAATCACAGAACATGAGGTAAGTCGGAAAGCAGAAGTCCTATATCCTATGATATCACTTATAGGCGTTATCTAATAACTGACACAAATGAACATATTTCCACAGAGAAAGTCAATCACAGACTTATTAAAAAAAAACTATGCTTATCTAAAAGGAAAGGTGGGGGGAATGGATAAATGAAGATTAGCGTTACCATATGTATACAAATACATATTATATACATATATCAAAAAGACCGACCATATAGCAAGGAAGGTTTACGGAACACTCTGTAATAATTTACAGGGGAAGAGGATCTCTACATAAATAGGTATATAGAATATGTAGATGAACCAGAGTGTGTACACCTTGGACAAGCAACATTCTAACCATTACCCCAATTGAAAAAATTAAAACAACGAACTAGGAGTAATGAGACATAAACTTATGGGGGGTTTTCCTGGCACATTCCATTCAAATTTACAACCTAGGCAAACGACTTCCAGAACGGCTCTGCTGCCCTAGTACCCAGATTTGGGAATGGAGAAATGCTGCATCCTTGTGGCCGTTTCCCACCACAGCAGCTTTAACCCCACTGCAAAAGGTCACTAAATATTCACCAATTGCAGGTCTGTAAATGACACCTGCCCTCCAAAAAATACTGAGGTCGAAAATCGACCAAAAAATTCTAGAGTGCAACCTTCCAAAAAGAAAATTTGAAGAGGTATATTATACTCACACTTGTGTTCTTTTTTCTTTTAACAGAAAAGAAAAAGGCGTGGAAAAATGATGAATTGTAGGAATTTTTACAGACATGTAAACCCAAATTACAAACACCTATCAGCTCACACCAGTCAGAATGGCCATCAACAAATATGCTGCAAACAAGAAATGCTGACGTGATTGTGGAGAAGTGCGTACCCTCGATTCTAAGGGGGACGTGGTAAGAGCCACTAATGAAAGCACAATTGAGGTGCCTTGAAAAGGTAAACGTTGAGCTACCATACCAGTCAATCAATCATAACCACTGCTGGGTCTATCACCTGAGAAAATGAAAATCACAAATCACAGGCTGGCAATCCTGCCCTCCAGCAATATTTACCATAGGCAACACTTGGAAGCAAGGAAAATGTCCATCAACAGAGGAATGCACCAAGAAGAAGTGGTCCATGTACACAATGGAATATTAGCCATGGAAAACACTGAAGCGCTGCTCTTTGAGGCACCACAGATGAGCCTGGAGATAATCACAAAACATGAAGTAGGTCGGAAAGCAAAAGACCTATAGCCTATATTATCACTTATGGCATTATCTAATAACTGACACAGATGAACATATTTCCAAAGAGAAAGACACTCACAGGCTTAGAAAACAAAACAAACTATGCTCATCTAAAAGGAAAGGAGGGGGGAAATTGAGAAATGAGGATTAGTGTTACTATACATATACAAATACATATTATATACATGTATCAAAAAGACCGAACATATAGCAAGGGAGGTCGATGGAACACTGTAATATTTTACATGGGAAGAGGATCTGTACATTAATAGACATACATAATGTACAAAAGGACCAGATGGTGTACACCTAGGACAAACAATATTCTAAACTTTACCCAGATTAAAAAAAATTTAAAAACCAAGATGAAGTAATGAGACATAAACTTATGGGGATTTCTCCTGGCAAATTCCATTCTAATTTATAACCTAGGACAATGACTTCCAGAAGGGCTCTGCTGCCCTAGTACCCAGATTGGGGAATGGAGAAAAGCTACCTCCTTGTGGACGTTTCCCACAACAGCAGCTTTGAACCCACTGCAAAAGGTCACTAAATTTTCACCAACTTGCAGTTCTGTAAATGACACCTGCCCTCCAAAAAATTTCTGGGGTCAAAAATCGACCAAAAAATTCAAAAGAGGGCAACCTTCGAAGAAGTCAATTTCAAGAGCTGTATTATACTTACGGTTTTTTTCTTTTAAGAGAAAAGAAAAAGGCGTAGGAATATGATGAATTTAAAAATTTTAATGTCATGCATACCCATATTACAAAAACCTATCAGCTCACAGCAATCAGAATGGCCATTAGGAAAAATGCTGCCAAAAATAAACGGTGAAGGGAGTGTGGAGAAATGCGTACCCTCGGTTGTAAGGGGGGGCATGTAAAGAGCCACTAATGAAAACACAACGTAGGTGCTTTGAAAAGGGAAACATTGAGCTACCAGTCAATCAATCACAACCACTGCTTGGCCTATCACCTGAGAAAATGAGAATCAAAAATCACAGGCTGGCAAACCTGTACGCCAGCAATATTTACCATAGCCAGCACTTGGAAGCAATGAAAATGTCCATCAACCGAGGAATGCACCAAGAAGAAGTGGTCCACGTACACAATGGAATATTACTCTAATAATAAATATAAATTGAATTAAAAACAAACAAAAGCAAGGAGACATCAACATTTGTGGGTTTATCCGGGCACATTGCACTCTAATTTATAACCGAAGAACACCACTGGCCGGTAGGTCTGTTTCCCTAGTACCAGCATGGGGAACGTAGAAAGGCTGCCGCTCTCTGGCCATTACCTGCAAAAGCAGGTTTAAAGCCTGAGCTAATGGTCACTTCATATGAACAAGTACTTCAGGGCTGTAAATGAAACCTGCCCTCAAAATGTCTTGAGGGAGATAATGGCCAAAATATTTCAAATGGTGACACATACTTTAAGAAAACACTTTGAAGAAATAAGCTCTAATCACAGCTGGAAAAATTAAAAGGACATGTCTTAAAGCTCAATTTCAACACATTATGAGACACATGCAAATTCAACCACAAAGAGGTATCAGCTCACACCACTCAGAATAACCATCAGCAAAAACTACAAAGAATAAATGCTGAAGGTGCTGGGAAGAAATACATACCCTCCACTTTAAGTGGGACGTAACCTGGAAAGAGCCACTAAGGAGAACAGAATAGAGGTGCCTTTAAAAGGTAACCATTGAGCTACCATATGATCTAGCAGACCTATGCCTAGACCTATAAACGAAGAAGAGAGAATTGGAAGGACACAGGCACGCAAATCTACATTGCATAGTATTACAATAGCCAAGATATGGAAGTAACCAAAAAGTCCACCGACAGATGGGTGGACAAAGAAGTACTGCTACCTGTACAGATGGAATAAGAGCTAGTGAAAAAATGAAACAATGCCATTTGCAGCACCATAGATGAGTCTAGAAGTAATCACGCAACTTGGAGTAAGTGAGAAAGCGAAAGACACATATCCTATCATATCACATATAGGTGTTACCTAAAAAATGATACAAACAAAGATATTTCCACAGAGAAACACTATCATAGATTCATTAAAAAAACTTATGGTTCACCAAATGGAAAGGTGTGAGGATTGGATACATTACCATATTGAGGTTAACAGAGAGATACAAACACATGTGAAATATATAATCACCAAAGACCTACGCAATACCAAGAGAAGACTACTCAACATTGTGTCATAACCTACATGGGAAAAGGATCCGAAGAATAGATATATGCATATGTGTGAAAGAACCACATCTTGCACACCTAGAACAAACAAAACATTGTAATCAAGTTTGCTGTGATAAGAAATAAAAATTAAGTTCAAAATACCAACAAGAAGTAATGAGACATAAACTTAAAGGGCTTTTTCCTCGCACATTCCATTCTAATTTACAACCTAGAACACCACTTCCAGTAAGGCTCTGTTGCCCTAGAAACCAGATTTGGTAAAGGAGAAATGCTGCCGCCTTGTGGCCGATTCCCGCAAGAGCAGCTTTTAACCCACAGCTAATGGTCACTTACCATTCACAAGGACTCAGGGCTGTAAAGGACACCTGCCCTCAAAATTGTGCTGAGGTAGGGAATGGATACAAAAAATTCAAAACAGGCCAAATTTTCAAGAAGATAGTATGAAGAGGTAAGTTTTACTCACTCTCTTTTTAAAGAAAGGAAAATGGATAAAAGCTCCACCTCAGGAAGTATTAGACTCATGCAATCTAATCTACAAAAAGTTTTCAACTCACACCAGTCGACTGACCATTGGCAAAAAGTCTACAAACAATAAATGCTGAAGAGGTTTTAGAGAACTGTGTACCCTCTAGCTGCTGGTGAGATGCAAAAGGGTTAAACGCTAATAATGAGAACAGAAAGGAGCTGCGTTGAAAAGGAAAAATTGAGGTACCATTCAATCCAGCAGGCGCACCAATGGGCCTCTCACCTGAGAAGACCAGAATGAAGAAGACCCGGGCTGCAAAAGCTGCACTGCAGCCTTATTCACCATAGACAAGACAGTGAAGCAACCAAAATGTCCATCAACAGATGAAAGGATAAAGAAGAAGTGGTCCATGTACACAATGAATACTAGCCATGGAAAACAATGAAACACTGCTCTTTGAGGCACCATAGATGATCTTGGAGATAATCACAGAACATGAGGTAAGTCGGAAAGCAGAAGTCCTATATCCTATGATATCACTTATAGGCGTTATCTAATAACTGACACAAATGAACATATTTCCACAGAGAAAGTCAATCACAGACTTATTAAAAAAAAACTATGCTTATCTAAAAGGAAAGGTGGGGGGAATGGATAAATGAAGATTAGCGTTACCATATGTATACAAATACATATTATATACATATATCAAAAAGACCGACCATATAGCAAGGAAGGTTTACGGAACACTCTGTAATAATTTACAGGGGAAGAGGATCTCTACATAAATAGGTATATAGAATATGTAGATGAACCAGAGTGTGTACACCTTGGACAAGCAACATTCTAACCATTACCCCAATTGAAAAAATTAAAACAACGAACTAGGAGTAATGAGACATAAACTTATGGGGGGTTTTCCTGGCACATTCCATTCAAATTTACAACCTAGGCAAACGACTTCCAGAACGGCTCTGCTGCCCTAGTACCCAGATTTGGGAATGGAGAAATGCTGCATCCTTGTGGCCGTTTCCCACCACAGCAGCTTTAACCCCACTGCAAAAGGTCACTAAATATTCACCAATTGCAGGTCTGTAAATGACACCTGCCCTCCAAAAAATACTGAGGTCGAAAATCGACCAAAAAATTCTAGAGTGCAACCTTCCAAAAAGAAAATTTGAAGAGGTATATTATACTCACACTTGTGTTCTTTTTTCTTTTAACAGAAAAGAAAAAGGCGTGGAAAAATGATGAATTGTAGGAATTTTTACAGACATGTAAACCCAAATTACAAACACCTATCAGCTCACACCAGTCAGAATGGCCATCAACAAATATGCTGCAAACAAGAAATGCTGACGTGATTGTGGAGAAGTGCGTACCCTCGATTCTAAGGGGGACGTGGTAAGAGCCACTAATGAAAGCACAATTGAGGTGCCTTGAAAAGGTAAACGTTGAGCTACCATACCAGTCAATCAATCATAACCACTGCTGGGTCTATCACCTGAGAAAATGAAAATCACAAATCACAGGCTGGCAATCCTGCCCTCCAGCAATATTTACCATAGGCAACACTTGGAAGCAAGGAAAATGTCCATCAACAGAGGAATGCACCAAGAAGAAGTGGTCCATGTACACAATGGAATATTAGCCATGGAAAACACTGAAGCGCTGCTCTTTGAGGCACCACAGATGAGCCTGGAGATAATCACAAAACATGAAGTAGGTCGGAAAGCAAAAGACCTATAGCCTATATTATCACTTATGGCATTATCTAATAACTGACACAGATGAACATATTTCCAAAGAGAAAGACACTCACAGGCTTAGAAAACAAAACAAACTATGCTCATCTAAAAGGAAAGGAGGGGGGAAATTGAGAAATGAGGATTAGTGTTACTATACATATACAAATACATATTATATACATGTATCAAAAAGACCGAACATATAGCAAGGGAGGTCGATGGAACACTGTAATATTTTACATGGGAAGAGGATCTGTACATTAATAGACATACATAATGTACAAAAGGACCAGATGGTGTACACCTAGGACAAACAATATTCTAAACTTTACCCAGATTAAAAAAAATTTAAAAACCAAGATGAAGTAATGAGACATAAACTTATGGGGATTTCTCCTGGCAAATTCCATTCTAATTTATAACCTAGGACAATGACTTCCAGAAGGGCTCTGCTGCCCTAGTACCCAGATTGGGGAATGGAGAAAAGCTACCTCCTTGTGGACGTTTCCCACAACAGCAGCTTTGAACCCACTGCAAAAGGTCACTAAATTTTCACCAACTTGCAGTTCTGTAAATGACACCTGCCCTCCAAAAAATTTCTGGGGTCAAAAATCGACCAAAAAATTCAAAAGAGGGCAACCTTCGAAGAAGTCAATTTCAAGAGCTGTATTATACTTACGGTTTTTTTCTTTTAAGAGAAAAGAAAAAGGCGTAGGAATATGATGAATTTAAAAATTTTAATGTCATGCATACCCATATTACAAAAACCTATCAGCTCACAGCAATCAGAATGGCCATTAGGAAAAATGCTGCCAAAAATAAACGGTGAAGGGAGTGTGGAGAAATGCGTACCCTCGGTTGTAAGGGGGGGCATGTAAAGAGCCACTAATGAAAACACAACGTAGGTGCTTTGAAAAGGGAAACATTGAGCTACCAGTCAATCAATCACAACCACTGCTTGGCCTATCACCTGAGAAAATGAGAATCAAAAATCACAGGCTGGCAAACCTGTACGCCAGCAATATTTACCATAGCCAGCACTTGGAAGCAATGAAAATGTCCATCAACCGAGGAATGCACCAAGAAGAAGTGGTCCACGTACACAATGGAATATTACTCTAATAATAAATATAAATTGAATTAAAAACAAACAAAAGCAAGGAGACATCAACATTTGTGGGTTTATCCGGGCACATTGCACTCTAATTTATAACCGAAGAACACCACTGGCCGGTAGGTCTGTTTCCCTAGTACCAGCATGGGGAACGTAGAAAGGCTGCCGCTCTCTGGCCATTACCTGCAAAAGCAGGTTTAAAGCCTGAGCTAATGGTCACTTCATATGAACAAGTACTTCAGGGCTGTAAATGAAACCTGCCCTCAAAATGTCTTGAGGGAGATAATGGCCAAAATATTTCAAATGGTGACACATACTTTAAGAAAACACTTTGAAGAAATAAGCTCTAATCACAGCTGGAAAAATTAAAAGGACATGTCTTAAAGCTCAATTTCAACACATTATGAGACACATGCAAATTCAACCACAAAGAGGTATCAGCTCACACCACTCAGAATAACCATCAGCAAAAACTACAAAGAATAAATGCTGAAGGTGCTGGGAAGAAATACATACCCTCCACTTTAAGTGGGACGTAACCTGGAAAGAGCCACTAAGGAGAACAGAATAGAGGTGCCTTTAAAAGGTAACCATTGAGCTACCATATGATCTAGCAGACCTATGCCTAGACCTATAAACGAAGAAGAGAGAATTGGAAGGACACAGGCACGCAAATCTACATTGCATAGTATTACAATAGCCAAGATATGGAAGTAACCAAAAAGTCCACCGACAGATGGGTGGACAAAGAAGTACTGCTACCTGTACAGATGGAATAAGAGCTAGTGAAAAAATGAAACAATGCCATTTGCAGCACCATAGATGAGTCTAGAAGTAATCACGCAACTTGGAGTAAGTGAGAAAGCGAAAGACACATATCCTATCATATCACATATAGGTGTTACCTAAAAAATGATACAAACAAAGATATTTCCACAGAGAAACACTATCATAGATTCATTAAAAAAACTTATGGTTCACCAAATGGAAAGGTGTGAGGATTGGATACATTACCATATTGAGGTTAACAGAGAGATACAAACACATGTGAAATATATAATCACCAAAGACCTACGCAATACCAAGAGAAGACTACTCAACATTGTGTCATAACCTACATGGGAAAAGGATCCGAAGAATAGATATATGCATATGTGTGAAAGAACCACATCTTGCACACCTAGAACAAACAAAACATTGTAATCAAGTTTGCTGTGATAAGAAATAAAAATTAAGTTCAAAATACCAACAAGAAGTAATGAGACATAAACTTAAAGGGCTTTTTCCTCGCACATTCCATTCTAATTTACAACCTAGAACACCACTTCCAGTAAGGCTCTGTTGCCCTAGAAACCAGATTTGGTAAAGGAGAAATGCTGCCGCCTTGTGGCCGATTCCCGCAAGAGCAGCTTTTAACCCACAGCTAATGGTCACTTACCATTCACAAGGACTCAGGGCTGTAAAGGACACCTGCCCTCAAAATTGTGCTGAGGTAGGGAATGGATACAAAAAATTCAAAACAGGCCAAATTTTCAAGAAGATAGTATGAAGAGGTAAGTTTTACTCACTCTCTTTTTAAAGAAAGGAAAATGGATAAAAGCTCCACCTCAGGAAGTATTAGACTCATGCAATCTAATCTACAAAAAGTTTTCAACTCACACCAGTCGACTGACCATTGGCAAAAAGTCTACAAACAATA
Organism: Balaenoptera borealis; assembly: GCF_965194805.1. NCBI lineage: Eukaryota > Metazoa > Chordata > Mammalia > Artiodactyla > Balaenopteridae > Balaenoptera > Balaenoptera borealis. The sequence continues at coordinate 6,498 of NW_028123715.1, read as the reverse complement.
AATGCTGAAGAGGTTTTAGAGAACTGTGTACCCTCTAGCTGCTGGTGAGATGCAAAAGGGTTAAACGCTAATAATGAGAACAGAAAGGAGCTGCGTTGAAAAGGAAAAATTGAGGTACCATTCAATCCAGCAGGCGCACCAATGGGCCTCTCACCTGAGAAGACCAGAATGAAGAAGACCCGGGCTGCAAAAGCTGCACTGCAGCCTTATTCACCATAGACAAGACAGTGAAGCAACCAAAATGTCCATCAACAGATGAAAGGATAAAGAAGAAGTGGTCCATGTACACAATGAATACTAGCCATGGAAAACAATGAAACACTGCTCTTTGAGGCACCATAGATGATCTTGGAGATAATCACAGAACATGAGGTAAGTCGGAAAGCAGAAGTCCTATATCCTATGATATCACTTATAGGCGTTATCTAATAACTGACACAAATGAACATATTTCCACAGAGAAAGTCAATCACAGACTTATTAAAAAAAAACTATGCTTATCTAAAAGGAAAGGTGGGGGGAATGGATAAATGAAGATTAGCGTTACCATATGTATACAAATACATATTATATACATATATCAAAAAGACCGACCATATAGCAAGGAAGGTTTACGGAACACTCTGTAATAATTTACAGGGGAAGAGGATCTCTACATAAATAGGTATATAGAATATGTAGATGAACCAGAGTGTGTACACCTTGGACAAGCAACATTCTAACCATTACCCCAATTGAAAAAATTAAAACAACGAACTAGGAGTAATGAGACATAAACTTATGGGGGGTTTTCCTGGCACATTCCATTCAAATTTACAACCTAGGCAAACGACTTCCAGAACGGCTCTGCTGCCCTAGTACCCAGATTTGGGAATGGAGAAATGCTGCATCCTTGTGGCCGTTTCCCACCACAGCAGCTTTAACCCCACTGCAAAAGGTCACTAAATATTCACCAATTGCAGGTCTGTAAATGACACCTGCCCTCCAAAAAATACTGAGGTCGAAAATCGACCAAAAAATTCTAGAGTGCAACCTTCCAAAAAGAAAATTTGAAGAGGTATATTATACTCACACTTTTGTTCTTTTTTCTTTTAACAGAAAAGAAAAAGGCGTGGAAAAATGATGAATTGTAGGAATTTTTACAGACATGTAAACCCAAATTACAAACACCTATCAGCTCACACCAGTCAGAATGGCCATCAACAAATATGCTGCAAACAAGAAATGCTGACGTGATTGTGGAGAAGTGCGTACCCTCGATTCTAAGGGGGACGTGGTAAGAGCCACTAATGAAAGCACAATTGAGGTGCCTTGAAAAGGTAAACGTTGAGCTACCATACCAGTCAATCAATCATAACCACTGCTGGGTCTATCACCTGAGAAAATGAAAATCAAAAATCACAGGCTGGCAATCCTGCCCTCCAGCAATATTTACCATAGGCAACACTTGGAAGCAAGGAAAATGTCCATCAACAGAGGAATGCACCAAGAAGAAGTGGTCCATGTACACAATGGAATATTAGCCATGGAAAACACTGAAGCGCTGCTCTTTGAGGCACCACAGATGAGCCTGGAGATAATCACAAAACATGAAGTAGGTCGGAAAGCAAAAGACCTATAGCCTATATTATCACTTATGGCATTATCTAATAACTGACACAGATGAACATATTTCCAAAGAGAAAGACACTCACAGGCTTAGAAAACAAAACAAACTATGCTCATCTAAAAGGAAAGGAGGGGGGAAATTGAGAAATGAGGATTAGTGTTACTATACATATACAAATACATATTATATACATGTATCAAAAAGACCGAACATATAGCAAGGGAGGTCGATGGAACACTGTAATATTTTACATGGGAAGAGGATCTGTACATTAATAGACATACATAATGTACAAAAGGACCAGATGGTGTACACCTAGGACAAACAATATTCTAAACTTTACCCAGATTAAAAAAAATTTTAAAAACCAAGATGAAGTAATGAGACATAAACTTATGGGGATTTCTCCTGGCAAATTCCATTCTAATTTATAACCTAGGACAATGACTTCCAGAAGGGCTCTGCTGCCCTAGTACCCAGATTGGGGAATGGAGAAAAGCTACCTCCTTGTGGACGTTTCCCACAACAGCAGCTTTGAACCCACTGCAAAAGGTCACTAAATTTTCACCAACTTGCAGTTCTGTAAATGACACCTGCCCTCCAAAAAATTTCTGGGGTCAAAAATCGACCAAAAAATTCAAAAGAGGGCAACCTTCGAAGAAGTCAATTTCAAGAGCTGTATTATACTTACGGTTTTTTTCTTTTAAGAGAAAAGAAAAAGGCGTAGGAATATGATGAATTTAAAAATTTTAATGTCATGCATACCCATATTACAAAAACCTATCAGCTCACAGCAATCAGAATGGCCATTAGGAAAAATGCTGCCAAAAATAAACGGTGAAGGGAGTGTGGAGAAATGCGTACCCTCGGTTGTAAGGGGGGGCATGTAAAGAGCCACTAATGAAAACACAACGTAGGTGCTTTGAAAAGGGAAACATTGAGCTACCAGTCAATCAATCACAACCACTGCTTGGCCTATCACCTGAGAAAATGAGAATCAAAAATCACAGGCTGGCAAACCTGTACGCCAGCAATATTTACCATAGCCAGCACTTGGAAGCAATGAAAATGTCCATCAACCGAGGAATGCACCAAGAAGAAGTGGTCCACGTACACAATGGAATATTACTCTAATAATAAATATAAATTGAATTAAAAACAAACAAAAGCAAGGAGACATCAACATTTGTGGGTTTATCCGGGCACATTGCACTCTAATTTATAACCGAAGAACACCACTGGCCGGTAGGTCTGTTTCCCTAGTACCAGCATGGGGAACGTAGAAAGGCTGCCGCTCTCTGGCCATTACCTGCAAAAGCAGGTTTAAAGCCTGAGCTAATGGTCACTTCATATGAACAAGTACTTCAGGGCTGTAAATGAAACCTGCCCTCAAAATGTCTTGAGGGAGATAATGGCCAAAATATTTCAAATGGTGACACATACTTTAAGAAAACACTTTGAAGAAATAAGCTCTAATCACAGCTGGAAAAATTAAAAGGACATGTCTTAAAGCTCAATTTCAACACATTATGAGACACATGCAAATTCAACCACAAAGAGGTATCAGCTCACACCACTCAGAATAACCATCAGCAAAAACTACAAAGAATAAATGCTGAAGGTGCTGGGAAGAAATACATACCCTCCACTTTAAGTGGGACGTAACCTGGAAAGAGCCACTAAGGAGAACAGAATAGAGGTGCCTTTAAAAGGTAACCATTGAGCTACCATATGATCTAGCAGACCTATGCCTAGACCTATAAACGAAGAAGAGAGAATTGGAAGGACACAGGCACGCAAATCTACATTGCATAGTATTACAATAGCCAAGATATGGAAGTAACCAAAAAGTCCACCGACAGATGGGTGGACAAAGAAGTACTGCTACCTGTACAGATGGAATAAGAGCTAGTGAAAAAATGAAACAATGCCATTTGCAGCACCATAGATGAGTCTAGAAGTAATCACGCAACTTGGAGTAAGTGAGAAAGCGAAAGACACATATCCTATCATATCACATATAGGTGTTACCTAAAAAATGATACAAACAAAGATATTTCCACAGAGAAACACTATCATAGATTCATTAAAAAAACTTATGGTTCACCAAATGGAAAGGTGTGAGGATTGGATACATTACCATATTGAGGTTAACAGAGAGATACAAACACATGTGAAATATATAATCACCAAAGACCTACGCAATACCAAGAGAAGACTACTCAACATTGTGTCATAACCTACATGGGAAAAGGATCCGAAGAATAGATATATGCATATGTGTGAAAGAACCACATCTTGCACACCTAGAACAAACAAAACATTGTAATCAAGTTTGCTGTGATAAGAAATAAAAATTAAGTTCAAAATACCAACAAGAAGTAATGAGACATAACTTAAAGGGCTTTTTCCTCGCACATTCCATTCTAATTTACAACCTAGAACACCACTTCCAGTAAGGCTCTGTTGCCCTAGAAACCAGATTTGGTAAAGGAGAAATGCTGCCGCCTTGTGGCCGATTCCCGCAAGAGCAGCTTTTAACCCACAGCTAATGGTCACTTACCATTCACAAGGACTCAGGGCTGTAAAGGACACCTGCCCTCAAAATTGTGCTGAGGTAGGGAATGGATACAAAAAATTCAAAACAGGCCAAATTTTCAAGAAGATAGTATGAAGAGGTAAGTTTTACTCACTCTCTTTTTAAAGAAAGGAAAATGGATAAAAGCTCCACCTCAGGAAGTATTAGACTCATGCAATCTAATCTACAAAAAGTTTTCAACTCACACCAGTCGACTGACCATTGGCAAAAAGTCTACAAACAATAAATGCTGAAGAGGTTTTAGAGAACTGTGTACCCTCTAGCTGCTGGTGAGATGCAAAAGGGTTAAACGCTAATAATGAGAACAGAAAGGAGCTGCGTTGAAAAGGAAAAATTGAGGTACCATTCAATCCAGCAGGCGCACCATGGGCCTCTCACCTGAGAAGACCAGAATGAAGAAGACCCGGGCTGCAAAAGCTGCACTGCAGCCTTATTCACCATAGACAAGACAGTGAAGCAACCAAAATGTCCATCAACAGATGAAAGGATAAAGAAGAAGTGGTCCATGTACACAATGAATACTAGCCATGGAAAACAATGAAACACTGCTCTTTGAGGCACCATAGATGATCTTGGAGATAATCACAGAACATGAGGTAAGTCGGAAAGCAGAAGTCCTATATCCTATGATATCACTTATAGGCGTTATCTAATAACTGACACAAATGAACATATTTCCACAGAGAAAGTCAATCACAGACTTATTAAAAAAAAACTATGCTTATCTAAAAGGAAAGGTGGGGGGAATGGATAAATGAAGATTAGCGTTACCATATGTATACAAATACATATTATATACATATATCAAAAAGACCGACCATATAGCAAGGAAGGTTTACGGAACACTCTGTAATAATTTACAGGGGAAGAGGATCTCTACATAAATAGGTATATAGAATATGTAGATGAACCAGAGTGTGTACACCTTGGACAAGCAACATTCTAACCATTACCCCAATTGAAAAAATTAAAACAACGAACTAGGAGTAATGAGACATAAACTTATGGGGGGTTTTCCTGGCACATTCCATTCAAATTTACAACCTAGCAAACGACTTCCAGAACGGCTCTGCTGCCCTAGTACCCAGATTTGGGAATGGAGAAATGCTGCATCCTTGTGGCCGTTTCCCACCACAGCAGCTTTAACCCCACTGCAAAAGGTCACTAAATATTCACCAATTGCAGGTCTGTAAATGACACCTGCCCTCCAAAAAATACTGAGGTCGAAAATCGACCAAAAAATTCTAGAGTGCAACCTTCCAAAAAGAAAATTTGAAGAGGTATATTATACTCACACTTTTGTTCTTTTTTCTTTTAACAGAAAGAAAAAGGCGTGGAAAAATGATGAATTGTAGGAATTTTTACAGACATGTAAACCCAAATTACAAACACCTATCAGCTCACACCAGTCAGAATGGCCATCAACAAATATGCTGCAAACAAGAAATGCTGACGTGATTGTGGAGAAGTGCGTACCCTCGATTCTAAGGGGGACGTGGTAAGAGCCACTAATGAAAGCACAATTGAGGTGCCTTGAAAAGGTAAACGTTGAGCTACCATACCAGTCAATCAATCATAACCACTGCTGGGTCTATCACCTGAGAAAATGAAAATCAAAAATCACAGGCTGGCAATCCTGCCCTCCAGCAATATTTACCATAGGCAACACTTGGAAGCAAGGAAAATGTCCATCAACAGAGGAATGCACCAAGAAGAAGTGGTCCATGTACACAATGGAATATTAGCCATGGAAAACACTGAAGCGCTGCTCTTTGAGGCACCACAGATGAGCCTGGAGATAATCACAAAACATGAAGTAGGTCGGAAAGCAAAAGACCTATAGCCTATATTATCACTTATGGCATTATCTAATAACTGACACAGATGAACATATTTCCAAAGAGAAAGACACTCACAGGCTTAGAAAACAAAACAAACTATGCTCATCTAAAAGGAAAGGAGGGGGGAAATTGAGAAATGAGGATTAGTGTTACTATACATATACAAATACATATTATATACATGTATCAAAAAGACCGAACATATAGCAAGGGAGGTCGATGAACACTGTAATATTTTACATGGGAAGAGGATCTGTACATTAATAGACATACATAATGTACAAAAGGACCAGATGGTGTACACCTAGGACAAACAATATTCTAAACTTTACCCAGATTAAAAAAAATTTAAAAACCAAGATGAAGTAATGAGACATAAACTTATGGGGATTTCTCCTGGCAAATTCCATTCTAATTTATAACCTAGGACAATGACTTCCAGAAGGGCT